>NC_141550.1:586875-891250 GCF_021556685.1 Rattus norvegicus
TGTACAAAGAATTTTAAAAACAAAGAGACAAAGAAACAAATGACCCAATTCGAAAATGAGCTAGGGGTTTAGACAGAAAGTTCTCACTAGGAGAAATAAAAATGACTAGGGAATATCTCAAAAAGTGTTCATCATCCTTAGCAATTAAGGAAATACAAATTAGTGCAATGTTGAGATTCTCATCTCAACCAGTCAGAATGGCAAAGATCAACCAACAAAACTGACAACGAATGTTGATGAGGCTGTAGAGAAAGGGGAACACTCATCACTCTATATTGGAATGCAAATTGGTGCACCTACTCTAGAAACCAGTATGGTGATTCCTCGAAAACTGATAATCTGCCACATGGTTCACCTACACCATTCCTTGGGAGATGCCCAAAGGACTCAACATCCTACACCACTCTACGGATTCTTGCTCAACAACATTCATAGCTGCCCTGTTCACAGTAGCTAGAAAATGAAAACAACATAAATGTCCGTCTACAGATGAATAGATAATAAAAATGTGATGCATATGCACAATGGGATACACTTCAGCTGTAACAGAAAAAGAAATTCACAGGTAAATGGTTAGAAATTAAAAGAGAGGGAGGGAGGGGGGGAGAGAGAGAGAGAGAGAGAAAGTCATCTACATTTTCTTACCCCAAACTCCCAGATATAAGTATACAACTCAGAGTAACCACGGAAACCAGTAAAATATAAATGGATCGGTGGGGGAGGAATGGAGTGGCGCTAGGGAAGGAAATAGCCAGATACAGGCGATATGAAGTAAGAAAGGAAATAACAGGAAGGGAGCTTGAGGGAAGGAAGATAATACAGGAAAAGGAAGGATAGGATAACACCCACAAATGTTGTTTAACTCTGCTTCAAGGGGTTATATTATTTTATATTTACCTAAGATTACTCAGTGTGTGTGTGTGTGTGTGTGTGTGTGTGTGTGTGTGTGTACATATATACATATACACCCATGTATCTGTAATTAAGCTTGGCAACCTAGGCTAACAATGCTCGCACAAGAAGCATGACTAACAATAACCCTGGTACCAGACATGAGAAACCTACTTTTGAAGGCTTGGTCAGGGTATCCAAGTGACTCCCACAACAGCATGGATTATTGATACAGCCCTTGGCAGTTTCTCAGGAATTTAATGTGGGTCCCTATTGTTAAAGATGACATGTACTTAGGACACCTGACTCAGAAGACTGGAGCTGGATCTGACCTGAAAGCCTCTTTCCTACAGTATAGCTTTCATGGTTCCAGAAAATACTATGCAAGCTGTCAAGGGAGGGGGCAATTAAACAATCCTATTCAGCTGTGAGACCTATGAATCACAATATGACCAGAATGGCAACCAGTACCTATCTAATTGGACTTGAAGCACACTCAACAGAAAGGAAACCATGTCTAGTACTGGAAACCTAGCCAGCTGCCTGGGGATAATGAAATCATTGACCTCAGGAAAAAAATATGCTACCATCACTTTGCTAGATCATTATAATTCCTTACTATGTTTTAAATCTTATCTTTATACCCACTGATAAGTGTAGCCACCACCTCTCATTAAATAGGCTTCTCTTTACAGCAAATGGAGACTCTCTCTCTCTCTCTCTCTCTCTCTCACACACACACACACACACACACACACACACACACACACACACACACAAATGGACACAAGTAAAAGGTCAGTGGATTGTGGGAAGCACAGCCCCAACAGATACATTTGTATCATAGCCTTTGCACCTGTAGCTCAAGGAAACATTGTATAAGAGTGAAAAGATTGCCAGAGCCAGAGTAGCAGGAAATCTGATATGATTTGCATAAACAAAACCAGAACAATAGATATTAACATGTTAACATGATGGGAAAATTTTTGAAGGGTCCCTCCCCTTGACTAAGAACTAGAGGTAACTAATGACCACAGGGATAAGGAGGATTACCCTCTCCCAAGGATGACTAACTCTTCTTGATTGTTCAGTGCAGAGTGGTCAGCCTTAAAACTATCTATACACAAAACACACAAACAACAAACACAGATTCAGCAGGTCATGTGTATGTGTGTGTGTACGTATTTGTATACATATATGTAAATGTATGTGTATGTGTGTGTGTGTAACAAATATGATCAAATAAAAGGAGGCTATCAACTTGAAAGTTTGGGATCATGGAAAGGGCTTGAGGTAGGATAACTGTGAGGGGCTAGATAGGAATGGGAGAGGAAAGTGATAAAGTTCTATTTCAATCAAAATATTTGGAAGGGGGCTGGAGAGATGGCTCAGCGGTTAAGAGCACTGACTGCTCTTCCAGAGGTCCTGAGTTCAATTCCCAGCAACCACATGGTGACTCACAACCATCTGTAATGAGATCTGGTGCCCTCTTCTGGCCTGCAGTCACATATGCAGATAGAATGCTGTATATAAAATAAATAAATCTTTAAAAAAAATATTTGAAAAAAAAACTTTAGAAGAAAATGATGTGCCTAAAAATTTTTCAGCTGAGCAGGAAATAAGAAGTATTCTCTCTCTCCCCCTCTCTCTCTCTTTCTCAAAAAAAGGAGAGAAATAAAAAAAAATTACCAAAACAAGGCCTTCCCGTACATTAAAGATCCGAACTACAGACGAATGTGGATTGAAACTGTCAGATGCTTCTCTGATAAAAAAAAAAAAAAAAACTTAAGGTAAAAACTAAATTGAAAGATATCATAGTCAGGTATGGTGTAGTGTATATCTGCAATCCCAACACTCAGAAGCAGGAGAATCTTAAATCAAAGGTGCACCTGACCCTGACTACTCAGTGGAGTCAGAAGAGAAGGGGAGACAGAGAGACGGGGGCATAGGGGAGGGAAAGAGAGGTTACACTGGCAGCGATTCAGGTGTCTGTAGAAAACAGACATATTGAGGGCTAAGGGGATGACTGAATCAAGAAAGTGCCTGTCACACATGCATAAAGACCTGCATTCTGACACCGTGTCTACAACATGATCTTAGGCTAAGAAAAGCAAAGATAAAAGGCCGAGAAGCAATGTTCTGACACCCAGTAATCACATAAAATTAAGAGAACACTGGCAAAACTTTTTACATCAAATTTGACAATTTCATGAATATAAGAACAAAAGCAAAGGGACCAAGAGGTCCTCACCCACAACATGGGCAGAGTAGAAAACACCCAGAGGCCTACCCACTGCCGTGAGGCACATGCAGACACCATCACAATGAACAAGCAAGCATGCGGTGGAAGAGGTGGAAGAGAAAGAACTGAACTGTTTGGATGCTATGAAGAGAGGCGCAGCTGGAGATGAGAGGGTGTTGAACAGCCTGGTGGGAGTAGCCTGCTCTTCAACCCGAGTCCATGGAGATGTCCTGGCCCTTGAGGCTGCCATCGGCCCTGTATGGGTCAATGGCCCTGCAACAGCAGGAGTCTGGGTTGTTCGTGGTCCGTGTTACCACCAAAAGCCATGCAATTGTTCCTGGTCTAGGCTGTTGCCTGGAGCCCTGTTGATGTTTGAGGGCTGTGCAGAGCTGGTTCTGCCCCTCACTGACTGCGGCATTCGGGAAAGTCGGGCTCTGCATCTCTCCTGGGAAATACAGTAGAGCTGGTCTTGGTGTGGGAGAGGGAGAGCAGGCCCCACCCCTTGTCTCGTCAAAGCTGGAGCGCTGGCTCTGGTGGCTTAGGCGCAGGAGGGAGGGCTAGCTGATCAACTCAGCTACCACCCAAGCCCAGATCCAGCTCTTTGAGTTAGTCCACCACAACATCTATGCCACCTATGACTGCTGGAGAGTATGAAGATCCTGAAGATCCAAAGCTGCAGCAGAAGCCAGAGACCTCAAACCAGACCAGTGAGTCATTGCAATGGACATTTGAAAGTAAAGCTGTGTAGGTAGGCACTGTGACACACAACAGCTTCCATGGTGAGATTATTCTTAATTGTTTTGTTCTCTTTTGTGGGGAGGTTGCAAGGGCAGAGGGCAGATGTGGAGGGATGAGCAGAAGAGTGGGATTGGGGTCCACAATGTGACATTCACATAGAATCAATAAAAAAGTTAGAAGAAAGAACAAAAACAAGAGGCACTAAATGAAAGGCACACTTTTAATTTCTAAGCAGACTTTACGACTAAATTTAAAAAGTCAAAAATATACAAATGTGAGTAGGAAAATATAGTTAATGTGTTACAGGAAAGTAACTATAGTAAAAATTACAATTAAAAAACAATTCTTACAAAATTAATCGCCCAAATATAAGCAACAGATTGGTGGGGTGGACTAGTGGCCAGTGCTACCTGAACAGGCTACAAAACCAGAATAAGAGATGGATGTTATTCTAAAGAAAAGACAAAGAACTCCACAAAGTGAAAGGGTACAAGGAGTGTGCAAACATTTAAAAATGAGTGCCAGAGACATGAGCCAGACACAGTTTTATACATACAGCAGAAGCTACTCCTAAAACAAAATCCAGAATGACAGACAGCCCTACCATCCTACATGCCAGTTCTCATGAGATAGTCCTTCCTCTGGTCAACCAGAAGTGCTATTTTGTCAGTTATTCAACCCAGAAGCCAATAGTTAGGTACCATCTATTGTTAAAAATTGAGCTATTGGTGGTTGGAGAGCAGAGAGCCACCACAAATCACGGAGCCTTAATTTGGCTGCCTCATCTCTTGAGTAAGGAGAGGCAGTTGTAGAAACAGAAGTCCAGACATTGACTAGCCAAAGGGTTCGAGTGGCAAGCTTGGTTCTAACAGAAAAGTCTGTAGGGAAAGGGAGCCCTTCATCAGTGGCTTCGAGCAGGTCTCAGGAGCTGAGAATAATCCAGGCATTTGATAGCTGTAAACCCAAGGCCAGCAGGAAGCAGCCACTGCAGTCACTCTCTGCTGCACAGTCCGAAAAACATTTGAAAAGTGCCGGGAGTGCACCTGACACCTGCTGTTACACCCCTCCAGCACGGTAATACTCAGGAAGTATTCAAAGTACAGTTACTGCCTTCAGTGTTAGCAATTGTTTCTTATACCTGTAGACAGGTTCTAGCTAACACAATAACCAGGCCACAGGGCAAAGTACTGAAAGAAGGCTCAGAAGGGTGAAGGAAAGTTCCCCAGTCCACAGACTGCACACCTAATGGTGGCCAGCAGATGTCCCTCACATACTTGTTCAAAAGAGACCTGCCAGCATTGTACACTGTTGGCAACACAAAAGCCCACAGGTTCGATGGGACCTCTCCGAACATACCACCAATAACCTCAGACCTCACCCCACTTCTTTTTTACTCTGTGACCTCCTTTCCTGCCTTGTACTATATGTTTAGTGGAATTTTAGTTCATGATATATGTATATACATATATAAATATATGTATGTATATATGTGTATATATGTATATATGTATGTATGTGTGTATGTGTGTATTGTGTGTGCATTTATTTATTTATTTATTTATTTATTTATTTATTCATTTATTTGCTGTTCCACGTCATATAGCCATCAGGTTTTACTTACCTTCCTTGTTTCACTATTGGCCGGTATTTTTCTTTTATTTGCTTATTTTTGTTCTTTTTGTCTCTTATGTTTTCTTTTTTTCCCCAACCACTACATCAAGTAGTAAAGATTTATTTTGCTAACATCTATTATTCTTTAAATTGTGTGTTTTTGTATGTCTATGTGTGAGTATGTGAATATGAGTATAGGTGCCCTTGGAGGCCAGAGGCATTGGATTCCCTTGGAGCTGGAGTTACAGGCAGTTATAAGTCACCTGATGTGGGTGCTGTAACCCAAGCTCAGGTCCCCTGCAAGAGAGAAGTAACACATGCTTAACAGCTAAGCCATCCCCACAGCCCCAGATTTCTTTTATTTGTTTGTATGTGTGTTTATGTGTATGTGCATATTGTAGTTGTAAGCAGCCAGAAGTGAGTGGTGGGAACCAAACTTGGATCCTCTGGGAAAACAGGAGTTGCTCTTAATAACAGCCATCCCTCCAGCCCCAATCTAGTGGATTTAAAAAAAAAAAAGAAAGAAAGAAAGAAAAAGAAAAAACTCTTATGGTTTTCTTTGTAAATTTATCCAAATGTGTTTAAACTCTTAATCTTGAGAAGTAGTTTTTACTTTCTCTGTTTTTTCATTCTTTCTAACCTTTTGCTCATTTCTCCTTTTCTCAATTCAGGTCTTCTCCTTTCCTCACCTGTCTTTCATTTAACATCATTTCTCTTTTTCTGCCCTTTGCCTCCTCCCTTTAGCTCAGACATTTGCTTCCACACTTGCCCAACCATTCTACAGTTGCTGTACTCTTCTAGTCATTGGGGAACTGTAATCAATTATGCTTGTGTTTCTACGTCTTGTATGGTCTGTTGCTTTTATAGTGGTTTGTATCCTTTTTGATAACTAGTATGGGGTGAGGGGTGAGATTTCAAGAGTACACTGCTCAAGAAAACTAAAAGAGTTCCAAACCAGCAGGTGCACAAATCACAACACAGATACAAGCAACACGAAAAAACAAGCCAACATGACTTCTCCAAAAGAGTGTATCTCCTTGGCTATGACCTCAGGACACTGAAATGGGAGAAAAGCCAGATGAAAATACCAGACATTCTCTTGTAAAATGATCCTAGTCCTGAGAGAGGAAATAAACATGCAAGTGAGCTCAACCCCAAACCTGCAAAGTTAGCGGGATGAAAAAAAAAGATTTTTAATGGAAATATTAAAAACTAAAAAAGTCCGGGGGTGGGATGGGGGGATTCACCACAGTAAAAAGAAATCATCAATAAACTCAAGCAGATAGAAGAAAGAACACTGGAGGGGCAGAACAGGTTGGTGAGTTATTTCATTCAAATAGAAGTAGATAATTAAGAGCATGGCCAAGAGCCCCGGAATTCCATTAACACACAAAACCCCAAAATACACGTAACTGAAGGGGCTAAAATAAAAACTGAAGGCACAGAGTCTTTATTCATAAAGTTGTACCAGAAAATACCCCTATAGACAGAAAGACATTCATCCCCAGAAGGCATTTAGGACCCCAAGTAGACACAACCAAAGAAGAACCTCTCCAGGACATATTACTGTCAAAATGTCAAAAATACACAGCAAAGACATCCTATTAAAGGCTATAAGATCTAATGATTATATGATTATAGGAAACAGAAATGAGTGGAAACATATTTCTCTCTGAATCTGGATTCATTCAGGATGATTATCTCCAGTTGCACTCATGAATGACCTAAAGTTATTCTTATTTATGGTTAAAAAGCATTACATTGTGTATATATCCAAAACATTCTTATCTATTAGACAGCTAGGTTGGACCTGTAACTTAGCTACTGCGATCATTGCCACAGTAAACATTGAGGTGCAAATTATCTGTATGATATGTTGACTTGGAGACCTTTCATGAATACCCAGGAGTGCCATGTCTGGGTCACATGGTAAATCTATTTCTAGTTCTTTAAGTACCTCTATCTTGACATACATAGAGGTTGTACATTTCTCTAGCAATGTACAAGAAAAATATTTTAAGCAAAAATACCAAGTGTATGAACAATTAAAGAAGTAATAGAACATATTTGTTCAAAACTTAAAACTTTGGTGCTAAAAATGATTCCATCAAAAGGACAAAAACAAGGCTGGAGAAATGGCTCAGCAGTTAAATGCCCATCCTTCTCTTGCAGAGGATTGGAATTCATTTCCTACCTCCTGACCACCTGTAACATCTCCCTGATTTGACTTCCCTTTTCTGTACTACAGGGTACCTGCACTCATGTGCACATACTCACATAGACATAAATCTTAAAAAAAAAAAACTTTTAAGGCAAAATCTGCAGAATGGGATAGAGTACTTGTATAACATATGTCCAATAAGGGTTTGGTCTCCAGAACATAATGAAGTCTTCCACTGCAGTAGCAATCAGTCAAACAATACAAACAGATTGTAGGCAAAGGATTTTTAAAAGGTACTTCTCCAAAGAAATGTACAGATGTCCAACAAGCACATGGAAATGGGCTCTGCATCATTAGTCATTATGCAAATTCAAATTAAAACTGCATCAGCTTGGATGGTTATCTTTTTTTTTTTTAAATGACAGTGATGAGCATTGGCGAGGGTGTGGCTAAAAAACAAACTCTTATGTGCTCCTGCTTGGAATGCAGAACAGTTCAACAACTGTGAAAAACAAGTTTTTCAAAAACTTAAGCGCCAATTTACCCAAGGTTCAATTATTCACTATATACTCAAGAAAACTGAAACATGCTCACTCACAAAGGCAGTGTATAGGAATACTTGTCCCAGAATTTTTTAGAATAGCCCAAATATCCTAAAACCAATAGCAGGCAAATGTAGTATGTTTAACTGTAAAATATTTTAGCCTTCAGTAGGAATTAAATACCAATAGATGATACAGCATGGATGGATTTAAAAACATCTAAGCAGGGGTTGGGGAGATGGCTCAGCACTTAAGAGCACTGGCTGCTCTTCCAGAGATCCTGATTTCAATTCCCAGCAACCAAAGAGTGGCTCACAACCAGCTGTAAAGGGATCTAATGCTCTCTTCTGGCCTACAGGTGTTCATGCAGCAGAGCACTCATACATTAAATAAATAAATTTTTTTAAAAAAATCTAAATAAGAGAATTCAATAGCAAAGGATCGTGTCGTTTATAATGCCATTTACTTGAAATTAGAATAGAAGCAGGTAGTAAGTGGTTACTCATGGCTACAGAGGAGGGAGCAGTTGGGAAAGATGGATGATGGGTAGTCAGTGAGTACTAACAGGAATAAGTTGTGTTTAAGGAAGCTGATAATACTTCTGAAACTAGAGAGTAATGATGGTTTCAAAACTCCATGAATGTATTAAAATATTCTTCACTTCAAGTGGTAAGTCCCACAGAATATAAGATTTTTATGCCAGTAAACAGTTTCTTAAAAGGCTTTCCCTGTAGAACGTGCCTCCCTGGCCTCCATTCCAAATACTTGGTCCTTAAGCAAGAACAAAAAGAAATGTCCTGTGTTTGTTTGAAGCAAGAGTGTCTGGGCTCAGAGAAAGTAGTTGAATGGCCAGACACTCAAGCATCATTTGATTGAGAGAGATACAAAAGGTAGAAAGGACACAGGCAAAACGTACAGAATAAGTCTTTTAAAACCCTGTAGAAAAGATGGCTCAGTGGTTAAGAGCATGTACTTCTCCTGCAGAGAAGCTCACAGCTATCTATAACTGCAGCTCCAAAATAGCCCTCTTCTGGACTACACTTTTTTAAAAAGTCTTAAAAAACACTGTAGAAATGACATGATATTAATTAAAGAATATGAAGTCCCAGGTATGACAACAACAACAAAATAGAAATGTACAAAGGGCAGACAAAATGCACCCTAGTAAAACGATTCTATACTGAGTTGAGGGGGTTTTGTTTAGATTCAGATGTTAATTTGACATGAAGCTATGACCTATTTCCCTATTGACCCAAGATCTCCATTAGGTGGTTGTACCACTGAAGCCCTTCCCCTCCCCTGAGAAGGTTTAGGGAACCCAAGAATTCAGATGGGAGGAGGCAAGAGGGCTCGGGATAAAGCACAGCGGTACAAGTCTAACGGCTTGAATTTGATTCCTTGATCTTCCTCAAAGGCAGATGGTGAAAACCTACTTTCAAACCCAAAAGCTGCCTTGTGACTTCTGTACAGGCACAGCCTGCAAGTGGGAAGGCATCGACCCTGCACTCACACGCCACCGTGTCACTGACACTCCCCAACCAGGGACAGCTAATTCAGATGGTGAACTGTAGCCAGTAAGTGAACAATGCCATGAGGCATTCCATGTAGCTGTTCATAAAGTCTCAGCAGGATTGAGCCTCACACTTCAGGGAGCCCATTTTAAAATTGACTTCTTATGTGCTCAGCGGGCTCTCTCATTATGGCTCCTACATTCTCTTCCCAAACAAGTTAGGTGCATGAATGCCTTTGTATTTTGTTGTTTTTTAGACAAAAGTCACAATAAGAAAAATTTTGAATTTTAGTGATAAGTACAGGAAACAGAAATATACATTAAAATGGTCAATCCTTACTTCCAGACAAGGGGAAATGACTAAAAGATTAATCATAAAATAGAACATGGCTAAGCTCAGAGCCCCAGGTCAGCGGACATTATAATGTAAACTTTTAATAGTAATTCAATTGCATTAGAATATTAAGTGGTTGGGAGACTGGTGAATGGTGAATATGGAAAGTGATTTTTGTAGTGCTGTAAGAGAACTATTGTGCCTGTAAGTTTAATTAGGCCCACTCGGACATCCCACATACCACTACGGCATGCCATTTAGTGTATTTGTGCCAATCATAATTGTTCAGCTTAAAGTTTTCCCATCCCTTGGTACAGAAATTGCCAGATCTCTATAGCAACAAGAACCTAAGAACTCAGGTTGCCCTAGAGACAAGAGCACCTCAGTACAGATGCAAATATCAATAGCCAAAAAGCAAAGCTCCCTCTTAGCAAAAATGGCTTAAGCTCCTTTATAAACAAAGACCCTGTACCTGGACAGGATACATGTATAAAAAAAGAGGGGGAAACTAAGAATATCCCCCAAACAGAAACCTTTCTTATAGGACAGTCATCTGACCTCTGGTTCTATTTGGTCCAAACCACTATCCCTTACCTAACAGCACAGCTACAGCCAAGTGGGTGGACCTCAGACAGAGTCAAGGCTCAAGTTCATACTCAGAGTAAAAAAAGAAAGACCCCCCGGGGAAGCTGGCTAACTAGGATCACCGAAGGCCCCAGAAGAAGATGAGGAGCTACAAGGATGAGATTTACTAAAGCAAATGAATAACTGTAACCAACCCAGTATGATCAGCAGGGCTGTGGAAAAGCAAAAACCAAAGGCTGAAGAACCAAGCTTCAGGTGTGGGCTGGGGGCAGAATACCTCAGTCTGTGTAGGTTGTGATCCCAGAGAGAGGAGGTAAAGACAAAAGGCCATGCTTGAAGAGTGATACCCAAGGTAGTCCTCCTGCCTCCACATGCACACACACAGACACGCACGTTCAAATGAGTACATTCAAGACGCAGCTGAAAATGGCCTTAAACTCCTGACCCCTGGCCCTCCTGCCTCTTTTTCTTAAATACTGGGATTATAGCCAAACACTACCACACCTGACTTAAAAGGGAAGAAAAAAATTTAAATGTAAGAACAATTTTGGGTTTCAAAAGATAAAAGTATTTTTTTTAATATGAGCCATCCAGACTTAAGAAAATTAGTTTGACACATTCTAAGAGAAACTACAGGCTGAAGGGGGAAAAAAATCTACACATTAAAGTCTTTCCCTACCTCAAAAGTGAAAAATTAATGCAGACTCCTGGCAACCTCGGCGTCCTATAAGAAAGTAAAAGATAAAGCTAAAAAACTAACAAATAAAAGATATTCTCACCAGCGTTGGTCACTCTCCTGTCTGATCTGGGGTTGAATCTCAGTTGGTAGAGTGCTTACCTAGCATTCGAAAAGTCCTGGTTTAGAGCTTCCAGGGACTAAACCACTACCCAAAGACTATACGTGGACTGACCCTGGGCTCCAACCGCATAGGTAGCAATGAATAGCCTAGTAAGAGCACCAGTGGAAGGGGAAGCCCTTGGTCCTGCCGAGACTGAACCCCCAGTGAACGTGATTGTTGGGGGGAGGGCAGTAATGGGGGGAGGATGGGGAGGGGAACACCCACAGAGAAGGGGAGTGGGAGGGGTTAGGGGGATGTTAGCCCGGAAACCCGGAAGGAGAATAACAATCGAAATGTAAATAAGAAATATTCAAGTTAATAAAGATGGGGAAAAAAAGAAAAGTCCTGGTTTGATTCTTAGGACTCCGTAAACTAGGTGTGCTAGTATGCCCTGTAACTCCAGCAATCAGAGGTAGAGGCAGCGAGACGGTCCTGTCAGTCACCTGGATGAGAAAACATATCTCAGGAAAGCTAACTGCTCTGGGAATTTTAAGACACAGTATAAAGCCTGTTTAAAATGTGATTCTGGGGGTTGGGGATTTAGCTCAGCGGTAGAGCACTTGCCTAGCAAGCGCAAGGCCCTGGGTTTGGTCCCCAGCTCCGAAAAAAAGAAAAACAAAAACAAAAACAAAAAAAATAAATAAAATAAAATAAAATGTGATTCTGGTTATGGTCCCACTGCCACTGTTCAGTCCCACCCCTTGACAGTGTTCCACTTTATCTTGTCATAAACTCTACCTGCCTTTTAAGCCCATGCTCCAAGTGTCTTGTCTGAATTCTTCAGACAGAAAACTGGTGAACTGGAAACCAACCAAGGTCCGAGTAACCATTAGAAATGTGTACCGGAAGGGTTTCCGGGAGTAACCATTAGAAATGTGTACCGGAAGGGTTTGGTGAGATTCTGGCCCCATTATCCTTCTCTCTTTGATCCCAGGCTTACGGTAAAAGTAGTTTGCCCTACTATGTGCTCTGGCCATGGTTTCTTGCCTCCGTGTTGACTCAGAGAAATGGGACAGACGCACCAAGTATGAGGGTCCAAAAGTCGCTGAAGGAAGACCCCAGACTCAGATAGTGTGCAAAAACAAGAGTGTTTATTCTGCAGAAACAACCAGCATGCAGGGGTCAACCATTCTCTAAAGTGGCGACCCCAGAGAAAGGCATGCAGGCCCCCTTATAAGGAACTGGGGAACTCTCTAGAAGGATGAGGCAATCTAAAATTTTATTGGCGGCTGCTAGGGGTCACAGGGGGTCAGTGGTCTGCACTCCTATGTCATGAACGTTTAACCATATGCTGAAATAGGGCTGCCCAGCCTGGATGGCCCATTCTGAGATAAGATATTTCCCCATTTTTGTGGTTATCTCCAGGCTGTTCTTTGGGAGAGGGTTTTATGATCTTGTTCTACATTTTATGGTCTGTTCCTAGAGCTGGTGTCTTAAGACGTAGTTTTTTGGACTTATGGTCTATTCCTGAAGCTGGTAACTACGGCCTTTTTTGAAATCAGGCCCGGTCCTTAAATGGAGACAAATGGGGTTTATGTTGCCCTTCACATGGACTGAAATCTCCAAAATGGTGAACCAAAATAATCTTTGATCTTTGTAAGTACAGTACCTCAGGTATCTTGCTAGAATGGCAAAACGCTAACTCACATACATGGACATCAAGGTTCTTTTCAAAGCTCTTCTCTCTTAGATAAAGTTCTTTTCCCCCCCGAAAAGACTGAGACCCATTTCTCTGCTAATGGACAGAAGAGGTCTCTCTGCTCATTCAGGCCACTCATGTTTCTTCTTATGAGACCCCTCCATCTGTCACATGGAGAACTGCTCATGGTTTAAACTTTCCTGCCTTCTCCCACCAGCTGAGGAGAATTTTCTGGTTTTAAACTAAGTGATTCAATCAGTCCCCACAGTAAGGTCATATAACACAATTGCCCGGGTTCTATTTCCATTGCTCTGATAAAATCCCCTCACAAAAAGCAACTTAAAAGACTTAGGGTTCATTTTTAACTCACATCCCAGGTTATAGTCATTACTCGGGAAAGCCACAGTGGCAGGAACTTAAGATACATCACATCCACAGTCAAAAGCAGAGAAAGTTAAGTGTATGAGGGCTTTACTTAATTATGCTCAGATCAAGTTTCTATGTTTATACAAAGCAGGGCTCTCTACCTAGGGAATGTTTCCATCTACTGAGGATTGTGTCTCCTCACATCAATAAACCAATTAAGGTAATTCCCCCATAGACATGCCCATGGGGGAAACCCCAATGTAAACAGTTCCTCACTGAGACTCTCTTCCCAGAGGGCCCTATGTTGTGTCCTGCTGACAATTAAAGCTATCACACCATGAAAATACCAATTCTTTCTTTTCACAGGCTCTGAGGGATAAGAGTGTGAAGTCTTTGGTCCCAAAGAGAAAATATCCATAGCTGTATTTTTTTTTGCTTCTTTGTGGGTTCTTCTTTCTTCCACACTTCTCCTACCCCTTTTCTTACACCCTTTCAACCTCCTAACACTAGGTAGGAGAGAAAAGGATAGAGGGGAAAGACTCTGATGTTATCATTAGACTACTTCCAGTTGATTAGGGGTGCTGTCAAGTTCCTTAAAGCAAGTTTGACCCTCACCATCAGAATATCTAATTTATTTTTCTTTCTTTCTTTCTTTCTTTCTTTCTTTCTTCCCTTCTCCTCCTCCTCCTCCTCCTCCTCCTCCTCCTCCTCCTCCTCCTGCTGCTGCTGCTGCTGCTGCTGCTGCTGCTGCTGCTGCTGCTGCTGCTGCTGCTGCTGCTGCTGTTATGGTCTGACACTCCCCCTTGCCCCCAGCATAGCTGTAGCCATTTTGTTCCATGCCTGCCGGCTATTTCATGTTGTTGCTGTAACACTGACACGGTCATTGACACAGAGAAATGACTTGGCTCAATGACATGCTGACCACATACCGTTTTGTTCTATATGTTTGGAATGTTCTGTATGAAGTTTGCTAATCTTAAGAAATTCCACAAAGCTTTACACAGGACCCATCAAATCAAAGGTCAATATGAACTGTTATGTCTAAAGCGGCTTCAGTCAGAACTGATCACTGGTAAGCCCTTCCTGCACCTACATATGAGCTCACTGTGGTTTTTGTGGGTGACACTGAAGAATACTACTAATAAGTCAAAGTTATGGCTGTAATACTCATGCTCTATTATCTCAATGTTCTGAAATTCCCCTGTTCATCACCTATCCACCACCCCCCTTACCTTACTCAAGACCAATCAGCCTAAAGGTTAGCTGATAATACTTTGCCTACTAAGCCAACTGCTCCCCTCTTTGCCCTTTAAGCTTTTGAACCTGATTTTTCCTATACAAAAAAATCTACTCTGAGAGCAGATTAGTGCCACAATTGGGTTTTTCTTTCTTGCGGACCTAGACATCAGCATTATGGTGTGCGTTGCTTAACTGAAATCAGTGTTTGGTGTGAGTGGTGACTCCCTGAACCCCCACACCACTACCACCACCTCCTCTTCCTCCTCCTCCTCCTCCTCTTCCTTTCCTCCTCCTCCTCCTCCTCCTCTACCTCTTCCTCCTTCTCCTTTGCTCATAACTGCTTAACAAAACAAAACCAACAGCAACCAACTTACAGCTGGAAAAATCATGCCCTGCTAGAGCACCAAGCAAATCATAGTCAGCTGCTGGAGACAATCTGAAGCAGCTCAATATCCCACACCTGGGGTTTAAACAAAAATATTTCTATGTTTCTTAAAGGCACCAGAATTCTCAGTACCAATATCAGTGTAACATACATATATCACAACACAGAACTGAGAAACAATTGCAAAGTATTATCTAGCAATGTCATGTGTGGCAAAATTCTGGGGACAATGTCAATCAACTTCCTGCTCTTCTCTGTTGCATTATTAATATGTATCTGGTAATGAACTTTTTTTGACCTAGAAAAGGTAAAAATATATTTACTATGCCCTTCCCCCAAATAAAGAAATGATGACTGTGATGGTTTGTATATGCTTGGCCCAGGGAGCAGCACTATTAGAAGGTGTGGCCTTGTTGGAGGAAGTATGTCACTGTAGGGGTGGGCTTGGAGACCCTCCTCCTAGCTGCCTGGGGATTCTCAGTCTGTTCCTGGCTTCCTTCAGGTGAAGATGTAGAACTCAGCTCCTCCTGCACCATGCCTGCCTGGATGTTGCCATGCTCCCCCCTTGATGATAATGGACTGAACCTCTGAACTTGTAAGCCAGCCCCAAATAAATGTTGTCCTTTATAAAACTTGCATTGATCATGGTGTCTGTTCACAGAAATAAAACTCTAACTAAGACAATGATTTACTATATTAATTTGTACTACATACTGCTGCACCTCTGTTTCTCTCTCTCTCTCTCTCTCTCTCTCTCTCTCTCTCTCTCACCCTCACCCGCCTCCCCCTTCTCTCTTTGTGTTTTCATGTGTATACTTGAATGTATAAATGTGAGTATTCAAGTGGAGACCTGAGAACAACCTTGGATGATTATTTGCCATTATGTACTCCAAGAAAGTTGATATATGGGCTTCTAGAGTCTCTTATGTGTCCTCTCCTCAGGACACTGAGATTGCATATGCACACTAATGTACCACTATGTGGACCCTGGAGACAAGCACTACAAGATCATTGCCCTTTGAGTTATCTCCACATCACTTTTTAAATTTCTTTTTCCTTTATTTTTGGGGAAACATCATTATTAGAGAGCTAACTTAAAAGTGAATTTGGCCAGACGAGTGGATCAGTATACTGTGCAATCAGTAACAAGACAATTGGGCCTGGTTCCATGTAGGCCACAGAGTTTTACAGTATTCTCAGAGACATTCTGCATCTGTAATTTGTACCAGTAATTTTCCAAGTATGTCACAGAGGAAAGAAAACATGGGCATAAGTCAATAAGCACAAATGACTAGCAATACCAAATGTAAGATCAATGAGAAACTAGTGAAGAATTGTAAATCAGGTATTTCCAGGTACCTCTGGTATCTTCTATGTCCCGCTGAACTCCAATTTTCCCTCTGTTTTCATTGTTAGTTCTCTGACTAGTTCTCTGTGTTTCTGTCTCCTTTTTAAAAATTAACTAAAAGCACTAAGCAGGACTATGAAGACACCTTTAGCTTCTATACAATTATAAAATATATGCAGGCATCTTTTTATTGATATAAAATAACCACCAAAAAAAAAGAGAGAAAGAAATGACCAAGGGTTGAGGTCAATCCATGGATAAAGAGCTTGCTGAGAAAGCATGAAGGCCTGAGCTTAAGTCGACAGAGCCTTTAAAGCTAAACACAGTAGCTCATTCTATAACCCCAGTTCTACAATGAGAGAAGAGATGGGGACAGGAGAACCTCCAGCAGGTCAGGAGCCTAGTATGAACAGCCAACAAGAGACCCTACCTTAAAAAGTCAAGTCAAACACTGACATCCAAGCTTGTCCTCTGACTTCCACATGTTAGTTATACACACATAGGCTATCACTCACACGTATAGCACACATACACAAACCACACAACACAAGCACCACAAACATAAAGAGAAAAAGAGGGGGAGCTGAATTTCTGTAAACACAGCACTTCCATTTAGGTTATACAACGGAACTAAAGCCAACAATCTTGGATTTTCTAAAACACAGAAATAACAGAACATACACAACAGAAATAGACAAGATGGGGCTGGGGATTTAGCTCAGTGGTAGAGCGCTTACCTAGGAAGCACAAGGCCCCGGGTTCAGTCCCCAGCTCCGAAAAAAAAGAACCAAAAAAAAAAAAAAAAGAAAGAAAGAAAGAAAGAAATAGACAAGATCACATGGCAAAATATACTCCTCCAAAAAAAAAAAATCGGTGCTATTAATTTCACAAAGAAAATCCTCAGGGCAAAACGGAGTTGACTCTGAGATCTGTAAAAGCATAATAATTATTTTAAGTCTTATTTTCAGTTAACTCCATAACAAATCAAAGAATAATGTTTCAGGTTTGAAGAAGCAGAGATCACTATAAAACCTCTTTCTTGGTATGCATTAGAAAGCAGTGGGGCCAGCAAAAGAAGAAAGTACAAGTTTCATTTCTTTGAAACAACCCTTCTCAAAATACGAACAACACAGCTAGAGAAATACTTTCATTCTGAAATGTGAATTCTACCTCCACAGTTCTCAGCAGTGTATGTCTGTGAAAGTCATTAATGTATTTCATCTTTCAGAAATCACAAGAAGCAACATACCATTCCAAACCAAAAAAAAAAAATCTTAAATCACATTTTTCGTTTATAATTTGAAGTCTAAAGTACTTGGCAAGTTCAAATATATCAGGCTAGGGATGTGGTGTACTTGCCTAGAACCAATGAGACCCAGTGCTGCACATTTAAGATGTGGCAAAGCGTGCCAGCAATCCCTTGGAAGACAGAAACAAGAGGATTAAAAGTTTTATCTCATTTTGTTAGAGCAATGTTGTCAGAATGATGATGGATAAATGCTGAAGAAGATGTAGGGAAAGAGAATCCGTCCATTGCTGTGGGGAGGTAATTAATCTTTATCTCTATTATTTAGAGACCCCACCCAAAAAAATCTAAAAATAGAATTCTCACATAATCCAGCAATGTTATTACTAGGAACATAACCAAAGAAAATGAAATCATTATGTTCAAAATATGCATGCGCCCCCATGCGCATTGCATCATTAATTAAAACAGTCAAGGTATGGGATGAAAACAGTCAATTGTCAACAAATGACTTGATAAAGAACGTGTGGTGTGTATGTAGAATAGAATACTATTCAGCCATATAAAAAGGAGAAACATCCATTTGCATCAACAAAGTTGCGTTATACCCGTGAGATCATTATACCCATTAGAGCTGTCAGACAAGAGATGAACCATAGTCTATCAAGTGAATTTTTTCTTTTTACAGGTATAAGTATTTTGCCTGCATTAGGTGTATGCACCATGTGCATGTCTTGTACCCAAGGAGGCCAAAAGAAGGCGCTGTATTCCCAGAACTGGAGTTATAGATGGTTGTAAAGTGTCATGTGAGTGCTGGAAATCAAATCTGGGACTTCTGGAAGAGCAGCTATGGCTCCCAACCGTTGAGCCATCTCTCTAGCCCCAAGTGCAATTAAATTCTTAAATTAATTCTTAAAGCACGTAGGAAAGGTCTGCTCTCTTGTCTAAACTGTATAAAACTTTTCTTTCTCTATCTCATTGTTGCATGTCTTTAATCTCCACAGACAGAGGTCAGGCACTCCCTTCTTATTCTGGTCTGTACTCTGAGAGCTCATATGAATTCTCCAAATAGTCTTTTGAGGTTCCCTCCCTAGCAGGAATGTGAGAGAGAAAATTTCCACTGTACCCAATGGTATTCTTCTGAGAAACCTTTCAACTTTCAAAACAATTGTTTTGCATCCTTAAATGTCTTGAGCTCAAAACAGTCACAAAGCCACTTAGAACTCCCTTGAAAATTCCAAAGAAGTAACTGGGCATATTTTATATGAGGAACTCATACTATCTTTTGTTCTGTTCTAGGGCTTTGGGGACTTTGCTCTAAGTCATCCTGTGTAACTGAATATCCCCAACATACTCTCCATGTATTGAAAATTATTCTAGTGCCATTTTGATGGGTACTTAGATTATTTCCAGTTGGAGGTCATCATAAATAATGCTGTGATAGGCTTATTGTCAAAAATGTTCTATTTTATTTATAAGGGCATTTCTAGATATCTAATTTCTATTGAAATTCCAGTGAGTATAAATGACTGCTCCTAAAACTGCATTATTTCCTGTCAGCTTGTCCTTTGTGTTTAGAAATTTATGACACCAGTATTATATGTGTGATTGTTCCCTAGAAACTAAAAGCTTTATTTGGTGGTAGTATTTAATTAATATGAGAGGGGAAACATGACTAATTATTATTTCCAACTTGATACTTCAGGGCCAGGAAAACATCTCAGTGGATAAAGGTATCTGCTACAATTTGACTCTACAAAATTCTGAACTACTATGTTTGAATGGTCTCGGTAACTTCTAAAACCAAAACCAGCAAGATAAATAAACTATCATTTTATGGAGACGAGTAGCAAGCAATAAGAGATTCAAGAATCATCTTCAGGTCTAGGGATATGACTCATGGGGTGAAATGCCTGCCACACAGCATAAGGACTCGAGCTCGGACCCATAGCACACAGTTAAATGCCAAGTACAATGATGTGTGCCTGCAACCCAGTGCTGAGGTTAAAAGCAGAGACAAGATTCCCTGGAGCTCACTGGCCAGTCAGTCTAGCTGAGTCAGTGCTCCAGATGCAGTGAAAAACCACAAACAGTGTGCAACAAGGAGACATCCATGTCAACCTTTGGCTTACACACACACACAGACTCACACACACACAGACACACACACACTCACACACACACAAACACACACACCACTCACACATACACACAGACACACACACACCACTCACACACACACATACACACAGACACACACACACCACTCACACACACACACACACACACACACAATGGGGGGAGTGGCATGCACATACATCACATGTCATAAAAGAAGAAAGAAAGATTGTGAAACATCTTAACCATGACCATCTTAAACACATGACCAGGGGCTTAGAGCTTCCTTCCAGTCCTGGCAGAGAAGGGATGTCCTGTACACCCTCAAACAAATGATTGACTCTAACAACAGAACAGGAAGCGACATACCTCCTGTCTCACCACCTCACAGTACGTAGCCGCTCTAAAGCTAGCGTTTATGGTCTCCTGCCCATTTTCCTAGGCTTTTAGGAAACTTCAAGTTTTATCAGCCACACTTGATAACTGCTTGCTCATTTAGAATCCTAAGGACAGTGTTTCCCCTCAAATGAAGGATTTGTGAAATAACAGCTGTCTGGATCTTTAATCCCTTTTATTTTTTCTGAAACCTCTTTGGCTATATTATTCAATAATATAAGATGCCCTGAGAATTTATTAGGGTCCACAATTTCTAGACTCTAAAGCAGTGAATGTTGATTCCTAAGACCGAATTCAATACAAAATCCCAAATACAAAGTCACAGGTTAATATTTTTTCTATAACCTTTATTGAAGTCTCATTTGTGAGATAATTTTAAAAGCAACTTTCTTTGTCCATCATTATCCACATTGGTTACTACAAATTCCTTCAAGCTATGATTTTTTAATCTTGACAAAAGTAAAAATAAATAAAAGCTGCACTCCATTGCTATCAGGCCAGTGTGTGAGATTTTTAAGGAAATGGCTTTCAATAAGGCAGATCAATGGGAAGCTGTTTATCAAAACAAAATCATTAAAACAACTGAAATTTGCTTTTTTTTTTTTTGGTTCTTTTTTCCAGAGCTGGGGACCGAACCCAGGGCCTTGCGCTTCCTAGGCAAGCGCTCTACCACTGAGCTAAATCCCCAATCCCTGAAATTTGCTATTTTTATCCCTCTCCACTTTGTCTATCCTATTGTTTCACGGCAACAAACAATAGATGGCGGGTCAAAAAGCAAATTACCAAGTACATAAAATGGGTTTGGAAAAGAGTAAAGAATCTCTAGGCATCATCCAGTATTTCAGCTACCTGAGTTGTCAATCAAGTATGTCTAAGGCATTGGCCATGTTCATCTACCTTCCATTAGCTTCTAAGCATAATTATCCTATAGTTCTCTTTCATTTCTTTAGCTACTGGGGATCCATGTCCTACCTTGGAAAATATGTGTTTATGAGAAGTCTAGTTGACCAGGATACCAGGGTCCACAGAGCCCAGACCTGCAAGAAGAAACAAACGATTTGCCACATTGTGACCCAAACTCTACCTCCACTGTTATCAAGTGTGGGATGTTCTAACATCTAACAAGATGGTATTCCTGTACATATTTGTTGTTTATTATTTGAAATGTATTTATCCACTTCTTACCCTGTGAAGAAAAACGATAAGTAAGCAATGAAGTAAGCAATGGGCACCTGGTAAGCAATGATGAACTTGGTGTCTAAGTGATGTTGGTTTGGGGAATATGGAGAGAGGGGATGTGGCAGATGTAGCAAGCACACAAGATCTTCAAGACGATGACCAGACAGAAGTCACAATGTTGGGCTCAGTAGGGAAAGTCAGGCCTTCTGCTCAAGAACTTCCACACACCTGATCACATAGGAAAGAACAAGAGAGGCCAGGTTATGTTGTTCCAAGGATAAGATAGCAGAGGGCTATCTCGACTCTCTAATCCTATTCATCACTCTTGGAACTCAGATCCACCTCTGTGATCTGGTCTAGCTCAATTTCCTACAAGAGTACACAGATAGAAAAAAGTGAGAGAGACTGTAGATTGAATGTCAGAAACAAAAGCTTAGACACTGAATAGGAAGACTACTTTGGAAAGATCTTAAAATTGTGTCATTAATAATACAAGCAATACCAAGCCAGGAGACATTAAATAATGACAACAGATATTTTTCATGGCTGGGAAGACAGTTCGTATGGTAAAGTGCTGGCCATGCAAACATGAGGGCCTGAGTTTGACCCTTAGCACCCATGGCAAAAGCTGGAGCATTGTGATATGATGCCCAAAACTCTAGTTCTGGGGATGCAGAGATAGGAGTCTCCCTGGAGCTCTATAACCTACTAAATATAGCAAAATCTGTAAAGAAAAAAATTATGATTTGGGAGAAATCGAGAAAGATACTAAACATCAACATGTCTGACAAATGTAAGTTCATGTGGTTACGTATTTAGACATATATACACATAACAACAAGAATAATGATAAATATTTTTCTATTTTTCATAGTTGATAAGAGGTAAAGGGCCTGGACAATCTGGAAAAGGCAAAGTGTAAGGTGTAATAAAGAGGGAATATAGATATATAGATTGAGGTTCCTTTCAACCAGATATACACTACAGAAGAATGATATATATATATTTATCCCAGCACTTTGCAAGAAGAGGCAGGTGAATCTATGCTTTTGAGCCCAGCCTGGTCTGTAGACTGAGTACCAAGAGAGGCAGGGCTCTTCAGAGACTCATCAAAGGCTTTAGAAACCTTTACTTCCAGAAATAATTAGAAACATCCTAAAAGATGAAAGAATTGGTGGTGGTGTTATGTTTTCAAGTTTCCATTTGGCATTCACAATTCCTATAGTCAGTGGAGCCAAGAAGGCATGAAATAGGAGAATGGGAATGACTGTACATCTCGGGAGATAACTGATCTATGGCTGGGAAAGAATTGAGTTCCCTAGACATCTTGAAAGAAGTATGAGTAAGACAGATCTGAGGAATTGTTAAGAGAGTAAAGAGAAAAAAAGGACAACCCACAAGATTATTACAAGCTTCCATTAAAGGCAACTCATTATAGAGTGGCAAAACTTCAGTGTAGCTAGAACTGAAGTTACCCCAGAAGGCAGGACTGTTGACCCATCTGGACAATGTTAGACAAGATAGCTGCAAACAAGTTGATCACCATACTTCACAGACGTTAAGTTTTTACTGACAGTGCCCTTACATCTGTAGCATTTCTTGTCTTCATTTTTATGTGCTCAGCAAGAATGCAAGTACCTATGGAAACCAGACGATACTGGATTCCCTAAAACTGGAGTTAAAGACCGTTGTAGGTACTAAGAACTGGAATTGTGTTCCCTGGGTACCTCCCCAAGGTTGTATATGTGGCCAAGCTGCAGCTTGAGTGTTCACGAGTCTTTCTGTGATGCATCTACCCCTGTATCACCATGTAACCCCAATAAACTCATTGGTTCACCAATCCAGACTTTGGGGAACTATTTCTTGCACCTGCTATTGGTGCCTGATCTAAGATGAATGGATGTTTGCTCATACCTCCCCAGAAAAATTCACACAGCACCCAAGTTATATTCTATGAAACTGAGGTAAAAATACTATATAAAAACTGCAGGAAAACGTACCTGATTAAGTATTTATGTAAAAAAATCCTTAACAATGTACTAACAGCGAACTAACTAGTGCATTAAAATACATTGTGTCATAATGTATCCTACAGCAACCGAGAAGGCCATGTGTCACCTTTTACAGTTCCCAGTTACATACTTCTATTGCACTTGTCATACTGGTGGGCGCTTCATAGCTGTACCGCAAAGTTGAAAAAACACAACCAGAACTGATGCATGAAAATTTACCTCTGAGACAAACGAACAAAAATAGCTGAAACCCCTTCGGCTTCTCCACGTCTACCGTCCTTGCTTTGCTGGCAGATGACCTCTGTACCTGAGAAGATTGCTTTCTCCTCTTTTATTTAGAGGATGTCAGATTATAAACATCCTCCTCCAGGAGAGGGACCTGGCCTGAACTAATGGGCTGTGAAATGAGAGGGGGAAACAGATAAAGTTGCATCTGGAGTACTTCATTCTCAGAGTTCACAGGAATTTTGGAGAAGAAAAGAACGAAGTCATGTTTAGAGAATTTAGTGATAATAATTTCAGTAGCACCCCAAAGAACTTTGCAGATCAATACCTGAAAAGATCCTTTGCAAAAATGATTCTAAGAACGTGTCTCTATTTATATGCTGTGGCACCAATGAGAAGTTACAAGGTCTTACCCCTGGTTCCTCAGAAAATAGAAAGGCAAAGGCTTATGTGCAGCCCTTTCTTAACTATGTGTAGTCTCAGGATTGTACTGGCTGGTTTTGTGTGTCAACTTGACACAAACTGGAGCTATCACAGAGAAAGAAGCCTCCCTTGAGGAAATGCCTACACAACATCCAGCTGTGAGGTATTTTCTCAGTTAGTGATCAAGGGTGAGAGGGCATATTGTGGATGGTACCATCCCTGGGCTTGTAGTCTTGGGTTCTGTAAGAAAGCAATCTGAGCAAGCAAGAGGAAGCAAGCCAGTAAGTAGCATCCCTCCATGGCCTCTGCATCAGCTCCTGTTTTCTGACCTGCTTGAGTTCCAGTCCTGACTTCCTTTGGTGATGAACAGCAAAGTGGAAGTGTAAGCTAAATAAACCCTTTCCTCCCCAACTTGCTTCTTGGTCATGATGTTTTGTGCAGGAATGGAAACCCTGACTAAAACAGGGTTTGAAGGCAAAGAGAGTGAGGTGGGAGAGTGAGGAGAGACACACAGGAGGTGAGACTGAGCTGACCAAAGTGCAACCAATAGACTGCTCAACCTCTAGGACCTTTGCCCTGAAAGCCACTAAGTGCCTGGGAACAGCCAATGAGAAGAAAAAAAAAGAGAGGCTGAAGGGATGGTTCAGTAGGAAAAGTACTTGTAAGAACCTAAGTAGACAGTGTTCCTAATGACGGCATCCAAGGTCCTCCTCTGGCCTCCACATAAATATGTGCTCATGTGTGCCTGTACACCATGGAAAGTCATACACAACAACACGCATAGAAAAGATTTCCTCTTGATCAGAATTTCAAATTCAGGATGTGTACTTCCCCCAATCCTAGCTCACCCTCACCCACGTACTTAGTGGAGGCTTCCAATTATCTGGGGGCTCAGTGGAGGGGAATTCCTGTGCAAAGAATTGTGGTTGATTTGATATTACTTCCTTTCAACACACATACCAGTGCAAGAAAATTTAATGGGAAAAAAAGGGTTTAAGCTGGAAAGTATCTGGAAAAAAAAATCCTAATTTTATAGAAGCATGGCTTTATGTACAGAGGAAGTTGGAATCAAAGAAATCTGAATTCACACTTAAGTCTCTGAATGTGGCTGAAAAACCTTTAGGAAATGAGTTTGAAATTCATTCTCTAGCCATCATAATCATGTTACTAAAAGGGAAGAAATGTCCATTTCAGTTTTGAGGAGTCTTCATGGTGACAACAACGGGCTGGCACTGTTAGTCTCACTAATGGTAGGGAATGTTCTACAAACTCTCCCACTTGTGTTGTTCCATAGGTCAAGGAGATAAGAGCTCTTCTGAAGATGATGATGAAAGACACACCTAATGCCACATACTTGGGAAAAGAGGAGTAATCAGAATGGGAACCTATACACACACACATACACACACACACACACACACACACACACACACACACACACGTGGGGAATGGAGAGAGAGGTGGGGAAAAGAGGGGAAGGAAAAGGAGGGAGAGGATAAGGGAGGAGCTAGTGAAGGATTGTCTTATGTTCTTTTTTAAAAAAGAAGATACATGGATGTATACAGTACGATTTGCTATAAATAGTCATGCCTATATTGATAGTAGATACATATAGATATGTGATTTTCTTCTGAACTCATACCCAAAAACTAGATAGAGTTTTTAGTAGAGTGCTATGAGAATGATTATATTTTCATTTTCAAACTTTGTGGGATATTGTAATATTTTTATAATATATAAGTGTTAAATCTATGAAACTGATAGTTTGCTCCTGAATAGAACTTAGCTTTGCACACACTAGCCCTTTTAAGTCAGCCACCTCTGAGGTTGCCCTACTTTTTACTATTATTTGCCTCCTTCTACTTAAGAAACAAAGAGGTTCATTACCTGTCCTAGAGAGTAAGACCATCTCATCAACTTCTGCTACAGTCTTCATTTTTTCATGTTCCACTCTGGAAAAAAATGAATATATTAGGCTTTGCAAACCATGCAGTCCTACACAATGACTTTGCTTATTAACAATGGATATAAGTCACCAGCTTTGATATGGAAAATATCCCTGAGAGAAGCCATCTGTAATGGTTAATTTAAGTTGTCAACTTGGCACAACCTAGAAGAGCCTCAGTGAGACTTGAATTGGGTCATCCTGTGGGTGTGTCTAAGAGACTTTAACTGAGGCGGGGAACATGCCCTAAATATGGGTGGTGCCATTCACTAGGTTTAGGCTCTAGAGTGTAAAAAGAAAGAAAGCTGAGCACTAAGCATGTATGAATTTCTTATCTCTCTGCTTTTGACTACCTGCTTCAAGTTGCTGCCATCTTGACTTCCCTGCAATGCTAAATTATTATCTGGAGTTGTGAGCTAAAATCCTTCCTCCTCTTAGTTGCTTTGTGTCAGAGTATCTTATCGCAGCCACACAAATGAAACTAGAAGAACCCCTCATAGGCTGAAAGGTCTATAGAGAATGTTCTCTGTCCTGTAGAGAAAAACTCTTTTCTCTTTCCCCTCTTCACCTTCCCCTGTTCTCCGGGAAAACAGTTGCCTTTTGAATCCTACCAATTAACTACAGCATTTACCCTTCCTAGGAAAAAGGAACTAAAAAAGACATGAGTCTTTTCTACCTGACCCTTCTTCACATTTACAAAATCCAGAATGTCCTGGATCTTCAGATAATAGCAGCCGATGCACCAGGGAAACAGATCAAGCATACTGTGAACACCCTATGCCTGCCCACCTCATGATTCCATAGCTCCCTGTGTGATCCTCGTGCTGGCAGCTTCTAGGAGAGACCATCTCTGTTCCTGACAACCTCCTTCTTTGTGTTTGCTAACCTTCACCATGAATCTGCCTGACCCCATCAACTTGCCCTCAAATCATGACTTTTTCAAGTGTCAAGAAATAAGCATAGGCTCACAATTAAAATGTGTAATTCCAGGAGTGAATTCAAAGAGACTGAGGCAGGAGGAAAAGTAGAGACACTCAAGAGGATAAGACTGAACTGACCACTGCCAAGTGCAACCAATGGGGCCACTAGGTCCTTTAACTTGAATGCTACTAACTGCCTCAGAACAGTCAATGAGAAGAAAGGATGAGAGGCTGGGGAGATGACTCAGTAGGAAAAGTACTTTCCTCTCAAGCATGAGGACCTAGGTAGTGAGCATTTCTGATTATGAATCTGAGCTTCTCCCCTGGCCTCCACAGAAACATGTACTCAAGTGTACGGGTGGGAAGCATAGATAAAGACATAAATGAGAGTGTAGTTTGGATTTTTTTTTTCAACACACAGCTGACCAGATTTGTCTCCACAGTCCTAGTTTTCTAACTCCATATAGGCCAAAAAGTCAAAAGACCCTTTCCTCATATAGCCATAAATATGCTGCCCACCACAAAGACATTCTTGACAAAGCCACAGTAGACATGAAGACTATCAAAAAGAACAAAAAAAAAAAAAAACCTGGAAACTTAAAAAAAAAGTAATTTGAATACAGCTACTATGTGTAATTTAAAATTCGGTCAAAAACTAGAGACATTGCCTTCCAGAGCAAATAAGATCAAGTCTACTAGATAACCCTGATGGATGCTTAACCCGGACACTTTCTCCAGGTCTAAAAAAGCAAAATGATACATTATTATTTTGTTTCGCTTTGTTTTCAGAACTGAGAATTGAACTCAAGACCTTAATCATGCTAGGCGAGCGCTATTCCACTGAGAATCCCAGTCCTCCTCTCACTGTTTATTATGCAGAAGACTCTCATTAAGCTACCTAGACTGGTTTTTAACTCAATATGTAGACCAAGTCAGCCTTGAACGAATGATCCTCCTGCCTCAGCTTCTTGTGGAAGCCATTTCCTTAAAGTGTCAAATGCTGTTTAGGTCTCACCAATCAGAAGCACTCAGTCAAGGCCTGGACTGGCCATAGAGCAACCATGGTTTCCATAACAAGATGATAACAGTGAGTTTCAGGAGCTGCTTGTTCTAGAAACAGCCAGATTACCTTCAGTGCCTCCCATCGTCATGCATCTTTAGATCATAATCTAGTAAGGAAAATTCAAGTAAACTTTTTGTTATGTAAAGTGAACATTTTCTTTCATCTGTTTTGCTTTTTATTTATCTATGCAGCCTAGCCTAGCCTTGGCCTCCCAAGTGCAAGAACTATAAAGGTATAAAAGGTATAAAAGTTTTTAAATATATAAACTTTATTTTTGGTTGGTTTTTTTTTTCCTTTCAAAAATACTGTTCGCACTTATTAAGCCTCTGTTAAGCTCACCTTTGCCAAGTGTCATTTTTGCTGTGAAATTTACCCTCTAACTGAAGAATACAAAATTATGCCCCGTGTTGGACTAAGAATGTGTAGTGAAAAAAGCAAATCCAATCTCTGATACAGCCTAGGGATCTTGATCAAGTTCATTTTCTCTGCCAGTTAAAGAATTAAAAGCCAGGAAAAATAGGAAACACTACAGGGCAGCAGAGAAATCTCACGCACCACAGACAGAATCACCAGTTGAAGAAAGGCATTGGGGGGTGAGAAAATGTGCATGCTTCAGAAACACAGAGGAAAACACCCTCGGCAAAGCGAAGTTGAAAACTCCAGTCTCTTCATGAGGGATGGGGATTCTCTAGCCTCGGGACAGTTTTCCTCCCCTAATGTCTTGTTGGCTAGTTTGAAAAAAGCCAAGATGGTGGATTGGTCTGGAACTGTTGAGTGACATGTCTTCATCCAACCTTAAGCTTGTTGAGCCAGTCCATCATCAGGGGCCTACTAGTAGGAGACAAAAGCTGCCAGGCTTTTGTCTAAAGTCAAGAGGCTAAGGAAGAAGCTGGTCCTCTTGAAAATTCACCACCTTAATTGCCTCACCATGGCACCTCTCCCTATCTGTCTGCCGACTAGGATGTCTTTTTAGCTCCTGATCTCTCATCTCCAAATAAGGTCATATGATGTGTTCCACATAGACAAGTAGTTAGTGTTGGCTTCTGGGATAAAGAAAGGGCTACTTGCTATTTCCCTTGGCAAGAACTCTGGCAGCAATGTCAGTAAAGAATGTCTAAATAAAGACAGGATCATTGCATGGAGTCTCCTGAGAGGCAACATTGAAGGGGGTTATTTGTCCAATGTCCTACCAAATTGCCTATCAATGTGCGCTGGCCAAGAAAGGCACCAATCAAATCCAACAGGGAGATGCAAAACAGGCATTTTGGCAGCTTCAGAGTCCCATTGCTTGAAACAGCCAAAAATTTGCATAAATGGAATTAGGCCTCCCAGATGAGCCTGTGTTATAAGTGGATGTCAGAGCTTCTAAATTAGGATTAAACCATATTAGTCATTTGTCTGACAGAGTAAGTTCTAGTGACAATGAGTCCATGGCTAGACAAAGTGGCATGTTTGTTTCTAAAATTTTACAATTAAATTCCAACAATGTACCTGCTGTCGTTGTTGCCACAGCAATATGTAGATCTCGGAAGATATTGCTCCAGCCTTACAGTAAGGAAAAACTGAGGAGCTTTGGGAGTGGTTCTACTGGGAAAGTACTTCCTGTACAGGCATGAGGACCTGAGTCAAATCCCTAGAACCCGTATGAAAAGCTGAGCATGGTGGCATGTGCCTGTAATCCTAGCACTAGGGAAACAGAGACAAAAGAATCCATGGAGGTCTTGCTGATCGGTTAGCCTAGCCTAATTGTCTCAGGAATTAAGGTAGAGAGAAACCGAGGAAGGGACTGAAGATTGACTTCCGACCTCCATATGCATGAGTAAACATAATCACACACCCCAAACACATCTATTTACATTCACACATATACAAACATTCACATACACACAGGGGAGAAAAGAAAAAGAAATGAAAGGGCTGAGTTAAATCTAAATTACTTTTCTCCAGTATATGAGAGAATTTATTTCACAGAGCCAATCCCCCTGGAAAGATGAGTAGCTGAGACGCAGCCTTGCGGAAGGGCAGACCTGTGAACCACAGGTTCACGTCTGTCACCAGGTACTCCTCTGAAGTGCTGCTGGCTGATGCAGGGGCGAGCAGGGTGTGAAAACCCTCATGACTGAAGGTGGGAAGACACCTCCTTCACATGGATTCTACTTTCAGGAATCTCAGCCAGCTCTCAGAGAAGGGCAAAGAAAGCACACGCTGTATGTCTGCCCACAAGAGAGGAAAGGAACTTTGGAATTTATCCAGAGTTATTTTGAAAGCCCAAGCCTAGTCCCTGGAAGAAAAGAGCATTAGCTTACCTGAAGGGAGGACTATTTGCTTACCTCTATCCCCCTTCAGGCTTCAGATCTCACTATATTGGAGAGAAGAAGGGACAGGAAGATTTTTTTATCCAAGAGCAAATCCACTTAAAAAAGTAAAGATAATATTTTCCTTCCCCCATAATTTACCATCAACCAACAGGTTCTGTTTTAATGCTAGTTGGCTCCAGGAAAGAGCCAAAAAAGTAGCTCTTTGGGAAGAGTAAAGAGAGAAGGAGAGACAAGCAAGGCATCATGGGAGTGTAAGCTTTAGATACAGATGGATAAAGCACTAGACTTTGCTCCAAACCAGGCCCATGCAAGGCCACATACTAAGCACCTGTTTCCTTCAGTTCCTTTTACCAATATTCGTGCTTGAGTTTCCACGAAACAGGTGCCAGATGTGATGGTTAATCTTGGTTGTCAACTTGGCTAAATCTGAAAGCAGCCAAGAGATAAGCCAGTGGATATAGCTCCCAATGTGGGCAGAGCCTTCCTGCGACCTGAAAAAAGAAGTGCATAGGACAAACCTTTTTTTGTTTGTTTGTTTGTTTGTTTTGTTTTGTTTGCCTGTCTTTGTGCCTCACTAGTAAGTTCATCTACCCTGTTTGCCACCCAGGCCAATACTAGAACTCAGCATCTATGGGCTTACAATACATACTAAGGGCCACCAGCAGCTCTCCGGGAATCCCCTGGGTTTTCAGTGCCAGGTCAAGACTGCTGAGGCACCCAACCTGATTTAATGGGAAGATACGGAGTTCTCGGCTTCTCTGTCGTTCAGACAGACTCGTTAGGCTACCCAGACAGAATTCTGTGAGCCGATCTAATAAAGCCTCTTTTAACATCTGTTCGCTGTGGGAGTTCTGCTTCTCCCTGAGAACCTGCTAAAAATCTGCACCATCTGAAGAGACAAGCTGGCTTCAGAACCAGCCCCAGCCCAACAGGTTCTGGAAACATCCAGTAAAGCATTCAAAACAAAAATGATTGGTATGTTAAATATGTTTGAGGAAAAACAAACGATATTCAAGACAAACAAGAAATACTGGGTGTTGGGAGGGCTCAGTGGGTAGTGTGCCTGCTGCACAAGCCTGACAGCCTGGGTTCAATCCCCAGGGTCAACATAAACATGAAGAACATGGCTGCTAAAATTCTTTAAAATTTAGAAGTTAAACCCAACAATGCATGAAGGAAATTATATTTTATGACCAAGTAGAATTTGTTCCAAATATACAAAGCTGGTTCTCTTACTTAGGTAATCAACAGGCCAAAGAAGAAAGATTGTGGTTATATCATTTTATTTATTAATTTACTTTTATTCATTTCACATCCTTATCACAGCCCCCCTCCCCTTCTCTTCCCAGTCCCACCTTTACAAATCCCTCCCCCCCATTGCCCCTTCCCCTTCTCCTCGAAGAAGGGGAGCCCCCCCTTGGGTACCACTCCACCCTAGAGGATCTAGTTAGTACCAGCAGGTCTAGGCATATCCTCTCCTACTGAGGCCCAACCAGGCAGTCCAAGTAGCAGGAAAGGGGAGCTAACGGCATGGAACACGATGTCATGTTTTTCATTGTGTAGACGTACCACACTTTCTTTATCCACTCTTCAGTTGAGGGACATCTAGATTGTTTCCAATTTCTGGCTATTACAAATAATTAAAGCTGCTGCGAACATAGTTGAACAAGTGTCCCTGTGGTATAGTGCAGCATTCTGGGGGTATATGCCCAAGGTTGATAGAGCTGCATCTTGAGGTAGAACTATTCCCAGTTTTCTGAGCTGTCAAATTGATTTCTGAAATAGTTGTACAAGTTTGCACTCCCACCAGCAATGGATAAGTGTTACCCTTGCTCCACAACCTCACCGCATGTGCTATCTCTTAGGTTTTTGATCCTGGCATTCTAACAGGTGTAAGATAGAATCTCAGAGATATTTTGATTTGCATTTCCCTGATGACTAAGGATATTGAACATTTCTTTAAGTTCTTCTCAGCCAATAGAGATTCCACTGCTGAGGATTCTGTTTAGCTCTGTACCCAATTTTTAATTGGGTTATTTAGATTGTTAGTTTCTAATTTCTTTATAAATTTAGGATATTAGCCCTCTGTCAAATGTAGGGTTAGTGAAGATTCTTCCTGATCTGTAGGCTGCCATTTTGTCCTATTAACAGTGTCCTTTGCCTTGCAGAAGCTTTTCGGTTTCATGGGGTCACGTTTATCAATTGTTGATCTTAAAGCCTGAACTATTGGTGCTTTCTAATAAGGAAGTTGTCACCTGTATCAATGAATTCAAGGCTATTGCCCATTTTCTGTTAATATTAGATTTAGTATATCCAGTTTTACATTGAGGTCTTTTATGGACTTGAGTTTTGTGCAGGGTGATAGATATGAATTTAGTTGCACCCTTCTACATGCTGATATCCAGTTAGACCAGCAACATTTGTTGAATTTCTTTGTTCTATTATATGGTTTTGACTTCTTTGTCAAAAATCAAGTGTCTGTAGGTGTGTAGGCTTATTTCTGGTTCTTTGATTGAATTCCATTGATAAACCTATCTGTTTCTATACTAATACCATGCAGTTTTTATTATTATTGTTCTGTAGCACAGCCTGAGGTCAGGGACTGTGAAACCTCTAGAAGGTTTGTTTGTTTGTTTTTTTGGGGTTTTTTTTGGTGTTCATATTCCTTTTTTTAAGATACATAAAATGTTTTTATTTAAAAATGGTAGAGATAATAGCAAGAAAATAGTTTATATATTAATATTTAAAAATAATAGTTTTTCCCTCTCTCACTTTGAAACACCAGGATCATTTTGTATAAGATGTGTTTCTGTTAAAGTTTTCTATTATGCAAATTACTGTCTAATTAATCTCAGTAGCTTTTAAGCTGTAAAGAGTACAAAGACTAAAAAGTCTTTCATTTCTTTCTTTATTTCTTCCTTGACCAAGTTATCATTGAGTAGAGCATTGTTCAGCTTCCATGTGTATGCGGGCTTTCTGCTGTTTTTGTTGTTGTTGAAGACTGGCCTTAGTCTGTGGTGATCTGATAGGATGCGTGGGATTATTTCAATCTTCTTGTATCTATTGAGGACTGTTTTGTGACTGATTATATGGTCAATTTTGGAGAAGGTACCATGAGATACTGAAAAAAGAAGGTAGATTCTTATATTTTAGTATGAAATGTTCTATAGATATCTATTAAATCCATTTGATTCATAACTTCTGTTAGTTTCTCTATGTCTCTGTTTAGTTTCTGTTTCGATGTCCATTGATAAGAGTGGGGTATTGAAGTCTCCCACTATTATTGTGTGAGGTGCGATATGTAATGGTTAGTAAGGTTTCTTTTATGAAAGTGGGTGCCCTTGTGTTTGGAGCATAGATGTTCAGAATTGAGAGTTCATCCTAGATTTTTTTTTTGATGTGTATGACATGTCCTTCCTTATCATTTTCAATAACTTTTGGTTGAAAGTCAAAGTCGATATTATTTGATATTAGAATGGCTAGTCCAGCTTGTTTATTGGGACCATTTGCTTGGAAAATTGTTTTCCAGCCTTTTACTCTGAGGTAGTGTCTGTCTTTCTCACTGAAGTGTGTCGCCTGTATGCAGCAAAATGCTGGGTCCTGTTTATGTATCCAGTCTGTTAGTCTATGTCTTTTTACTATGAATGGAATTGAGTCCATTCATGTTAAGAGATATTAAGGAATAATGATTATTACTTCTGTTATTTTTGTTTTTAGAAGTGTAATTATGTTTGTGTGGCTATCTTCTTTGGGTTAGTTGAAAAATTACTTTCTTGCTCTTTGTAGGGTGTAGTTTCCCTCCTTGTGTTGAAGTTTTCTATCTATTATCCTTTGTAGGGCTGGATTTATGGAAAGATATTGTGTAAATTTGGTTTTGTTATGGAATATCTTGGTTTCTCCATCTATGTTAATGGGTATAGTAGCCTGGGCTGGCATTTGTGTTCTCTTAGGGACTGTATGACATCTGCCCGGGATTTTCTGGCTTTCATAGTCTTTGATGAGAAGTCTGGTGTAATTCTGATAGGTCTGCCTTTATATTTAACTTGACCTTTTTCCCTTACTGCTTTTAATATTCTTTCTTTGTTTTGTGCATTTGGTGTTGTGTCTATTATATGACAAGAGGAATTTCTTTTCTGGTCCATTCTATTTGGAGTTCGGTAGGCTTCTTGTATGTTCATGAGCATCTCTTTTCTTTAGGTTAGAAAAGTTTTCTTCTATAATTTTGTTAAAGGTATTTACTGGCCCTTTAAGTTGGGAGTCTTCACTCTCTTCTATAACTATAATCCTTAGGTTTGGTCTTCTCATTGTGTCCTAAATTTCCTGGATGTTTTGAGTTAGCAGCTTTTTGTATCTTGCATTTTCTTGGACAGTTGTGTCAATGTTTTCTATGGTATCTTCTGCCCCTGAGGTTCTCTCTTCTATCTCTTGTATTCTGTTGATGATGCTTGCATCTATGACTCCTGATCTCTGTCCTAGGTTTTCTATCTCCAGGTTGTCTCCCTTTGTGATTTCTTTATTGTTTCTATTTCCTGGATGGTTTTGTTCAATCCCTTCACCTGCTTGGTTGTGTTTTTCTGTAATTCTTTAAGGGATTTTTGTGTTTTCTCTTTAAGGGCTTCTACCTGTTTACCTGTGTTGTCCTGTATTTCTTTAAGGGAGTTGTTTATGTCCTTCCTAAAGTCCTCTATCATCATCATTAGATGTGATTTTAAATCAGAGCCTTGTTTTTCTGGTGTTTTGGGGTATCCAGGGCTTACTGTGGTGGGAGAACTGAGTTCTGATGATTCCAAGTAGCTTTGGTTTCTGTTGCTTATGTTCTTGCACTTGCCTCTCACTATCTGGTTATCTCTGGTGTTAGCTGGTCTTGCTGTCTCTGACTGTGGCTTGTCCTTCCTGTAAGCTTATATGTCAGCACTCCTGAGAGACCTGCTCTCTCTGGGTGGAATTTGGGTATGGAGAGCTGTGACATAGGGTCAGCTCTGGGCGCAGATGGAAACCCGGAAGTTCTTTTATTATACAGGACTTTTGACTTGTTTGTTTGTTTGTTTGTTTTCTCATATGAAGTTGAGAATTGTTCTTTCAAGATCTGTGAAGAATTGTGCTGGAATTTTTATGGGAATTGCACTGAATCTGAAGATTGCTTTTGGTAAGATGGCCATCTTTACTATGTTAATCCTGTTGATCCATGAGCATGAAAGATCTTTCCATTTTCTCATATTTTCCTTGATTTCTTTCTTCAGGAATGTGAAGCTCTTGTCATCTAAGTCTTTCACTTGCTTCTTAGAGTTACACCAAAATACTTTATATTATTTGTGGCTATTGTAAAAGGTGTTTCCCTAATTTCTTTTTCAGCCCATTTATCGTCCATGCCCAATGTAGAGCAGAATGGGGTCTGTTCATCTCTTTCTTGCAGCCTTTCTAGTGTCTCTGCTCAGTCTATGTGCACTCTATCTCTGGTGAATCTATGAAGCCCTGTGAGCAGAAAGTCGGGAGCTAAAAAGAGCTTGAAGAGTGGACACTCCCAGGAACAGATTCAAAGCTGTCTCCAGCCCTGTGTGTTAAACAGAAAAGATGGAAAGGCATATTTAGACAAAATGTATAAAAATAATTTGTTGCCAACATTAACAAATGGGACTGTCCTACTTTGAACAAATTACACTTTCCTGAGAGTTATTTTGAAATCTAAAGAAATACAAATAAGAAACTGGGAAGTTGACTCATTGGTAAAGTAGATGTCGAACATAAAAAGCCAAGAGTAGCTGCATACATCTGTAACTCCAGTGCTGGTGAAACAAAAACACGAGGTTCTCAGGGGCTAGCTGGCCTATTAGATGAAATGGTAAGTTGTAAATTTAATGAGAGACTCTATATCAAAAAAAAGTAAGATCAAATGCAATAGAGGAATATATCTGCTATTGACCTCCAGTTTACACATGGATATACACAGGCAAGAGTGCCCACCCACACAGAAAAATTAAAATGTGATTCATGGGGTGGGGAGATGATTCAGTTGATAAAGTATTTGTAGTATAAATGCAAAGACCTGAGTTCAGTCCCAAGCCCTCACACACTGAGCCAGACATGGTTAACCGGATAGTCTTCCCTAGTCAGTGAGGTCCAGGTTCTGTGAGAGGCCCTATCTCATAAAGTAAGACGGAAAGTGATGGAGGAAAAGAGGAGACATTGACTTCTAGCCTCTACACATGCATGGACACACATGAACACATGCATGCATACACTGTTGTAGGGATTGAAGTTTCCAATGCCATTAAATGTAATGTGTGCACATGCCATATTTTCTCCATCCGTGCATCTGTTGATGGACATTTAATTTCCCCCTCTTGCTTACTGACCTAATGTTAAATGAAAAAAGAAACCAGCAATGTCATAAAAATCAGTGTTCTGATTATTTTAAATAGAAGTCATTTAAGTTGTCATCGATGGAGCAATACATTCTGTATTGCTTGCCTTAAACATCACTCAGTGGCTCTGGTGTAACAAAATCATGACAGATAGCTAATAGCAGAAAGATTCAAACATCCCAGGGAAATTTAATGCAAACACTGTCTTGTTTCTTATCAGAGCCCCTTTGAAAGTCTTGCAGATGCTTGGTATCTCTCTGGCTGACTTTCCTCTCTTTGGATGTGGTTCATTTCATCTTTTTCTTCATCCTCACAATAGCAGTGTTACAATGCCATCCATCTTGTATATTTGTCAGTTTATAGCAGCTTTGTGAAGAAGCATGTGAATTGCCTCCAGGCAGGTAATGAGAAACCTTTCCAACTTCCTGTGGATTTTTGTATGTGTTTCACAGTTCTCTGTATAAAATAATTGGGAGAGAAAAAAAAAAGAACCCTTACTATTCAAAACTGTATTTGAGTGTGCTTCTTTGTCTGAATTTTTATTTAGCTTTTATTCTCTTGGATTTCCTGTGATCATTAAATATAAAAGCTAAAGTCTTATTCTTAAAATTGAGACTTTTGAAATGGTTTATTGCAGCTGTCTATAGTTCAACCTAAAGGACGATTTATTGAAGGCATGCCGAGTGAAGTTTTACTATCTATTCTTCTATTGAATCTTGGATTTAAATTTGTTCTGTGAGGGGTCAATAAGGGCTAGGACCATGGACAGTTCTTTAGCAGAATTTCCATAAAAATAAGTGAATAAATGAAATAAAATAAAAGATTAGCACATATGTAAGATTTGGATTTCCCCCTTCACTCAGTGGACACACCCATGAATCTTCGAAAGACTTTTCATATTCTCCATTGTAATTTGCCAGATGATTTTTTTCTAATTTATGCTTAGAAATACAAAGTCAATTATGAGTTTCCAAAGTCAATTATATGTTTCCCCAGTGGTGACTTCTCCTATCTGCTAGGTGGTCCTGGTCTGTATAAGAGTCCTAACCAAGCATAAGCCAGCCAGCAAGCAATGTCCTTGCCTTGACTTCCCTGGATGATTGATTGTAACTAATGAAAGAAGAGTTTTTGTTCTAGAGACCAAGGTGATTTGTGCCCCACCAGCCTCAATTATGGCAATAAAATAGAAAAACTAGTAGACCACAGATATGTTTTGGATTAAGCCAGCTCCTGAAGCATAGTCGCTATTTATTACATCATTTCAATGGCGAAATGTATTCCAGATTTTATCTTTAAAAGTTATAATAAATCAGGACCTCTTCACTGAGAAAACAGATGTTATAAAAAATATTGGGGCTGGAGAGATGGCTCAGTGGTTAAGAGCACTGATTGCTCTTCCAGAGGTCCTGAGTTCAAATCCCAGCAACCACATGGTGGCTCACAACCATCTGTAATAGGATCTGATGCCCTCTTCTGGTGTGTCTGAAGACAGCTACAGTGTAGTTACATATAATAAATAAATAAATATTTTTTAAAAATCAACAAGCCCAAGCCATTAATTAGGTGCTCATTGTGAAATTTTACTCCTATGAATAAGCCAGTTCTTCATAAATATGAAGATAAATCCAGTTGTTGGGAACTCATTACTCCTAGATATACCATCATTCTTTAGAGCACAACCACAGTTTGACATGCCATTATTTAGCTTTCCCCATCTGTGGCTCACATACTCATCTTCATACCAAGGTGATGACAACATCATGGACCTCAGCTCCACTCCTCTGAGAGCTCACTGGTTGTTAGGATGGTACCTTGCGTCTGAGGCACTATCTTTCCACTTGTAAATTCATTTTCTCTTTGGAGACATTAAAAAGTTTTTGCCATGTACACTGCAAAGACAGGGTCTCTGGCAGTTCCCTGACTTGCCTTTCTATGCTGTCAGGCAAATGCCCTGAGACCTAAAATATGTCTCCTCACTGAGCAGAGGCCAGGTACAGGCAGTTCTGGGTAAAGTCTCCAGACCCCTGTATTCCCAACTCTAGAACCATACACCTTCCATGAACCTGGAGCCAATTCAAGACCAAGATGCCCAGAAGCCAGACTATGAAACACAAAATACCAAATAACTCAGCAGTAGGATGTGTCTGAACATGGGAGTTCTAGGAGATAACAAGCAATCTGAGAAGAAGCATAGAGCTATGCAGCAATGCTGAGGGCCTTGATGTACACTGAGGATTTGGGGCTTGAAGGAAAGTAACCTGTTCAACAAGAATCTAGAAGTCAGTCATGGTGAGTGGGCTGGGCCCACAATAACTAGACCAGAGACAGTCTTTGAAAATCTGGGCAGGTGGAAAGCCTAGTACAAGATCTTCCGTCTACCAACACAATGCATGTGGAACACTAATGCATTTCGGAAATTCAGGGGTTAATGATTGTACCTGCCTTGCAGTGTCTTCTCATCCACTACTTTGTCACTGCCATGCAAAGGGCAGTGGTCACATTTATATGTGGTCCAGACACAGTTTCCTTGGCTCTCTGCCTTGTTTGTCTTCTTTACTAGCTGGGCCCTCTGCCCTAGTTTCTGGCTGACATTAGTCACGGTGCCTAATTAAACATCACTAGGCCAACAATAATTCTCAAGCTTGGCTGCACGCCGTAAACACCTGAAAACCCGTTAAAAACCTCAAGCTGTATCAATACATCAGAAATTCATCTTTTAATTTTCCTAAATATTGCATGTAGGTTAGCCATATTTTGTGAACAAAGTATTTAATATTGGGGCTGAAGAGATGGTTCAGAGGTTGGGAGCACTGGCTGCTCTTCCAGAAAATCCAGGTTCAATTCCCAGCACCCACATGGCAGCTCATATCTGTCTACAGCTCCAATTCTAGGAGATTTGACAACCTCACACAAACATACACATAGGCAAAACACCAATGCACATAAAAATAAATAAATTATAAAAAGAAAAAGGAGTACAGAATGCCAGCTGAATCTGAATTCAGATAAATAAATAAGCAATTTTATTTATTTATTTTTAATTATATCATCATCGTCATAGTCGTCGTCGTCGTCGTCGTCATCATCATCATCATCATCATCATCATCATCATCAGTTCTTTTGAGACAGCATCTCACAATAGCCCAGGCTAGCCTCCAACTTCTTTAAATCCTTCTACTTCAGACTCCCAAGTTCTGTGATTACAGGTGATCACTCCCGGTTTGTTAAAAATATTTTTGTATCCCAACTCAATGAAATATCTAGTTCTGTCCTATTCATTCCACTTCATCAGCAACAATCACACAAAAATAATTGCAACATTTTTAAGAAGAAACAATGTGGCATTTAATCCAAGAGTAGTCTATTTATTGTAATAGGACCTAGCACCTTTCATGCCCATTAAGGTTTGTTTTATGAAATTGAGACCCTCACTGTTTAGCTCGAATGTATTTGCAATTGAGGCATATTCTTGAAGAAGTGTTCTCTTTGTTAATATGGGGACCTTTTAAAAAAAAATCTCTTTGACATTTTTAGTTTGAAATCTCCTTTCAGAACAGCTATGTCAGGTTGTTTGGGATTTTGTTCACCTGATAGATTTTTTTTTCTTTTTTTCGGAGCTGGGGACCGAACCCAGGGCCTTGCACTTGCTAAGCAAGTGCTCTACCGCTGAGCTAAATCCCCAACCCCTTACCTGATAGATTTTTTCCATTCTTTTTGTTGTTGTTGTTGTTTGTTTGTTTGTTTTTTGTTTTCCATTCTTTATTTCTCAGTCTGTGGTGTCTTTATCAGGGAATCATGTTCTGATTAGTTGGATCCAACTTTTTTTAAAATTTATTTATTTTATGTATATGAATACACTGTAGCTACCAGAAGAGGGCGTCAGATCCCATTACAGATGGTTGTGAGCCACCATGCGGTTGCTGGGAATTGAACTCAGGACCTCTGGAAGAGCAGTCAGTGCTCTTAACCACTGAGCCACCTCTCCAGGCCTGGAACCAGCTTCTTAACCCAGAAAGCCATTCTATATCTCTGTTGGTGAACTGGATTAATGGTAAACTCCTGTCTAATTCTTTACTAAGTTTCTCCTCTCACAAAACCTACTCTTTCCTATGTTCTCATGATTTGGATTTTTCTCCTCCCATGTCTATAGTTTTCTGTTAAGTATCTTTTGCAGTGTAGGTATGGTGATGTTTGTCTTGAAATTTCTCTATTCTCCATCAGGTTTTTTATGTGTGTGGTCCATGTATACGTATGTGTTTTTCTCGTGTGTGGACACAGCTTTGGGGTCTCCATTCCTCCCTACTGTATTCATTGAGACAGGGTCTCTCTCTCTGTAAAACTGAGGGCCTAACAATGCACCTAACATAGCTAGCCAATGTGTTCTGTAGATACCATGTGTGCGCCTTCCATGGGTAGGGAAAATAGTGGAGCTACAGTGCCCATTCAGCATTTACATGAGTTCTGTATTGTCCAATCCAAGTCTTCAGGTTAAAAGCTTTATCACCGAGCCTTCTCCTCAGATATCTCCATCGATTTTAAAATAAACCTTTGCTGGGTATTGCAATCTTAGCTGGCAATTACTTACTAGGGCGTTGTTGTTCCATACTTTCCTGACTCTGAGGCTAACTGGACAAGGAAGGCTAATGTGACGTTTCTACCTGTGGGTTGGTTGATATTTTTCCCTAAAACTTTTGGTAGTGTTTCTTCACGTTGGTGTGTTTTGTTTTGTTTTGGACATCTTGACTGCATTATATCACAGAGAATTTCTTCTCTGGTCATGTGTACTTGATATTCTAATTATTTCATATGTTTAAATATGTATTCTTTCACTAGATTTGGGGTTTTTCTACTATAATCTCAATGACAGATTCTCTAGCCTTGATTGTATCTCTCTGTGTCTTCTAGTTTTGTCATTTGATTCTATCCAAATTTTTGAGTCACTGTGAGCATGATTCTTTTTAACCCTTATTGGTTTTTGAACTTTATATCCACATTCCTGATACTTTTTTTTCTAACATTTAGTAGAATCTACTGCAGATGCTTTCTGCTGTGCTGTTTTGATTTTGGGTTTGGGTTTGTTTCTGTTTCTTTTAATCTGTAGCTCATAAAATGCACATTTAAAAAACCTTGGTAAATCATTTCATAATCTGATTCTTTTGAATCTAGTTACTTATGAATTTACCAGCAAAACTAGGATTCAGCTTTGTCTTAGATAGGGCCTAGATAGAATTGTTGTAATAAAACACCGTGATTGAAATGCAAGTTGGGGAGGAAAGGTTTATTCAGCTTACACTTCCACATTGCTGTTCACCACCAACAGAAGTCAGGACAGGAACTTAAACAAGGCTGGAAGAGTTGATGTGGAGGCCATGGAGGCGGTGCTGCTTACCAGCTTGCTTCCCCTGGCTTGCTCAGTCTTTCTCCTTATAAAACCCAGGGATACCAGCCTAGGGATGGTACCACCAAAAATGGGCTGGACCCTTCCCCGTTGAGAAAATTGAGAAAATGCTCTACAGATGGTTGTCATAGAGGCATTTCCTCATCTGAGGCTCCTTTCTCTGTGATGACTCTAGCTGTGTCAAGTTGACATACAAAGCCAGCCAGGACAACCAATCCCTTGTCAGTTTGGCACACAGACACATCACTGTTAAGCCACAATCCTTACTTTCTTGTTCATCTCCAAGATCTAAATTAACTTTAAAGACTCCACAGTCTTTACAAATTGAAACACATTAAAATTTCAGTTCCTGTAAAATACCCAATCTCTTTTAAAAGTCAAAGTCTCTTAATGGTGGGCTCCAGTAAAATACTTTCTTACTTCAAGAGAGAAAAATGAGGGCACAGTTGCAATCAAAGCAAAGCAAAAATCAAATTCCAACAGTCCAATATCTAGGACTCACTCACAATCTTCTGGACTCCTCCAAAGGGCACGGGTTACTTCTCCAGCTCTGCCTTCTGTAGCCCATAGCTTGTCTTCTATGCTCTACCTGGCCCCACTCCACTGCTGTTCTTGGTGATCATCCCATGGTACTGACATCTCAAAAAAGCTGCTAGGGCCTTCTGCTGCCACTGGGCTACACTTTCACCAATAGCCTATCATGACATCTCTTACTGGTGCTGTCTTAGTCAGGGTTTCTATTCCTGCACAAAACATCATGACCAAGAAGCAAGTTGGGGAGGAAAGGGTTTATTCATCTTACACTTCCGTGTTGCTGTTTCATCACCAGAGGAAGTCAGGACTGGAACTCAAGAAGGTCAGGAAGCAGGAACTGATGCAGAGGCCATGGAGGCTTGTTTCTTACTGTCTTGCTTCCCCTGGCTTGCTCAGCTTGCTTTTTCATAGAACCCAAGACCACCAGCCCAGGGACGGCACCACCCACAATGGGCTGGGTCCTCCCACCTTGATCACTAATTGAGAAAATGCCTTACACCTGGGTCTCATGAAGGCATTTCCACCACTGAGGCTCCTTTTCTGTGATAACTCCAGCTTGTGTCAAGTTGACCCACGAAACCAGCCAGCACAGCCATGCACAACTTCTCTGAATGATCCCCTCTGTCCTGGGCCTTCAACTGCCACTAAGACTGCAATTTCACAAATGGCAGCAGACTGACAAGCCCCAGCTGCTCTCTGTGACCCCTTCATGCTTTCAAAACTAGTACCACCTGGGTGACTCTTACACAGTACCAAGTCTGCCTGCCAACAGGAGGTATAACCTTGGTTGTCTCTGGAACACAGCTTCTCTGTGATTTCAGAAAACACTTCCCAGAAAATTTCACCTCTGTGATGCTGGTCTCTTCGTAATCATTGCCAATTTCTTAGCTCCAGCTAATCAGTATCAATTGTCCCAGTAATATAAAAGTTTCACTTTAGTAGTTCTGGTGCTAATCATTGCTGTTGTTCAGCCCAAGCAAACTAGAACCACAGAGTCTTAAATCAAAATAGCAACAGCTCTAATAGGGTTTTTAATTTTTCTTCTGAAATTTCACAAGCGAGGTCTCCATCTTCTGCACGGCTGTCAACATTCCTTTCTTCCAAGCTTCTATAGAACATCCCACTGAGGTCTCAACACTCAATGGATTTTCTAGCAGCTAGTTCCAAAGTCCTTCCAAAATACTTTCTAAAACATGGTCAGGTATGTCACAGCCATACCCTACTCCTGGTATCAACTTCTGTCTTAGTTAGGGTTTCCATGGCTGTGAAAAGACACCATGACAAAGGCAACTCTTATAAAAGCAAACATTTAATTTGGCCTGGCTTACAGCTTTACCAGCTTTCTGTTTTCAATGGCTCCTTCACTGCCTACACTTGGCTGTTCTGGAACTTGGTCTGTAGACCAGGCTGAACTTGAACTCATAGATCTGAGTGCCTCTGTCTCCTGAATGCTGGGATTAAAGGTGTGTACCACCATGCTTAGATCTAAGCTTTTCTTTAGTTCCTTATCATAAGATCTTTATAAACACGGCTACTATGCCTCAAGATCTGAGTTAAAGGCATGTGTCAATCCAGATCAAAAGCACGTGTCATCCTACCTAAAGATCTGTATCAAAGGCATGTTGTCTTCCCGCCTGAAGATCACAGGTGTGCCCTCCATTTCTGGATTGTAGTTCAGATAGAGTCAAGTTGACAACTGAGAATAGCCATCACAACTTTGTCAATTTGGCACACAATCATATCTCCACATGTTCAAATGAAAACAATAACGGTCATAATAACACCAAATATGCTATGACTATGCCTCATACAAGCACATTGTAAATTTAGAATAGGTGGTGATGCTTCTTGGGGAACATCCTTTTCACAAGATGGAAGCTTAACTGAGTGGGATCTTGCCCCAAGGTGACCATTACCTTAATTCCGTTTAATATCTTTAATCTGTTTATCTCCTTGAACATAGGATTTGCTCCAATCCACCTCCTAGTGTCCCTTTAATCCTTAAATCATAAGTTTTGTATTTTTCCTTTCTCAGTTTGTTACATTTGATCAAAACACTTTTCATAAGACTGAAACATGAGACAGAGTCTATATTAAAAAGTTTGTAGATTTCCTTTGCCAATGTGATTAATCTAAGCCTCTTCATCTTAGCCTCAGACAGATTCTTTGGACAAGGGCAAAAAAAAAAAAAAAAAAAAAAGCTACACTCATCACCAAAATATCACAAGAACAATCTGTAGGCAACATACAAAAATTCTTTTCCTTTGAGACCTCATGAGCCAGGGCCCACAGTTCAAATCACCCTCAGCACCACTGTCTTCCAAGTTCCTACTAGGATGGCTCATTAACCCCACTTAAAGCACTCCACTGCTTTCCAAATCCAAAGTCTCCAAATCTACATTCCTCGAAACAAAAGCACAGTCAGTTGTACTGGCTGATTTTGTGTGTCAACTTGACATAAACTTGAGTCATAACAAAGAAACAATCCTCAGTTGAAGAAATGCCTCAATGAGATCCATCTGTAGGGCATTTACTCAATTAGCGATCAGTGAGGGAGGACCCAGCCCATTGTGGATGGCGCCATCCCTGGGCTGTTAGCCCTGAGATCTATAAGAAGGCAGGCTGAGCAAGCCAGTAGCAGTGCCCCTCCATGGCCTTTGCATCAGCTCCTGCCTCCAGGCCCAACCCTGTTTGAGTTCCTGTCCTGACTTCCTCCAGTGATGGATTGTGATCTAGAAGTATAAGCCAAATAAACCCTTTACTTGCTTTTTGGTCATGGTGTTTCATCAAAGCAATAAAACCATAGTTAAGATACTATTATTTTGATATTCAAGAGTTTTTATAAAAAAGAGTTTTCAGAAGTTCTGACTCTGTACAGGGTGGGAGCCGGTGAGAATAAGGAAAACTCAGAGGTGCTGATATTTATTGTGTAACACAAGTTACTAGCTTTATGCAGGGATGTGTAAATAAATGTATATTTATATACATATATCTTTTTTTCATGTTTTCTGCTTTTTTTGTGTTGTTGTTATTGTTTTTGTTGTTGTTTTGAGACAGGGTCTCATTGTGTAGCTCTTGGTATCCTCGAACTCATTATGTAGACCAGGCAGCCCTCAAACTCATAGTGATGAAAATGCCTCTGCCTCTGCCTCCTAAGCGTTGGGGTTAAAGGTGTGCTCCTTTAAGGTAATGAAACCCTGGCTTACAACTTTTCTGTGACTTTTGAGGAGTTGCAGTCACCTCATAAGCCCAGAGAAGACAATGAATAGAGAAGTCCTCTCAATAATCTAGCCTAATAAAAATCTATGTAGTAACGCAAGCACCAGATAAATATCCATGAGTCCATACTGATGTAAATAAATAATTGAATAATAAAAAAAACAGAAATAACAGACTGATCTCCCATGAATAATAACTCAAATAGTTTACATACCATCCCATCCTTAGGATGGGTAAATACAACTGAACAATGCGTATGTGTGGGATGTAGTAACTTCCTCCCCAACAGTACAATATGAAACAGGAAAAATACATAACTCTACAGTATTGATTCTGGTTCATTCATCACGACACAACACTGATGTGTTAATAATAAAAAACTAAGTACAGCCTAGAACTGTTCTAAAAACTGTTCAGCCTAGAGCACGTGCTCTTCCTGCTTATTTCTTCTCTTCTCTTATTCCATCGGCCCATGTACTTAGCATCTTCACATTAATCTGCTGCTTCTGGATCACTCTGAAGCAAAAGTAGCATGCAAGGTTGAGGTGAGAGTCTGGCTGGGAGTGAAGGGAAAGTAGGCATAAATAACACACAAGAAGAATGTGGCTAGGGTGTAAAAGTCCAAATTCCTATACAGACATACAGAGGCAAAGCAAAATGTTTGCCCTAAGGATCAGACAGGAGCTTACAACCTCTAGAATAATCAGCAGGATTTCTGCCAGCTGAGCTCGACATCTGACTATCACTTGACTTAAGGAACAACTGAAGAAATGAAGGCTAATAAATAAGACTAAGGACTTCGAATTGAGAATCGTAGAACTGCCTTTGAATCTTTACAGGAAGCAAATCTGTGTGCCACCACACCGAAGATGAAAATGAACCAAATAGTTCCAGAATCAGATGAGTCCTCCACAAAAGACAGACATTTTTGACAATTTAGGCTCTATCATTCTTTGCTCCATGAGGGTAAGAGGGTTTAGACAGAAAACATTGGTCTCCACTAGACCAGTGAGAAATATAGGAAATCCATATCAAAACAAAGATCTCACTTTATTCTCGCTCTCTACAAACATGATCCAGAATATTCAACACTCTTAAGATTTATTTTTATTTTTAATTGTGGTGTGTGTGTGTGTGTGTGTGTGTGTGTGTGTGTGTGTGTGTGTGTGTGTAAGAGAGAGAGAAAGGAGGGGAGAAAGAGAGAGAATGCAGGTGCCCAAGGGGTCCAGGAGAGTGTGTTAGATCCCATGGAGCTGGAGTTACAAACAGTTATGAGCACTGGGAACTGAATTTGGGTCCTCTGCATGAATAGCACATGCTCTTAAGTCCTGAGCCATCTCTCCAACCAGTAGAATATTAAATATTTTTCGTGAATACCATATATCATAGCCTATAAAAACAACATAGGCTGTGTTTCCTTCCAATAAGCAAGTAAAACACACAGAAGAAAAGTGCAGTCAAGAGTTGTTCAGATCAACATCAATCAGCTGTGGAGTCTTATAAAAGAATAATGAGTAGAAAGCACAAGCTGGATGAGTTACAGCACAGCAGCCCTGCTCCGATGACAACCTCAATAACACCGTGTGTCATATGGTGACATGAGAGCCTGGAGAGCAAGTCTGACAGCACAATTTACTGCCCATGGAAGCCAGAACATTCCAAAGATATGTTAGGGAACAATAGCTCACGGGCATCCAGCTAAGTACAATCGACAGGTATATTTAATAAGAATGACAAAGTCATCGATATTGAGACAAAATATACTGCATCTTACCCAGTCTGTCACAACAAGGTTGTAATATATTCCTAGCACAGGCCTTGACACCATTCTTTGCACAAAGGGCACTAACTCACTTTCCCAATAAATTAATGCCAAGTCCCTCTCACAAGAAAACAAAAAATAAGGATAAATCAGCTAGCTTTTATAACCAAGTTATTCATCTCCTTCCTTTCCAATGACAAGAAAGAAGAGTTCAACACCTTTAAGTATGAAGACAGTTCCATTGAGCAGTTCCAATGAGCATACAAGTACAAATGGGGTCAGTGTGGTTGTGTGTGGTATGTTATACTCAGTCACAAAAGAACACACATGGTGTGTACTCACTAATAAGTGGATATTAGGCAAAGAGCTTAGAATACCCACAATACAACTCATGGACCACATGAAGCTCAAGAGGAAGGAAGACCAAAGAGTGGATGCTTCTGTCCTACTTAGAAGGGGGAACAAAATAATCAAGGGAAGTAGAGGGTAGGAGGGACTTGGGAGGAAGAGGGGAGGGGAAAGGGAAAAAGAGGGGCAGAATCAGGTACGGGAGGAGATGGAGCAGAGGTACAGAGGGTCAGGAAATTGAACAGAGTTGAGTAGCAAAGGGGGATGGGGAAATGGAGGTAGCAACCATAAAGACCCAGATGCCAGGAAAGCAAGAGCCTCCCAGGACCCCAGGGGGACGACATTAGCTGAAATACTCCACAAACGGGAGGGAGAATCTGTTAAGACCATATCCAGAGGTTAGGCATAACCCACCCCCACCCCCATTGAGGGATGGGGCCACCTGCCCGTCTCCAAAATTTTAACCCAGAATTGCTCCTATCTAAAGAAAATACAGAAACAAAGAGTGGAGCAGTGTATAAAACTGCAAAGCTTCTGTAAGGCAAAGGACACTGTGGTTAGGACAAATCGGCAACCAACAGATTGGGAAAAGATCTTTACCAATCCTACAACAGATAGAGGCCTTATATCCAAAATATACAAAGAACTCAAGAAGTTAGACCGCAGGGAGACAAATAACCCTATTAAAAAATGGGGTTCAGAGCTAAACAAAGAATTCACAGCTGAGGAATGCCGAATGGCTGAGAAACACCTAAAGAAATGTTCAACATCTTTAGTCATAAGGGAAATGCAAATCAAAACAACCCTGAGATTTCACCTCACACCAGTGAGAATGGCTAAGATCAAAAACTCAGGTGACAGCAGATGCTGGCGAGGATGCGGAGAAAGAGGAACACTCCTCCATTGTTGGTGGGATTGCAGACTGGTACAACCATTCTGGAATTCAGTCTGGAGGTTCCTCAGAAAATTGGACATTGAACTGCCTGAGGATCCAGCTATACCTCTCTTGGGCATATACCCAAAAGATGCCCCAACATATAAAAAAGACACGTGCTCCACTATGTTCATCGCAGCCTTATTTATAATAGCCAGAAGCTGGAAAGAACCCAGATGCCCTTCAACAGAGGAATGGATACAGAAAATGTGGTACATCTACACAATGGAATATTACTCAGCTATCAAAAACAATGGCTTTATGAAATTCGTAGGCAAATGGTTGGAACTGGAAAATATCATCCTGAGTGAGCTAACCCAATCACAGAAAGACATACATGGTATGCACTCACTGATAAGTGGCTATTAGCCCAAATGCTTGAATTACCCTAGATGCCTAGAACAAATGAAACTCAAGACGGATGATCAAAATGTGAATGCTTCACTCCTTCTCTAAAAGGGGAACAAGAATACCCTTGGCAGGGAAGAGAGAGGCAAAGATTAAAACAGAGACTGAAGGAACTCCCATTCAGAGCCTGCCCCACATGTGGCCCATACATGTACAGCCACCCAATTAGACAAGATGGATGAAGCAAAGAAGTGCAGACCGACAGGAACCGGATGTAGATCGCTCCTGAGAGACACAGCCAGAATACAGCAAATACAGAGGCGAATGCCAGCAGCAAACCACTGAACTGAGAATAGGACCCCCGTTGAAGGAATCAGAGAAAGAACTGGAAGAGCTTGAAGGGGCTCGAGACCCCATATGTACAACAATGCTAAGCAACCAGAGCTTCCAGGGACCAAGCCACTACCTAAAGACTATACATGGACTGACCCTGGACTCTGACCTCATAGGTAGCAATGAATATCCTAGTAAGAGCACCAGTGGAAGGGGAAGCCCTGGGTCCTGCTAAGACTGAACCCCCAGTGAACTAGACTGTTGGGGGGAGGGCGGCAATGGGGGGAGGGTTGGGAGGGGAACACCCATAAGGAAGGGGAGGGGGGAGGGGGATGTTTGCCCGAAACCAAAGAATTTTTATTAAGTATTAAATAAAAAAACTGAAAAAAAAAAAAAAGAGTGGAGCAGTGACTGAAGGAAAGGGCATCCAGAGACTGCCCCAACTAGGGATCATTCCCACATGCAGACACCAAACCCAGACACCATTGTTGATGCCAAGAAGTGCTTGCTGGCAGGAGCCTGATATAGCTGTCTCCCTAGAGGCTCTGCCAGAGCCTGACAAATACAGATTCGGGTGCTCAAAGCCAACCATTGGACTGATCTCAGGGACCCCAATGGAGAAGTTAGGGGAAGGACTAAAGGAGCTGAAGGGACCTTATCTGGCATCAATGGGAGGAGAGACCTTTGGTTCTGTGACAGCTTCATGCCCTGGTGTAGAGGAATGCTAGGAAGGTGAGTAGGTGGGTGGGTGGGGGAGCACTCTCATAGAAGTAGGGTAAGAGGGGATGGGATAGGGAATTTACAGAGGGGAAACAGGGAAAGGGGATAACATTTGAAATGTAAATAAATAAAACATCCAATTTAAAAAAAGAAAACAATACTTAATTATTTGGTGAACTCAATTCTAAGACTGCCAGTGTTCATGTATGTAAAAGGAAGCCATTCTACAGAAGAGTTTCTCAACCTAGGGTTCCCCCACAGTACCATTTACCAATGACTGCTGTGTACTGTGTCGCGTCTTGAGGGAGGAGTGACACCTAGTGAGCAGAGGCTGGGGATGCAATAAACATCCTACAAAACATGGAGCAACTCACCTCATCCTACCAGAAGCATTAAACCCACTGAACCATCTCTCTTCTCTGTCCCCCTCTGGCTTACACCTCATAACAATTTTTGGCAATGAAAGAATGGTGCATTTTCACTGAACGCTACTGTCAACCACTGTGGTGCCTTTAGTTCTTCCCTCTTGCCTCAGATTCACCTCATTCATGCAGCATTATTTAGTTCCATCAGTCACAGACATGTCTCCTCCAGGAAAGAGCACATCCATGCACCTTAGTCTGATTTGATGAGAACCCTCAACCACTCTTGCCTGAGCACCCTCTTGCCTGACCATCAGAGAAGGTCCACCTGACTCATCCTGAGTCCATGGGTGTGATCATTTGGGCCATTTGGCATGGGAAAAGAATTTCTAAAATCCTATGCCAAAATGTTCCTGATATATCTTGTGAATAAGAAGCCACAAATCATTTCTACGTAGAGGGAAAAGCAGTGATTTTGCAAAGAACAAGTATCTTCATCTGTGTTCTGTGGCTGTAACTGTATAATTTATAAAGGGAGGTCTAGGTCACCATTCTTTTTTTTTTTTTTTTTCGGAGCTGGGGACCGAACCCAGGGCCTTGCGCTTCCTAGGCAAGCGCTCTACCACTAAGCTAAATCCCCAACCCCTAGGTCACTGTTCTAAAGGATGAGCTGGCAGCCGTCTCTGATAAGGCTCTTGTTCTAGGTAATAAGATTGCAAAATCAGAGGACACAAGCACATCTGAAAGAGACAGAAAAATACATGACATAACCCCACTTTACAACTACCCACTCTCACAGCAAACAGGCCAATCCCACGTGAATCAGCCCACACAAGGGAGAGTTGCCGTAATCTCTAATTCTAGTAATCCAAACAACTCTAACGCCTCCCATCTCCCAGTACCAGGATGAGGACAGACAACTCTCAATATGAGTTTTGGATAGCAAAGACCATGCCCAAGCCATGAGAGTAAAGAATTCAGACTCTCATGGGTCACACACTATCCACCCATACTAGTTAACAAAATAATGTCCCGGAGACAAATAGCCGTCTTCCCTTCAGAAAAAAATCAAAACGCCATATTTTAAAAGTTAAAAGTAATGAAGTGATATATCCCTGGGCTCATCCTAAGGAATTCATTAAAACAAAAACAGATGTTAGTTGTTGTAGTTCATTATCAACATACTAACTTAAATAAGGAAATTCCCTTGTTTCCAATTTAATGAAATTGCAATTAGGAAACCTGACATATGAGAACATCATTAGAGTTGTGTGACTCAAATCACTCTTGGTGCAAATAAACTAACTTTGCCTTGGGGAAGAGACTGTGTCCTTGGTGTCCTTCCAGTAGGCAGAACATTTGCTGAGGCATTTTTATTTACATTTTAGCCAATGTTCAACCACATCCCTAACTTTTCCCTCTTCGGTACTATTTAATTCAATCAGAATTATATTTTAATGCTGAACACAATGTTTCAACGTTGATTCTAATAGACTAAATATGATAAGACAAAGTTGCAATGCCTACGATATTTTCCTCTGTGGCCCTGGCTACCCTGGAACTCACCATTTAAACCAGGCTGGCCTTGAACCTTCAGTAATCCTCAACTCTGCCTGAGGTATAGGTATGAGCCACCATGCCTAGCCTAAGATTTATACAATTTTAAAATATACTAAGAATTTTTGAAATTAAAAGGGAGATCGGGATGAGTTAAGAGTTGTAAATGTTTCCAATTCCTAACAACCAGTTTTCCAAGCATTACTCAATATTAAGCTTTTTTACATTTATATGTTTGTTTGTGTGTATGGACCTATGTGGGCATGTGAATGCCAAGGCACACGTGTGTAGGTTAAAGGACAATTTGTAGCAGTCAGTTCTCTATCGTGTGGGTCCCAGGGATCGAACTCAGGTCATTAATTGGACTTAACTGCAAGTAACTTTATGGGCTGAGCCATCTCACTGGCCCACACTTCTCAGTTATAGAATACATTCCCATGCACATAGGAAACAACATTTGAGACTTTGGTATTCTCATAATAATAAAAATGAACGTTTTTAAGGAGTAATCAGATGAAAGGTATGGTACACACACACACACACACACACACACACACACACATACACACACACACACATCCTAGGATCAGCCTGCAAGCTTCAAACATTCTGCAGGCCAAGGCATCCATAATCCTTCAGCTGCCTGTGTGGAGGAAGGTAAACCCTCCAGTCACCTAGTGAGGTTAGCTGTGGAGCCCAGGTAGGAACATCATGTGTTAAATAAAGATGACATCTCATTTATTTTTATATCCCCTGCCGTGTGTACCCGGATCTAAAGCAAAAGCAAAATTTGTAAATAGTTACAAATTTACCTTGCAATAGTTACGTTGCAAAAGACAATTATTTACAGCCTAAGAAATTACTTGTGTATCCATTTCGTTTTTCCTCAAATTACAAATTCCTCAATTCTATGGCTAGCTTTCATTACATTTTTTAATTCATTTGAATTTAAACTGAAAACTAATCCTTAAACAAAAGGTTTTCCTTGATAAGAACAACTATCTTGCACAAGAGCTGAAACCAAAGCCAACCTACCTGAGTGGATCCTTGTGACTTCTGGCCAGAGCGAACACGAGGAAAGCTCACTTTTGGAATCTTGAGTTGAGATTATTCTTAAAGCGTGCCCATACACTCTTCTTCCAGATTTAACTCTAGAAGAACTTAATTGCATTTTTCTTTGGTAACACATCTGCTCAATTATCTCCTTCACGAGAAAAGAGCAGAGATTGCTCCATCTCCTCCCCCCCTCCCCCCCACTCCTCCGTCCAGCTGACAAGAGATGCTGAATGCTTTAAGCGGGAACCAGAGAGGAGCAGATGGACTGGGAACGCTACGAATTCAGACAAGACACGGTAATTAGCATCCGCTCGATGCCCCCCACCCCCAATCAACTTGTGTTCAGCATTTGCATAGCTATAATAAAGATCTCACTTTGGATGACATTTATGCCTTTGGGGCAGAGTGAGTTCTGCCATTGGTGGAAGCATCTTCAGAACTGTAGACAGAAATGGGGTGATATTTTCTAAGCCTAAACTTAGAACTTGTGGTTTAGAAGAAGTCGAGGATCCGGGCTGGAGAGATGGCGGAGTAGACAAAGCGACTGCTACACAAGCAGGAGGAGTTTGAATCCTCAGAGCAGCACAAACGCTAGACCAGCATAATGGCTCACCTGGGACCTCCGCGCTTGAGATGCAGACATGGGAGCTCCTGGGGCAAGCTGGCAAGCTCCAGGAGCCAAGTTCTGGGCACAGTGACAGACCTGCCTTAGTAAATAAAGAGGACAGCAATTGAGGAAGACACTAACATCAACTTCTGTCCTCCACATGTGTACTCACACACTGCAAATACACGCGCGCGCACGCACACATGCAAAAGAATGAAGGAAGGAAAATGTGAATGAAAGAAAGTTACAGTAACAACATATCATCTACCCTGAACCTTCTCAAGTGCGGAAATGTGCTGATACAATCATAAATCTGCTACTCTTGGCCAAAAGAATTCCAAGTGTTCCTAAATCCCAGAACCCCCACCTGTTGTGCAGGAAGGGTTTGTGAATCCCCAAAAGACCACCAAGGAGCCGTTTCCAATGGATGTAATTGCATTAGGGTCTCTTTATTACAAGCTCAGACTTGGACTCTCCTCCAAGCCAACCCTGACACAGCAGAACGGGAAGGCGGGGCAGCCTCGAACCATCAGCAGGACAAGGTTTTACAAGGAATGGGAATAAGTGAGGGGATGTCCAGACTGGAAAGTACATCTGAAAGGATGAGACTAATCTTTGATTAACTGTTGTTAGGAAGTAACTAGGGAGTAACTCCTGCCAAGAACAAGCTACCGGGTCTTTCCTGGTACTTGGGTGTAGCTTGGGTTCAACTGTGGGTTAAGTTCTCAGGCCTTTTTTTTTTTCTTTTAAGATGGAGGCGGCGCCCCCCCCCCTCCAATGGAGTAGGTTTGGCCTTTCATTCCCCCCTTTCTCTAGTAACTAGAAGGCCCAATCATGGGACTTCCTGAAGTTATTATTATATTTTAGAGGGGGTCAGGATTGTTCTCTCGCCTATCTGTAAGTTCCCTAGAAGAGTCAGCTTCTGCTTCATGATTTCATGTTGCCTAAAAGAATTCCCAAAGGTGTTATTTGCTGTTACATAACACTAGAGAGAATATGCAAAACGTTAATCACAAACTTAGCTAGTTACTGGTAAAATATTTCCTTATGTAACATCATCATAGAGGATTAAAACTGTTAGAACCTCTTTTCAACATATTCAATCAAATATAAGTACTGTTTGGAAGCCACATCTACTTTAATCCACTGAAGGGGGTCAGGAGGTATGAGAACACCAACTCAGTCATTTTCTGAAGTTACGTTTTTGTTTCATTGCCTACATGGCATTTACTGTTAACATAATTGACTTTATGCTTGAAAGTCTTTTAGTTATACTCTTAGTATGCATTTCTAAAACAAAACAAAAGGTATATATAAGTTAAAATATACTAAGCTATTATGACCATGGATGGGTTCTGAGTGTTGAAATTTGTGTTTCTGGGTTGCAATTACAAAGGCAGTTAGGCCATACTTGATTGGTCTTGATAATGAAAACACTCTCTACAGTGTGATAAAGTGTCCATGGGATGTCTCCTATGGACATCTCACTAAGAGTAAGTGCACCAGAGTTGCTGATAAATCTTCCCTGCAGCCAGAAGGATGATGTAGGTTGGGTCCGAGCCACACTGGAAGATTCTAGATATACAAGAGGTACGTCTTTCTCTTAAAAGGAAGGTTAAAAGTAATTATGAAAATGGAGAAAGAAAGGAGAATCTCCAAGAAGAACTACCTTCTCTCTCTTTGATAAAGGCTCATTTGTATTATTGTAGATTACATACATGTGTTCAAATATATGACTACCAGTGCAGGGGCCAATGGATGCCAGAGGCATCAGATCTGCTGGAGCTAAAGTCATACGTGGTTGTAAGCCACCTATGTGGGTCCTGGGAACTAAACTCAGTTCCTCTGCAAAAGCAATACTAGCTCTTAACTGCTGAGCCATCTCTGGTCCAGAGCTGCCTTCTCTTGCAGATAAATGTCAAGAGTTATCTATTTTTAAATGTACAGAGATGTTTATGGTGGCTGTTCTTGGTTGTCAACCTGAGTACATCTGGAATGAACTAAACCCCAAGTGGTGGGGTACACTTGTGAGCGATTTTTCTTAATTAAATCATTTGAAGTGAAAAGACCTGCCCTAAACTGCCCTTAAAAGGTGGGTCTTTTAAGGTAGAAAAATCCACCTTAAATGTGGGCCACACCTGTTGCCCTCCCTCTCACTGGCAAGTCCATTCCTTCACTGGCACTAGAAACCAATTCAGGATTCTGGTGTATACTGAAGACCAGTTACAACATCCAGTCTTGTGCACTGAACAGCTACTGGACTCTTGGACTTTCTATTGTTGGAGTAGCTGGACTGTAACCTGCAAGCCACATTAATAAATCCCATTTATGTATAGATATAGATAAATTCAGGTGAGAGCTGGAGAAATGGTTCAGCCGTTAAGGGCACTGCCTACTCTTCTAGAAGATTGGTTTGATTCTCAGCACCCACATGGCATCTGTACCTCCAATTCCAAGGGATCAAATACCCAATTCTGGCCTCCACAGGTGCTACATGCATGAGGTATTTATAAATATAAGTTTTTTTAATGATACTTGACCAGAAGCTAGTTAACGAAACGAGGGCACTAGCATTTCACTGTCCTTGAAGTCATAGACGTTGTCAAGCCCAATTTCCCAATCTAAAAGCGCATCCTGCCTCATCAGTCTTATGAAAAATATCCAGATTCCTGTGCTCCATCTATACAACACACACTGAAGCTTCACTCAAAATAGTTACTTTTCTGTTCACCTAAGAGTTGTGTCTCCTTCTCTCTCTCTCTCTCTCTCTCTCTCTCTCTCTCTCTCTCTCTCTCTCTCTCTTTCTCTCTCCCTCTCTCTCTCTCTCTCTCTCTCTCTCTCTCTCTCTCTCTCTCTCTCTCTCTCTCACACACACACACACACACACACAAACTTTGCTTTCTAGCCACATACCCTAATAGCTCTGAAATCTAGTCCCAGGTAATGGTCCTGGAAGCTGGTTCCACTGGGATGCCTAAGAATGATGCCATCACCCCAAATGCATCAACTGCCCACCTCTGTGTTAGACAGGGCTTTTATCCTTCCTCTTTCTGTAAGCCTCCCATTCCCCTGTCCTACCCTCAGTCTCAGCACCAATAGAACAGAAAATTATTCTGCACATTCTCAACACTGCACAACCCTGGGTGGGCTCTTGAAAAGCTTCCTAACTGAAGTCACTAATGCAAACTTCTCCCAGGGCTGACTGCATTTTCTGTGACAAGCCTCCAGTGGGTTTCATAGTTACGGCACACATGAGAACCCAGAGCTTAGCATTCAAAGCTTCTACAACCTGACTGACCCATTTTTCATGCTTCTTCTCATCCCACCTCCTGCCCACTGTTGTCTTTTATCACCACCACCACCACCACCACCCCATATGCAGGCCATGATCCAGACAAAAAGTACTTTCATCCTACTGTGGTCCTGGAGTGCTCCTTCCTGCTGCTCCTCCTCCTCTTCCAATAATTCTATTCTTGCTCTCCAATAAGACCCAGATCACACTCTCCACTACATGACACAGAGCATAGAATCCTTCTCTCCTTCTCTGTCCTCCCCATCCATCACAGCAGTATAGTGCTTGGGACTGTGACAGTTGGTACGTGAACCCTCTGAGGCCAAAGGTACATATTTTTCCATTAATTTATTTTTAAAATATTTTTAACATTATTTAAACTTGTTGGAATTATGCACTTGAGAAGTGAAGGCAGAATAATCAGAAGGTTGAGGCCAGCATTGGCTAGATGATAACCTGTCTTGAAAACAAACATAAATTAATAGACAGACAGAGACTGATAGATGATAAAAAAAATCCTGGTTATATACATGAGGTAAAATGTGATGTCTTAACGAGTACATACAAGTAAGTGATTAAATCAAATTAATTATTATTTCCATCACCTTGGCTACCTATCTCTCTGTGTTCACAGTCTGAAACTTGCCCTTGTTGTTTTGAACTATATAATATCTCATGGTTGACTCTGGTGACTATGTCATGCAATAGACCTCACTACTTACTTATTGTCTTTTGTCTACCTGAAATTTTTTAACCTTTTAACCAATATAAAATCTGAGAAAGTTGAACTCATGGAAGTAAAGACCAGAATGAGCACAGAGACTGAGGTAGAGGGACTTAATTCTCGTTGCTTCCTAGACAGTGAAGTAACAGGTAAATGTTTTGTGGACCCAGACTCAATAGGACTAATTGCTTAATCAGGTTCCTGAAAGAGTTCCATTGGGAAGTTGGAAAGTCTACAGAATGCTAAATGACTAATCATAGTCTTTAAAACAACACACACACACACACACACACACACACACACACACACACACACACACACGGCCACCTAATCCCTCTTCATACTTTTATTTTGAAATAAGAGCTCGATAAATTGCTCAGGCTGACCTTGAACTTGTAGTCCTCCTGCTTCAGCCTAAGTGCTGAATTATAAGCCTGTATTCAATTTAAATGTAGCCTTTAACAAGAGATGTGTGAGCTGTTTACTATTCATTACTTTATTCTTGGAAATGGGCAAACCACATTTACATCTCTGCCTTCCTCTTTAGTCTGCACTTAATCCATTTTAGACCACTGGGAGGCAAGAAAGTCGTCCAGAATGCCCTGAAGAAGTGCTTCACACTAGATGTGTGTGAAACCCACTATGCCTAGAAGCCCAGCACTTGGAGGGCAGAGGTAGGAGTTACATTCACAGTCCTAGGGCAACTACTGAATAAGTCGGCCTTTCCTGGAAGATCACCTCCAGCTGCCCATCATCTTGTAAGTGATTCCTTCATGTTCCTAGAATATATGGTCCACCTCTCTGACCTGTGGTAAAAGGGCCTGTTTGGATGTCAGACCCTAGCACAACATGATAGAGGCACCATTCAAGCCTTGAGACTCAGCAAGTCAAAATGGGAATAAAAGCTAAATCAATAGTTGCAGGGTATGGCTGGGAAAGTCACAGAGTTAAAAGTACTAACTGTACTAACCTTGCTTTTTTGCTTCTTGCTAACTGTTCTTAATACTTGAAGTGTGTCAACTGGGATGTGTGATTTGTGCATAAAACCAAGAGCTATAAAGCTTAGAGCTGTCTGATTTGGGCTAATTCTCCATACAACCACCAGTTGACAAACAAATACTTTCTTTTCAGCTTTAAGTGTATCCTTGAGATGGTCTGAGGAGCTTACTTAACAACACATTAAAACACTGTAGAAGATTTTAGAAAGTTCCTTTCAATTTCTGTATTTGCTGCTTTCAGCAAATGATACATGTATCTGGGTCAGGAGCATAGAAGAGTAGAGACGATTGCAGCTATGTATTAGCTTATGTTGTAAAAGTTGATTACATGAGAAATCCAAGGCAAGTAAAGCTGGTTGTTACATTGTTCTCACAAAAGCATATTAAACAGTTTGAGTATACAGTAGAATAGCAGTCTTAAGTGACCTTGAGATATTTTATTAATTATGGCTGTGGGGTCTGGCAAAAGTTTCAGTCTCTTAGAACATAAGACTATTTTATAATATTGCATATACAGAGTAAGTGTTGCTGGGGAGTGACTGACTTCCATATGTACCTGTTCTCCTCCAATGAGCTGCAGTTCCTGCCTTTGCAATATAGGCAATCCAGCATGCAAGCCTTTAAGAGACTTACTGGGTTTTATTTTCCTATAACTGACTAATTTGCCTTTTGTGCTTGGAGTCTAACTCATTTCAAAATGATTGAACTGGCATGAGTCCTCTGTAATTTTTCAAGCCACAGGCTATGAGGAAATATTTGTAGAACACATATCTGCCAAAGAATAATTTCCAGAACATTGAATTCTTACAAAAAAATCAACATAAAAAGACAAACCAATAGAATTAGATACTTCACAATGGAGATGTACAAAAGCTCATGGAAAAGTGTCCAGCATCATTAACCACAAGAGAACTGCAAGCAAAGCTCATTGAGATGACCCTACACACTTGCTAGAACCATGCCATCCAAACCGAAGAGGACCAAGAAATCCAGGGCCATATGAATCACAAGCACCCACGAGGCTTTGGGAATTCTGGTGGCATGAATCACCACAGGATAGGCTCTGACAAGAATCGCAAAGATGACTCTAGGAAAGTTGATATGGGGCATGACCCCTTAAGAGGAACCAGAGCTTCTGCCCAACTGACAACGTGGATAAACTGTGGACACTGGTCAGTGAGCAAACATGGTCTGCAAAGAACAAGACTGGAGCTGCTCCCATCATTGATATGGTGTGATTAGACTACTACAGAATTCTGGGGAAAGGAAAGCTCCCTAAGCAGTCTGTCATCCTGAAGACCAAATTCTTCAACCAAAAGAGATGAAGAGAAAATTAAGGGGCTAGAACTGCTTGTGCCCTGGTGCCTTAAAGCCACACAGGGAAGTTCATTAAATGCTAATGTTCTTTTCCATGTGTTCTGAGTGTAGGTTCTTTGGTGACATTTCTATACACCCTTGTCTGTATATCTGGAACCTGCCTAACAGGTCCTCGGAAGACGTGAGGCATGGACTCTGCTCATGACAGACTCTACGGGTAGTAGGTAAATATATCCCATCCTCACACTCTCAAGCACTTCAGGATGTGTGTGTATTCAAATGGGTTGAGTTCCAGGAAGCAGTTACGAATTCATGGGTTCCTGTGGATGGTAAAGGGTTTTTTCTTTGGATCTTGTCATAAAGATCCTTTCACAAGGACCCAAAGAAGGAACCAGACCAAAGAAGGAGTAGGTTACCTAAACAATACAGTTAACTTGAAGACAGATGTTCAGGAGAGTGCTGAATTTTAAATGTTGTTGTGTGTCAGGGAGCAGGAATAGCTCTTTATGTTCAAGGAGATCTGAAAAATACTCTTGATTTTTTTTTCAACAATCCACCTTCTGGTTCTTAACTAGGAGTAAGAGCCATACAATGACCTAACAGCTAGCAATTTTTTGTGTTCCATAACTGTCAAATCCAAATTAAGTGTTTTACTCATTCAGTAAGTAGTAGATGAGCCATTATAAATGAATAACTGAGGTTTTATACCTCAGCCAAAGTTCAAAGTGGAGGAACAGGTTGCAGGATTCTTGACTTAGTGAGCTCACTACTTCTACCAAAGAAGTCTAACCTTACAAGGCCACACTTGAGAACTGGTACATAAGCTTGTCCTAGTTTCATCTTGTTGCTGTGATAAAATATACTGGAAAAAGGCAACTTAATGGGGAAAGGGCTTATCTGGCTTACTATTGCAGGCTATAGTCCATTATGCAGGGAAGTCAAGGCAGTAATTAGAACATGGCATCCACCGGAGAGAACACAGAGAGAATGAATGCATATTTGTACTGCTTATTTGTACTCTGTACTTACATTGTTCAGAACCCCTTGCTTAGGAAATAGTGACACCCACAGTGGGCAGGGTCTTTCCACATCAATTAAACATTAAGACAATGAATCACAGACATGCTCACAAGCCAGTCTGATCCAGACAAGTCTTCACAGAGACTTCCCTTCTCTCTCAGATGATTCTAGACTGTGCCAAGCTGGAAACTAAACTAATCACCATGATATTGTATATAGCAGAAAGCATTTCTCAAAAAAGTAAATCACTATAACAAAACATGCCTAATATAACACTACTTAACCATTCTCAGCACACAGTTCAGTACCATTCAGTACATTGATACTGTTTGATCACCATTGACACAATCCATCTGCAGAACTTTTTTGTGTCCTCCAACTCCAACAACTCCTGTTGAACACTAAATCAACATTCCTTTCATCCCCAGGCCCTCATAAACACCATTCAAAAGTTTGTCTCTATGAGTCTGAGTATTTTAGGTAACTGACATAAGTAGAATTACACAATATGCATCCTTTTCTGAGTAGTATTATCTCACTTAGCACACCATCTTTGTATAGAGGAATTTTAATCCAGCAACATGGTTGCTCTGGCCAGGGATCACATCCAAAGATACAATTCGGGTGGAATATAGGCACGCCCTGGGTGACATTATGATCTGGCTGAAATACAGTCATGCCTTTAGTATACTCATTTAATTCTTAATGATGAAGGTAAGGTTAGTTTTTAGAAGGAAAAGCTGTGTTTGAAAGTGATGTCTAATTGAGAGGCAGACAAAGTGACGAATCAGAGAAAGATTTGACAGAATAAGTCTGGGATATAATATGCCCATGACAACAGCAGAGGAAGAGAGGCTACCTAAGAGCAGGGTGTGAGAAAAAAAGTGTGGCGGTGTGGTGTGTGACTATGGCATTTTTACTGGGAAAGTTTTACAGAGATAGGTTACAGAAGAACAAGCTAGACACAGATGAAGACAGAACACGCAAGAGTATGAGAAGGAGTCAGAAGAGTAGAACATATTGCCAAAGTTAGTATGAGGCCAGGCAAAGCAATTCAGTCAAAGCAGAAAAAGGCTGGATTGAATCAGTCAGCTTAGAAGATTAGATTATGTGGAGGCTAGAACCTGCCAGGTCTAGACCTAGGGATTGGAGCAGAGAAAGAAACACTCCAGCCTCAGCACAAGTCCTGTATTCACACAGTTTGAGTACAACTCTCATCTCATCACTTCACCTGAGTAAATAAAAGGAACATTTGCATCCTTGTTTTCTAAATGAGGTATGTGTCAAAGTTTCCTTCCTTATAAGACTATATCTATACATCATATTTTGCAAATCTGGTTCTACCTTGTAACTATTGTGAAAAATGGAGCTAAGAAGATGGGTAACAATCAAATGGTCCTATATACTTCAGTGTAGTGCACTAAAGTAATAGAAACACAGGACCACCAAGATCTTCTACGAAGTAAAAAAGACTAAAACTTTTGTCTTCCCTGTGACTTCCATTACATGTTTCTGCCCTTCCTCTTGTTCAGCCTCCTGCAATAACACCAAATTTATGAGTTCCAACTTTACCCTTGACCATCCTCACAGCTTTTGCTACAACTGGTCCACTGAGAAATGTGTATATCAAAACACGGCAGTCTCTACCCTCACTGTCTTAGTTACGGTTTCCATTGCTGTGAAGAGACACCATGACCAAGTCAACTCTTATAAAGGCAAACATTTAATTGGGGCTGGCATATAGTTCAGAGGTTCAGTCCCTTATCATCAAGGTGAGAAGCATGGCAGAGTCCAGGAAGGCATGGCACTAGAGGAGCTGAGAGTTCTACCTCTTGGTCTGAAGGCAGCCAGAAAAGACTGGAATCCTCAGAGAGCTAGAGGGAAGCTCTCTTCTACAATGGGTGCAGCCTGAACACAGGCAACCTCCAAAACCCACCCCCACAGTGACACACTTCCTCCAACTAGGCCACACTTGCTAACAGAACCACTCACTATGGACCAAGCCTATTCAAACCACCACACCCACAGAACTAGAGTGCTCCAGCTGAGAGGTGGATGTGCCCTGGGCTTCCAGACATTCCTGTGGCCCTTGGATCCCTGTGAAGACCCTGGTGCTTAGTTATTTCATTAGTAACTAAAAAAAATAACACAGCTTAGGAACTGGAAGCCAACCAGAGGTTTTATTTATATGGAAAGAGAAATGGTTTTTAGAAGGAAAAGCTGTGTTTGAAAGTGATGTCTAATTGAGAGGCAGACAAAGTGACGAATCAGAGAAAGATTTGACAGAATAAGTCTGAGATATAATATGCCCATGACAACAGCAGAGGAAGAAAGGCTACCTAAGAGCAGGGTGTGAGAAAAAAAGTGTGGCGGTGTGGTGTGTGACTATGGCATTTTTACTGGGAAAGTTTTACAGAGATAGCTGAGGAAAACCAGCTATTGAGAATTTTATTTAAATTATTTTCTAAGGAACAGAAAGAATAAGGGAACATATTATAACCTTTATAAAGTAATTCCCTTTCCTGAGATTGCTTATTATACTGATACCAGTAACCCCATTACAACAGAAAGCTGGCGCACGGCCAGGCCTCTCCCCAGATCCTGGAATGAAAGCATCAAGCATCAGCCTAATCCTTTTCTAATAGGTTGTAAACACAGGGAAGCTTGAGTCCCAGCTCCTGGACTTTTCTACTCCACTGTTTATCAATGATCCCACAAGGCTATACCAGAGAGACTCTCAGATCCAAGTGCTATCAGGATATACCTGCCTTGGAAGTCTTTCTTCAATACTCAGAGAGAAAGGGAACTATAACCTTAACAACTGTGTGAACTGAGCCACTGCATCAATAAGGACAGAGACCATCCACCTAATGGGGACAACAGAATTGTAAGGCTGACTCAGTGCATAAACTCATCAATATCCTTTGAACTGCGAAAGCTGCATTTATTTTTCCTGTGTTTGACAAACCTTTCCAATACTGCCAGTATCAACCAAAATCTTGAAGTGATTTTTTTTAAGTATACCACTCAGCTTTAATATGTTTGAAGATAAGTTTTCATGCCAATGTGAACTGCTGCCTGAATATTTATTTCCGGTTCTAAACTATCATAAAAAAAATAAAAATAAAACTTTTTTTTTTTCAGGCAACCATTTATGGCCAACTTGCAATTACACACAATCTACTAGGAACTATAAGATAGATATATCTTAGTGCTTTTGTGGATAGATTATAGGTTTTGTTTGTTTTGTTTCAAAGACTTACTTATTTCATGTATGTGAGTACACTATCCCTGTCTTCAGACACACCAGAAGAGGGCATCAGATCCCCATCACAGATGGTTGTGAACCACCATGTGGCTCCTAGGAATTGAACTCATAACCTCTGGAAGAGCAGTCATTGCTCTAGCCCCCAGATTACAAGTTTTTAAAGTATTTAGGTACTCAATCATTTTCAGTTTCCGATGTCAAGGTTTGGTTGAAAGCTTTAGAGAAACACAGAATGCATGACAGGAAATTAAGTGCTACAGCCCAAAAAGCCTCCCCACAAACCCATCTGAACTTTAGATATTGTTGCCAAGATGAACCAGAATACGGACATCCATGTAGAAAGTAAATTCCTCCCCACAGCGTCTGTATGCTGTGTGGGAAGAGTTCACCGTGCAGCCTATGGGATCTCTTCCAAAGAACCAAGTCTTAAATGAGTTCAGAAAAAAAGAAACTATATTAATAATATTTTGTCATAATTTTCAAATGGTGATGAAATACAAAGAAAACTGCTTAGAAAAATATAAGGAATTTTTTTTCTTTTGTGTTAGAAACATTTTGTTTCTAAATGCTGCTGTCATTAACTATAGCTTCAAAAATTAACTGCAGCTTTAAAAAAATAAGTGTTTTTTTTAAGCAGGTACAACAATAATACTAATTGACATGTTTTCAAATGAGTGACACTAATAACTACTAATAAAGAAGTTACACATAACCATTCCTGATGAAGTTCTTTCTCCTTATGAAAACATATTTTTAAATTCTTGCAAAAATATTTTGTTAGACCATGACTGTTGGAGTTGAAATGTGAAAGGAAGAAGGGAAAGACAAGAGGAAAGATAAATCACTATCTCCCCTAGAGAATTTAAGACTCTCCTTGTAACCAGTTTCCCTAGTAGTTTGTCTTTAATATCTGGATTTTAAAATGGGATTTAGCTGGGTTTGGTGGTACAAACCTTTAATCCTACCACTTGGGAGGTAGAAGACAGTAGATCTCTGTGAGTTCAAAGCCAGCCTGATCTACATAGTAATTTTTAAGTCAGCCAGAGTTACATCGTGAGACCCTGTCTATAAATAAATAAATAAATAAATAAATAAATAAATAATAATGGGATTTAACTCAGCAACACTATTAATAAGTTCTGGAGGTTGAGATTTCATAACAGTGGAAGCATCCTGTAGAAAGGGGGTTGGAAGGATTGTAGGAACCAGAAGGATTAAAGACACCAGGAGAGCATAGTCCACAGAATCAACTAACCAGGGCTCACAGGGTCTCACAGAGTCTGAAGTGACAATTAGAGAGCCTGTGTGGGTCTGACCTAGGTCCTCTGCTTGTGTTCTTGTGGGATTCCTAACAGTGGGAGCAGGAGCTGTCTAAGAGTCTTCTGCCCACTTTTGGGACCCTTTTCCTCCCACTGGGTTGCCTAGTTCAGACTTAATATGAGGAAATGTGTGCCTTTTTTTCCTTTTTTTTTTAATAACCTGATGTTGTGGTTTGAATAGGTTTAACCACCACAGATTCGTGTGTTCAAATGCTTGACCCATAGGGAGTGGCACTATTAAGAGGTGTGGCCCTGTTGAAGGAAGTGTGTCACTGTGTAGGTGGGCTTTGAGGCCTCCTACGCTTAGGCTCTCCCCAGTAAGGAAAACAAGTCTCCTCCTGGCTACCTTCAGATCAAGATGTAGAACTCTTGGCTCCTCCAGCACTAAGTTGGCCTGCATGATCCCATGATTCCCACCATGATAATGGACTGAAACTCTGAAACTGTAAGTCAGACCCAACTAAATGATTGTCTTTATAAGAGTTGCTTTGGTCATGGTGTCTTATTACAGCAATAAAATCCTAAGACACTTGATAGCCATGCTAGGTTGCTATCCCTGGGAGGCCTGTCCTTTTCTGAAGGGAAAGGAGGAGGAGTGGGTCTGAGGGAGAGGTGGGTGAGGGGGAAAGACTGGAAGGAGAAGACAGAGGGAAAACTGCAGCCGGGATGTAATATATGAGAAAATAATAATAATGAAAATGTCATAGCAACTGAGAGCTGAAGGCCAGGAGGCAACTCTGACCCAACCTAGGGTGTTCTCTGTCACAGTATGATGACCCAGTTCTCAAAGATGCCAACGGCAGTGGTAGGACCTGTGTTCTAGGTAGTTTCAAGTTGTCAACCTCCAGGACCAGGGCACAGTGAGTGGGGGAGACAGGAGATGGAAGTTGTTAGCCCTTCTTCAGCAGGGAGAGCATAGAGTTGTGCTCACCCTTAGGAGCGGTCCATGTGCAAGACCCTAACCCATAAGGAATGTGTAAGAGCTCGGCATCACCTCTCAGCCTGACACCTAGCATCTGTGTTCCACGGAGTTCTCTGTGACTGCCCAAACTCATGCCCTAGGTATTATTTTCTCATTTTTTTCATTCAAGAAGGACTTACAGAACACCTGTGAATTAGTAAAACAAAGAGCCACTCATGCTGTAGAGTGTGTTGTTTTCATTTCTGTGGGGAATCGATGCTTTGATCATTGCTGGGATTTTCCAACCTGAGAATGTTGGTGTTACTGTATCAGACTGAGACACTCATGTGTCACTTAAGTAAGACACACTCAAGCTCCCCTGGGGAAGTAGGGCACATCCTTGGTGACCATGGATTTTTCTCCCATGCCATATTAGTCTGTTTCCTGTCTGTAAATTGGGAGGTTCATGTTCCTGAGAGACCCTCAGGCTGCCTTTTTCTTGAGGGTTTCACTGATCCAAAGCTTTCCCCGAGCCTTGATGTATCAGGAACATGTTTGGCAGAGGCAGTAATAGGATTGGGGCCAAGGCTTCAGGAAATTTTCCCTGAGGCCCTGATGTGTAGAGAAGAAACACAGTACTTTCTCTAAAACCAGGAATAGGCTTGGCAGAGCTGATAAAGGCCTGGAGTTAGGGCCTTGGGAGAGCTGCACCTGTGGATCCTGAGACCCCAACAAACTCTGAGACAACTTTGTCTTCCACAACCCCTCTTCCCCACAAACACTTCTCTTCCAAAGTCAGATAATTTAATTTTTGTCCCTGCTTCTATTAGCTTTTCCCTTAGAGTATGTCACTTCTGATCCATAATTTCATTTGACACCATTATTATCTATTTGTTAAGAGCCTTATCTCAGCATCCTTTTCCTACCTCGGTCCTCCTCAAGAACACTTTCCTCATTAGATGCCATGTTTATAAGATTTTGTCAACAGTTTTCTTCAGACAGGGTGACAAATGGGTACACTTTGAGAGTCTTTCATTTTCTCTGATGGGTATAGGATGCATGTCCCTTAATAAGCTAAGAATGCTAGTCACATTTCCTCTCCTGTCTGTAGAACTTTCTCACTCCCTTTGGAATGAGTTACTTTTCTTGTTGCTGTAGCAAAAACCCTGACCAGGAAGCAATGTAAGGAATTCAGGCTATTTTGGCTTGTAGTTCAAAGGAGTCATTCCATTATGATTTGGGAAGAATTAGCAGCAGGAGCATGAGGCTGGCTGGTCATATGTATCCATAGTTAGAGAGGGAGAGAGAGAGAGAGAGAGAGAGAGAGAGAGAGAGAGAGAGAGAGAGAGAGAGAGAGAGAGAGCCTTAGCCTACTTTCTCCTCCAAGATTCCTAAAGGTTCCACAACAGGGACCTCAGCTGAGGACCAAGTATTCAAACAATGAACCTCCAGTATTCAAACAATGAACCCGTGGGGTGCATTTTGAATTCAAATCACAACAGAATTTTAGTCTACCTCTCCTTTGTCCTTATAATTCAGGAATTTGCCAATATATTTCTAGGTGGGATTGTTTTCTCTACCCTGGGGTTGGGTGGATTTATTCACCCTAGAGACTTCCTTCTAATTTTTCTTCCATCTGTTCCCTTTTTGTTTTTTTAAACTTCTGACTCGCTTCTATTTGCATACTGCCATAGATTTCAATCATTCACGTTTTTTTGTTTGTGGTTTTTCAGATTAATTATCCAGGATTGCTCTCTGGTCCTCACCAGCAACCACTCTGTTTTATAGCAGATGGATATCTTAATGATTTTTAAAGTCATGCTTTCATTGAGTCTCTGGAGATTTTCCCCCCTTTCTGTACTTAGTTCTCCTTGGGAGTTCTCTCTGCTTCTCTGCAGCTTCTACTCAGGCTGTGGAAACTGTCTATATGTTCCCTGCACAGGCAGCTTCATGATTTCTACATCAGAAATGATATGGGGTTAGTAGCTAGTGAGACAGTACTATGGGGAGGTAGACCTAAGCAATGTTTTCACAACAAGCACATGTGTAGCCCCTCATCTGCTCTAGGAGACAGGAAATGAGGAATATGGGCTAAAGTTAGGGTGACATCAGGCATAGTCATTAAATGTTGTTGTTTCATGTGAACCTCCTAGTACAGATTTCAGAATCCCTTTGACTAGGCTGTTCTTTGCTTGGGTAGTGTATTCCTTAGCCTACACGCATCAGGCTTATTTGAGCTACTGCAAAACAACAAAATTACTGTCAGTTGGCGAGGCAGCTGTATCTGACTCTGTGACCTGTGCAGAGTCTGGAATAAGCTGCTCCCTTCAGCTGAAGGGCAAGGAAGAGACAGTTCTTCTTTGGTTCTCTGGACTCAGTAACAGGCCTATTCTAGTTGGGGTGTTGTGATATCATAGCCCACCACTGCAGCTCTGTCAGGCTAGTGTGCCTGCAAAGTCCCACCTGCACCCCCGCCCCACAAGAAGAGTAGACAAGAGGTTTGCTAAGTTTAGTTGTTGCCCAAGCCTGGAAAAGAAACCAGGCTTCTCTCTGACTCCAGCCACATCCCCACAGCTCCTCGACAAAGTCTGCTTTCTCTGGCACGACGACAGAATTTATAGTTTCATGCAGACTCCAAAATTCTTACGAAAAGGGGTCCTGAAGAGGTAAGTCTGGTAAATTCGCTGAGACTGGTCACTGTCTCCTCAAATCCCGTGCTACCTTCTTGTGATCACACATCCCTCACAAATCATTAAGTCACCCAACCGGAAAACCAATAGCCCTCCCATTACCAAAAGGTGATTGACTATCTACTCAATTCTTCAGCTAACAGTCTAAACATCTGGGATAATCACATTTTCCCACATGTCTTCCGAGTTGGGAAATATAAATGATAGTTGAAATTTTCCACTCTAGTTTTCTAAAATTCCTTTGAAGTTATTATTTTCACAGGCATGAGATAGTGTTTTCTCATTTAATTAGTCCTAAAATCAATCTGTGAACCCTTTTTACCTCAATATCAGTTTTTATAACTAGTGAAAGTTAATAATAATAATAATAATAATAATAATAAAATAAAAAATAGGACCTAGCTCCCCTCCCCTGCACACACAAACAGATGTGCATCTTGGTCTTCATGCAGGACCTCCAACAAATGGAGCAGGGTCTGTCTCTGACTCTGTTGCCTGCCTATGAATCCTCTGCCCCTAACTAGGCCTCTTTGTCTCCCTCAGTGGGAGAGGTTAAGTCTTGTTCTGCAGTGACTTGATGTGCCAGAATGGGTTGATACCTGGGGGGAAGGGAGTTGGGGAAGGGATGTGAGGGATGGAGGGCTGGGAGGAGAGGGGGGTGCAATCAGGATCTAAAGTGGGTGAATAAATAAATAATTTAAAAGAACCATAAAAAATAATAGAACATCTACAAATAAAGAAAAGAATGAAAGGGGCTTGAGAGATGGGTCAGTGGTTAAGATCCACCTGCTGTCCTTCAAAGGACCAGAGTTCCGGCCCAGTACCCAAGATGAACTGCTCACAACCATCTGTAACTCCAGCCCTGGGGCATCTGAGGCCTTCTTCCAGCCTTCTTGGACATCTGCAGGCCCGGGCACATACGCATGTACATAAGCAAACAATAAAATGAATATTTTTCCTTAAAGAATTAAAACTGTTGTTTGCCAACAACTTTGAGAAAACCACCATGATCAAATGTGGTGTGTAACACTATTTTATATACACTCAACGTGCATATGTAAGTGTTCAATATATGTATATTGTATACCTGTTCCTATAAATGCAACTAGATATGTTCTTAATTATTTTGTTGTTATTTACTGTCACAGCCAATGCTATGATACAAATAAACACTACCCAATTTCAAAAGATCCATTGCGTTTGAGATTAAAGAAATATTAGGGAACCCTATAACATGCACTCATGAAAAATATGCATCTCATATTTTCTAAGATGTTCACAAGAAAGGATGTTCAACCTGAGGTTTAAGGGAACTTTGTAACTTCCTTATAACTTTTCTAAAAGGTCAATAAAATATTAAGCTTTTGTAAAGGGTAGAAAGCCAGGCATAGTGGCAAGCACCTTTAATCCCAGTACATGGGAGGTAGAGACAGTTGGATCTGTCTCTGAGTTTGAGGCCAGCCCAGTCTAGATAACAAGTTCCAGGACAACCAAGCCTATATAGAGAAACCACAAGGTAAAACAAAAAGTTTCAAAAATATACATCTTTGATCAATCATGGCCAAGATTTCTGTAAAACAAAAAGTTTTAAAATATATATTTACCTTTGACCAATCACCCAAGTTTTCTGGTTTGCACAGGCACTAATCCCATCTCAGAACATAATTGAGCATCATTGGTATTTAACTGCTTACAAATGGTTCTGCACTGAGCCATAGTCCGCTTTTCACACTTGTTTGAAGACAGATGACGCAACTCAAAAATATTCACGTTGGAATCTGAAGCCAACATTAACTTAAGTCAATTAAAAGTAGACTCCCATCCTACCTTCAGAGCCATTTTTACCTAATCCATTTGATCTCAGGATGTCCTTTCAAGTGGAGACTGAAGATTGTTATTATGATGAATTCTGAGGCCACAAGTTCCTAGATCACATTCACACATGCCCCACCTACCTCCACCTTGGGGCAACTGTGGTGAATTCTGAGGTAGAGGCCAGCCAACTGGTATAAAACTGAAATCCATTTCTATTTACAAACACCCCTTCTAAGCTATCCTGTAGGGCCACCCCCACACCTAGCAGCCTATCATAGGTAGAAGGCACAGGCTTAGAGCAGCTGACAGCTCTGCTGAGAAAGGGGAGGTGGAGTGTGTTTCTCAAGAGATGCTGTGTTTTTAACTCCATGGTCTTAGCAACTCGGTGTCGAGGTTCATGTGGGAGTTAAGCTTTCTGTAAAGGACAAGTCACTACTAAATTCCATTCTAGACAATTCCTAAATGAGAAGGATATCTCTGTAGGCACTGAGGCATAATTCACAAAAACAGGCAATGCCAATACAAAGCCAGGTGTTCAAACAAAACCTTGTGCATGAATTTTATAGCCTCATGATTCACAAGAGTCAAAAAAGTGAAAATCACTCAACTGTCCATCTATAAGTAAAATAACTAACAAAATGTGGTGTGGGCTGGGAGTGTAGCTTAGCACTAGAACCCCTGCCTAGCATGTGAGGACCCAGATTCACTTGCTAGCACTTCCAAAAGAAAATTTTTAGTCATATTTTTGGGGGAAAGAGGGTTGCTTTGGGGAAATTTATAATTTGCCATTCCAAAAAAAAAAAGGAAGTTTTGAAAGTAAAATAAAATTTTAAAATGTAAAATGAAGGATAGCCATTCTATGGCATAAAATAAAGTTTAAATAAAAGCCCAGCTAAATCTTCAGTTCCACAACAAGGGCAAAGAAGGAATCTATGTAATTTCCATGTCTTCGTGCCAAAAACTACATATGGAACAGTACGCCTTGAATCCTTGAAGCAAGTGCCTGCATGTAGGTTTGAAGTGGTTTCTTCTCAGCTGGGTGTCTCTGCCCTTCTCCTGACCCTATTTGGGCACTAACTACCTTGTTAAGCCTTCCAGGAGGAGGAGTCTTAAATAGGTTCTGACATGAATACCTGTCGTCATTTCTTCCTCTTTGAAATACTTTCCTTTCTGAGCAGGGGAATGGGTTAGAAGTGCTGTGAGTTTTGTCTGAGACGCGGGCTTTCTTATCATTGCTGAATGAAATCATTTAGGCAAGAAATGAGGGTTCAATAGCCTCGGTTCAGATGGTAACTCTGACACTCCTAAGTTATATGATCGTCTTGCTGAGCCAGTGTCTTCCCAAGTAAACAGAATGCAAAAAGTAAGATCCAAATGTGGACAACTCTATCCTTGTAGATTAAAATCTTGTTTGATAGATAAGATGGATGAAGCAAAGAAAGTGCAGGCTGACAGGAACCAGATGTAGATCTCTCCTGAGAGACACACCCAGAATATGGCAAATACATAGGCGAATGCCAGCAGCAAACCACTGAACTGAGATCGGGACCCCCGTTGAAGGAATCAGAGAAAGGACTGGAAGAGCTTGAAGGAGCTAGAAACCCCATATGAACAACAATGCCAACCAACCAGAGCTTCCAGAGACTAAGCCACTACCCAAAGACTATACATGGACTGATCCTGGGATCCAACCGCATACGTAGCAATGAATAGCCTAGTAAGAGCACCAGTGGAAGGGGAAGCCCTTGGTCCTGCCAAGACTGAACCCCAGTGAACGTGATTGTTGGGGGGAGGGAGGTATTGGGGGGAGGATAGGGAGGGGAACACCTATATAGAAGGGGAAGGGGGGGTTAGGGGGATGTTGGCCCGGAAACCGGGAAAGGGAATAACAATTGAAATGTAAATAAGAAATACCCAAGTTAATGAAGATGGAAAAAAAACTTGGTTGAACTAAGAAGAACATAAGGGATAGTTTTTTAAAATGGGTCAATTGGGGCTAAAGCAATGACTAGGTGTTTAAAAGCATATGTTATGGGCTGGAGAGATGGCTCAGTGGTTAAGAGCACTGACTGCTCTTCCTGAGGTCCTGAGCTCAAATCCCAGCAACCACATGGTGGCTCACAACCATCTGTAATGAGATCTGATGCCGTCTTCTGGTGTGTCTGAAGACAGTTATAGTGTACTTATACATAAAATAAGTAGATTTTTTTAAAAAATTTTTTAAAAAAACGTATGTTACATTTGCACAGAGCCCAGGTTTGATTCCTATCTCCAACACTGTGTTTTATCTAGGTCCAGTGAATCTGATGGCTTCTCCTGACCGCTGAAGGCACCAAGCATATATGTGATCCAACTACATACATGTAGACAAAATACATTTGAAATAAACTAATAGATCTAATAAAAAATTAGAAGAACGATTGTTAGCTGCAAGATTCTCTGTTAGTGGATTAAATGTTTGCAGAATTCCCAAGTATAGTAACAACTGTGAGAAATATTTTTGATGTTTCCCTTGAATTTTTTTCTCATGGCTTCAAATAAGAATGAAGAATCTCATATAGTTAATACAGTCTTGGTAGCTTTTGCACAATGTGATAAAGAAAAAATGAGAAGAAAAAGAGAGAAGAGGAAAAGGAAAAGGGGGAAGAAGAAAGGGAAAGAGGAAGGAAGGAGGAGGGAAGAGGGAGAAAAGAGGGGAAAAGGGAGGTAAAGAGAAGGGGAAAAGGGGAAAGGCAATTATCTTATAGTGATTTGCTATTTAGTTTTACTGTATTTTCTTAACTTGAAATATATTCATAAAAATAAAGTATTAACATTCATTTGAAGTTTTAAGATATAAACTTCATTGTGAATCTCATTGTAGTTTCAATGTATTCCTTGGAAATGTTTTCATTGCATTTTTTTTAATTGTTGCTTGTGTACAGAGAGTTTCCAGAGAAAAAAAAATTTTTTTCAAGCTAACTTTTCTTTCTTGTAATTAAAAAGAAAATTCTACTGTAGAACTTATTTCTGCTATTAAATTGGGCATCCAGTTTATAGTGGGTGCCCTTATTAAGGTACTTTCACAGACTCAACATTAAATATTACCATTTCAGCAAGTTGAAATCTGCATATCAGTATTGGATGAATAATTGTCACATGTAATGTGAGTTGCAGATTTATAGCCCACTGAACCAAGTAATGGGTTTGCAATTAGCAGCATAGTCAAAGGATTTGATGAAAACCAGAGCTATTTCTGTGACCAGATCAGTGACTGTTCCAAATGTTTTTCCTAAGGACAAAGTGTGCTTCTCTGTGATGGGACAAGAGCCACTCTAAAAGGAGAAGTCGATCTCACTTGGATGCGTTTGATTGGAAAACACTCACGAGGGGTCAATTCCTTCCCAGCTGGTAGAGTACTAGCAGGCCGTGATATGTCATCACCGATTCTATTCAAGGATTAATGGCTCCAAAGAACAAGATGCCTCACTAAATCTTCCTGTAAGATTATACCCAAGTGTGGTTCGTCCCACCATTCCAATCCCCTTTGCACACTAAGGGGCAGAGAATGGCTTTTCACAAGTCACAGAGCAGCAAGGCAAATGGGTAATCCATGCGTGTTCTAAACTACATCTCTAGGTTCAGGCCAAGTCATAGCATTCATGAGAAACTGCCAAAACAGAAGCTCGCCTACTCAGGACCAGGCAGGGGCGGGAGAGATGGGATTTCTTTAGAGCCATCTCTCACCGTGAGGGAAGGCTACAGTATCCCAGGAGAGATATTGCCTGATTCTGCTACTAATTTGGCTCGAATGACCTTGAAAGGCTGAGGGATTTCTGTCACTCCTTCGACTCCATATATAAAAGGCTCCAACAATGAGGTTTCAGAGTAGCACCCGTGACTTTCCCCAAGCGGAGCTGAGAAGGCAGAAACCAGGACACTTGCCCTTCTTTACACCCTAGCAGGATATCAGTTCACCTGCGGATTCATCTTTAAGGTACTATGCGTCGAGCTTGTGTTGTCAGGCTGTGGGAGCACCGTTCTGTAGCCAGTTGAAATGTATGTCTTCGATGAGTTGAGGATTTTTGTTTTTGTTTTTAAGCTCTGGTTTTCTTTTCCCTAAATGTCAGCGGTGTGTGGATTTCAAGTTTGAGAGTGTGAAAAAGAGGAGAATCGGTGTCAATCTCACAGAGTGAGGCTCTGTGAAGATTAACCAAAATAAGGAATATATCTCATGTTGATTGATGGATAAATTTAGGCCCAAGAAGCACTCGTTAGAGGTGCCAGACCACAGAAGTGCCTCAGGAAGCCGATGGGTAGGAGGATTAAAAATTAATTTGAGGTTTTTACTTGACTGAGTGATCTAGGACTTGAAAATTTAAGCCGTATAATTTTGTTTGTGTCTTTACAATTGGCTGTCCTGTGTTCCTTCATTAGAGAGATTGCATGAGTCCTACAAAGTCAACTTACAACAAATGTTACCTAACTGGCTACTGTAAAGTTATCTGGCAGTGAGTTCTAGGACTCTTAAGGGAAGTTAATCAGTAAATTTGAGAACCACCCTAGCAAAGGGGCTTATACTTGTGATCCCAGCACTCGGGAAAATCATGATTTCAAGGTCATCCTCATCTATGTAGTGAGTTTGAGACCAGTAGGCTAGCTACATCAGACCTAGTTTCAAAAAAAAAAAAAAAAACAACAACAACAAACAAACAAAGTGAAAAAAAATTTTACAGGGAAAGAAATTGAGCCACTTCCACAAGAGGAGCAGTCTCTTTTGCTAAAAGTTGATCTACTTCTGTTTACCCTTCTCATATATACAAGGCTTCCAGATAGCCTCATTTGGAAATGAAGAAACTGAAACCCAAAATCCATACTATTTCAACATTGTAATATCTTACCTAGAACTTAATGCTGGCAACTTCCCTAACTATTCAAGTTAAGGGGACCCCAGGGAACACACACGCACACACGCATACACACATGCATGCCTTAGCTCATAAATTCATAATGAGGAGATATCTTTACCAAAATTTAAAAGAAAGCATATTTTCTTTTCAATTATAGTCAATTAGTCCCATAAAATAAAATGTATTGAAACAAGTATTTTAAAGCTAACTATAGCCTAGGAATGTAGGTCAGTTGGTAGACTGCTTGTCTGTATGTACAAGACTCTTGTTTCTACCTCTATATACATGTGTCTGTACTCATTTGTAGGGAGGCCAATGGTGGACATCAGGGTCTGGCTCTATCACTCTTAGTTTTATTCCCTTGAGACAGAGCCTCTCATTGAACCTGAAGATATGCATTGCACACTAGACCGGCTTGCCGGGGAGCCACCCGACCTGGGATCTGACTGTCTTTGTCCTTTGTTGCTCGGGTTACCGGCACAAGCAGCCATTCCCATCTTCGACCTGGGTATTGGGAACTCAAACTCAGATCTTCTCGTTGTTGCCTGAGACCTGAATTTTGTTGTTGTTGTTGTTTTTTCACCCTCATTCTGAGGATTGATCTTACACTCTAGTGTTTTTTACAAGGCAAGCACTTTATCAATGAGTGATCCCTCAGTGTCCTCAGATGTTTCTACAAGAAATGTTAAGATCGGAGTGACTAGGGCTCACTGCCTTGGAGGAAATATGCAGTCTCTTATCATTGTTCCTATTGAGAAAATAAAGGCATTGACGTGTGACATCTAAGGGCCACTGGTCTGGCAGTTTGTGGAAGGGGAGCAAGAGACGGTTTCTCCCAGAACCTAGGACATAGCTGTTTGGTCCACAGAGAGCTCACTAGTCCATGTAAGGATCGAAACTTGGACACTCAAAAACAAATCTGGCCAGCAGACATGTTTTGACATTCTGTTAGTGCTTTAAAGTGTCTTGAAATTCATTGCCAATATTTTAGAATAAGACTAAAACTTTAAATATATATATATATATATATATGAACTGAGTGCCATGTCTCCTAGTACTCCTAGAATCTTCAAGAGTCTTCTAAACACACTGTGCTTCTGGTTTTGTGGCCATTGGCTTGTATGGTTACTAAAACAATAAAGAACACAAAGTAAGGTTTTATTAAGCATTAACCATGCCAGAAGCTAAACATTTGGGCCCTGCCATTTCTTCAGCTAGGCTGACTTTGTGTGTACACATTATTCTACTTTACAGATGAGGAGATGGAGAAAATGCATAGAACCTGTAACTGCTAGTCTGGGGCTCTCTCTGGGACACAGGTAGATCCATGGTGTGGCTACCTGCAGGACAGAAGACCTCTAAATGCAGTGAAGATTCCTTAGCTAGAACACCTCTCGTAATTCACACCATCAACAAGTGGTAGAATGCATGTGTGTGGTATAAGTTTCCTTTTTTTTTTAATTTTTTCCATTCTATCTAAAAATAATTTAAAGTGTGTGTGTGTGTGTGTTTCTGGGATTAAGCATGCTAGCCTAGCACCTACCTCTGGGCTGCCTGGTCTTAGTCATTTTAAGGAGCAGTGGTCAGGTGCTTTGTAGAATGAGGCTGAATTTTAACCTGTCTGCCATTTTCTTGTTCCTTTGTTTATTCTTTTACAATGTTATCCATAATTTACATTCTTCGATCAAAGTCTCTTCTGACCTCTGTTATCCCCTATCCCTTTCCCCTCCCACCAAATCCCTGATTCTTGCCAAGTTCTCTGCCTATTTTTATATCCTTTTAAATTTTATGCGTATGTGTGACCTGCTGCGTTTAATTAGTGTAGCCTCCAGGAGCATGGGTTAGGAGTCATTTGCTTGAGTGGGAACAATGTAACCGATGTGTAATTTTCCTGTGAAAATGTACCGAAAGGACAATGCACCCTAAGGCAGCATTGTATGAAATCAACAATTACCACTTTGATTTGACCCTTACTCATTGGATAAGGTGTTCCTTATTTCTGCTCTGTAATATTACTATTTTCCCCTCAGCCACCACATGCCCCCATACTCAATAAGATCCATCAAAGCGGGAGCTGGTATCTTATTCTAAAGCTTCCACTAAGAGGAGTCAGCCTGAAGACAGAGCCATGGGGCTAAGCCACTACCATATACCTCCTTCAGGTTTCATTTGCTGTCTTTTGTCAAGCTCAGTGTGCCGCAGATAGACTGCCTTCTCGGTTTTCCAACCTCTTTTCTTCTACTCACATTCACTAGGAATCTCTTTCCTTTTGTTTACTTACTATAATCGTGTATATCAATCTGAAGTGTAATATGTTGTTTTGTTGCTCAAATTCTAATTTTGGTTCTTGATACAAAAGTCCCCTTTGCCCTTTCAAAGTTCCCTAAAGCTGTTTTTTTTTTTTAAGTTATCCATGTTTTTGGCTCTATAAAATGTTTAGTACAAAGGGTCTTAAAGTCGAAACAGTATCCTCAATTTATTTACAGATGTTGGGTTCTACATAAGAGTCTGTGGACTCAATGGGAAAGAAAATGGGGAATGTGGGGTTTTTTTCTTTTAAGGACATGAAAGTAAGTTTTTATTTTTTATAAACATTTTCAGTGTGTGTGAACTCACTCATAGCATGTGAGTAGAAGTCAGAGAAAAACTATGGGAGCTGGCGTTCTCCTTCCACCTGTGGGTCCTAGAGATTGAACTCAGTCTACCGGGCTCAGAGGTAGTCCTCTTTACCAGTTGATCCATCTGGAAGACTCTGGAAGAAATGCTTCTTTAACGTTTCACACACATCTCAAGATTACAAAACATCACAAGGATAACTCAATCCTGAAGACATGAGTAAGCAGTACAGTGCTCCCATAGCATGGGTTTGATTCTGAGCACTGAAGAAAGAGAGAAAGAAAGAAAGAAAAGAATTCAAAGAACCCCCATGACCACAAGCCCAGACACATCTCTTATCGCCTGCCTGCCTTATCTCCTTCTATATTTTTCTTATCCATTTTTTGAATAAGGTGATACATCATGACCTTTAACCCCTACATACTTCTGTGTGCTCTAAGAACAGAGCCATTCTCTAATACTCACAGCTCCATTGCTAATTGGAGAAATTTAGGCAATCCTGGGGGTTAACAGGAGGTCTCTCTCATATAGCACAGGCTAGCCTCCAAGTCCTAATCTTGCCTCCACCTCCCAAATACAGTGATTGCCTGCCTAACCCAGTGTCATCTTAAAGGAGAGAAATCTATTCTGTATAGCCATGATTTTTTTTGAGGAAACAAAAACTTAAACACACTGACCCTGATACAGTTGTGAGCATGAGAATCATATACAAAAATACTCAGAACAGGACCAGCAACATGGCTCAGTGAATAAAAGTGTTAATGCAATTCCTGGAGTCCACCAAAAGGTAAAGGAGAAAACCAGCTCCATAAAGTTGTCCTCTGACTTCCACAGGTATACTGTAACACACATGCCCTGCCCATTCAATAGTAGTAATGATAATAATAATAATAGCAATAACAATAATAATAAAATGTATTTTTTAAAACCAGAATGGCATGTATGAGACCTTCTGACCTCTAGACTTGCTTACATTGGCTGTTCTTGATTTTAAGCTGTTGGGGTAACAGAACAGTTAAGCTGAATGTCAAAACAAAGAAGTTGTCTTCTAGTCTTAGAGAACCTGAGAACCTTAGGAAACCAAGGAGACATGAAATACACCCACAGGCTTCCCTAGGAGGCCACTCCCTGCCAACTGCACATGACTGAGTATGAAATCAACAAGCTGAAACTCTTCCGGGCAGAGGTAAAAGACCTAAAGTTGGATTTTTTTTTTTAAGCCAGTTGTCCAAGAGAAGAGTGCAGACACCTGAGGTGAAAATTCCTCTAGTAAAACATCAGAGCTTAATATCAGTTCAGTAGCCCAGGAGAGACAGCCTCCAAAGGCTTGCACATCTACATGTGGCTCCATGTTTCTTACTTCTGAGCTATTGAAATACTGCTGGTCCTTCCCCTGAGATCGCAGACACTTTCCCATCTTCCCAATCCCCAGAGGAGGCAGGTGGATGGTGCAATGCCTTTGCATTGTCACAGTAGCACAAAGGTGTACGGATATGGTTGATGATTTTCTGCCTGTACCAGGGTAGGTACAGAGACAGCCAGTCACAACTGGGGGTGCTCATCAGTTCCCCCAGAGAAATCCAAATGGAACCCTTTAAGACATGCTTCCTGTTTTGGGTTTTTATTTTCCTAAAATTGCTATCAATTCCTTTTCTTGTTTTTGATATGAGGTCAAGTACCCCCATGCAGGCTTCAGACATGCTCTGTGGGGAAGGACAATCTTAAACTTCTGACCCCTCAGCATCTACTTCCCAAGGGCTAGAATTCTAGGTGGTTCATTTGGTACTGGGGATTGGACACGGAGGTTCGTGTATACTAGGCAAGCGCTCTGTCAATACAACTACATTCCCAGTCCACAACTCCATTTCTTGAGGACCCAAGCTGCCAGTGCCAGCCACTATTGTGTCACTTACAATTAGCACGGCCAGTGGAAGCAATAAGTATAAAACGGATTAAGAGCTAAAGAAACAAGAGAGAGGATCTGGCCTAAATTGAAATGCACTTTATGGTGAAGAAGTTGTCATATTGCTAAAAACCGAGCTTTGATCTCCCACCCAAACAAGCAGTCATGAATAGCCTGTGAGGGCTGGGGGCAGTTGCAACTGATGGCAACTCTCATTTTTAGTAGATCGGTCACTTTTTCAACATGCTTGGCAACACGCAGTGAACGTGTTTACTCAGTCTCCAGAAGCTTTGCTCAAGGCATCTGTCCAGGCTCTAACACTGGGCCTTGGACAAAAAGCGAGAGCCTCTTATTCTATCGTCTCAGGTTTTCTAATCCTAACAGCCCAGCAACAGAAACAAATAAACCTTAAGTGTGAGCCGAGTCAGTGAGGAACAAAGCATTTGATATCACGTATGAACCGAGGTTGACGAGAGCATGTGTAAGTGATGGTTCAAGGTGGCTAACATTTTCCATGCTTGCTATGGGTGGGCATCCTGCAAACATGTATGCTATGTTTGCAGAATAAAAAAGCAGCAGCCCACGAATGAAGTACCCTGGGCTGAGTCACAATTAGTCTCCGTCCACTGGGTCATGAAACTGGAATTCTGAGCACAAAAAGCTCCTGCTAGCTCAACTTCGTGGTAGCAACCAGCCCAAGGCTCTCATTCTTGGTTCCCTCATACATCTGACTGACAGAACACAGCCTATAGAGCTGGTATGCAAGTCAGAGGATGGGAGTTGTAATGCCCATATATCCCCTTATGGATGAGGTGAATGTGAGAAAAACCTCCAGTCCCAGCTATTACTGGAATGACAAGCAGTGGAGTCTGTGGCCAATTTGCACGCTCGAGTGTGGTATGAGAAAGACAGCTCTGAAGAAGAACTGGGAAGAAAAGTGGGAGGCAAAAGGAAACGTTTGGAGGGTGAGCTAAGATGAGCATAGCATAATAAATCTGAGGCCAGCCTGAGCTATATGAAACTACAAGTATGGAGTATAAACCTTTTCTTCCAGGTCAGCATAAACAGTATTTTTGTTTGTTTGGAGGGTGAGCTAAGAATTTTGTTACTGTTCTTTTGCTATGGCAAAATAGGACAAGATGCAACCTGAAGAAGTTGGGATTTATTTAGGTTAGGGGTTTCAGGCCACAGTGTTGAGAAGGCATGGTGGCAGGAATGCTAGACACTTTCACACATCACATCCGTAAGCAAGAAGCAGACAGCAGACGGAAAGTGGGTCAAGCTGTGGAGTCCCAGGGTTCGCAGTCCACAGTGACCCATTTCTTCCACCAAGGCTCTACCTCCTAAAGGTTCCACAGCCTGTCCAAACAGTGCCACCAACTAAGGATCAAGTGTCCAAATGCAATCAGACTGCAGCACTGAAGGCGGAAGTTCAAGGCTAACACGATGGATAAAGAATGCACCTCCGGGCCCTGAGGAGTAATAGGCAGGCTAGAATAGGTGTCCTCCATACCCAACTCACCTTCTAGTCAAACGGAGAGAAATCAGACTTCATGAGGTGACTAGCTGGGCTCTCCTCTCTTCTCCATGAGCTTCTCTGTTTAGCTTAAAATGTTCATTCTAAAAATTTTGATGAAAGAAAACATTTCTGTAAGTACTTATTTAACCAAACTACCCTTTCTATGAGTACCAAATATATGGTTTGAATTTTCAAGTTTTAGGAAAAGGGTTTGGGGCTATCGCACAGTTAATGGGATGCTTGCCTAACATCTGCAGGCCCTAGGTTCCATCCCCAGCATTGCATAAATCTCATGTGCTGTGCAAACCTATAATCTTTGAGAAGTGGAACAAGAAGATGAGCATAGCATAATAAATCTGAGGCCAGCCTGAGCTATATGAAACTACAAGTATGGAGTATAAACCTTTTCTTCCAGGTCAGCATAAACAGTATTTTTGTTTGTTTGTTTGTTTGTTGGATGGATGGATGGATGGATGGATGGATGGATGGATGGATGGATGGACTGTTTTTGTGTGCTTGGGAACACACATTCATGCATGTATGTGGGTGTCAGAGGACAACTTTTAAGAATCAGTTCTCTCCTTCTATCTTGTTCGGGCAAGATGTTTCTTGTTACTTCTGCTGCCTTGCACACTGAAGCTATCTGGTCCCACAGGTTTCCTGGTGATCTCCCTTTCTCCACTTCCCTTTCTGCCTTAGGAATGTGAGTCACAGCACATGGCTTTTTACATGCGTTCCAGAAATCAAACTGAGGTCATCGGCCTTATACAGTTAGTACTTTTACTCACTGATCCACCTTCTCGGTCCAAGCAATATCTTTTTATGCACGTATACCCCCAGGAAAATGAAATACCTTACGTTCTCCCGCAAGGCCAACTAAACCCACATGGAATCCAAGTGCATGGAAGGGCAACCATTCCGGCTTTTAGTTCTATGAATAAAAGTGTAAAATCTAATCTATTTTTGTTATTGGTTTCTCTTCCAATGTCGAGTGACAAGAAATTTCTCGGAATTCTTCACACTGAATCCATTGGCATGGACATAAAAGTAAATGAAGTTATGTATGCCCTTGGAGACAGAAGACTGCTGTGGTCTGGCAACAAGAGAGCCCAGGGTTCACACACACAGAGAGAGCACTGTCCCTGCCTAGAGAGATCTCAGTAAGTCACCAGACTAGAACACTTCTTTTACCCAGAAAGGACAAAAGAAATCCCCTCTCTGACCTTCTCTCATTCTCTAGGTCCCAGGATATCTTAAGAGACAATTTTTGTTTTCCTGCAAGTTCTTTTAATTAAAAAAAAACAGTCAGTTGGGAAAAAAAACATTAAATTGATTAAGAACAATTGAATACCTACTAAATGCTTTAAGCCACCCAAAATACCAAGACCAAATTCTTTAAAATGTGACCCCACTAAGTCACAAACATCTAAACACTGAGGTACTTGTCAGTCATAGGAGAGCTCTGAAATCCTTAACAGAGAGAGAAGGCAGTCCTTTTGCCTTTTTCAAAGGTCAGGGTGGGGAGGGAACCCTGAAACTGTGTGGGCTAAGCAAAGTTAACTAATCCTTCTGAGCATCAGCTTCCTCGTGTGCAAAATGGGAAATTAATTAGCTCACATTGGCCGTCCATAGTATAGAGTGTTCTATGAAGGTGGGCAGAGCTAGATTTAAACTCAGCTCTGTTTTAGTCACTGCTAACTACTCCTCAGCATCCTCATCTGGACAACGAGTGTAGAACCTACCCTCTCCCAAAGCAGCACCAAAAAGCAACAGCGCAATTGACAGAAGACGCCTCTCACACGTCCTGCTCAGAGAAAAGCAGAAGCCATTGTCACTGTGAGGAGAGACAGGGAAATACAGCATGCGTTAAGCAACTTTGGCTCGTCTCTGGGTTCAAAAGGTTTCTTTGCCTACCCACTTTATACCTATGCACCCTAAAATAAGTCAGAGGGTTTTTAACTATAATTAAAATGATTTTCAAACATAAAATCAAAATGTGGCAAAGAACTTATTTTACGTATAATGGGAACACTAGAAAGAGACTTCAGGCGAAGAGCTGGGGAGAGATTTACCAGGCAAAATGCTTGCTGTGCAAGCCTAAGAAGCTGATGTTGAATCACCGACACCCATGTTAAAGTCAAGTAGAGTGGTATTCCCCACACTGGGAGGATGCGGAGACAGACAGATTCCAGGAGCATATTGGACCCCCAGTCTAGCCAAATCAATAAGCTCCCAATTCAGTAAAAGCCCCTGTCTCAAGTGTTGATCTATGGTCTTCACATGAGCACACATAGGCAAGTGTACACACACTATGCACAATTACAAATGATTAAAAGATATTTTTAAATCAATAAATTTGTAGTAGATTAAAATTTGATTGACACCAACTATATCATTTGAACAATATTTATTTTAATTTCTGTGTTTTAGAATCATTTACATCACTACAATTTTTCAGTAACTTACAGTATAGTAAAATGACTAAAAGACAACAAAAAAGGGCAGCTGCAGTTTACCTTGAAGGGCCACAGATGACTTTTCTGCCATTGTTCAACTGTTTTCAGACTACTGTTTACATCATGATTATTCTTGTCTATGTGCAAAAGTAGACTCATCCCTTTGAGTATGTAATGACAGGGAATGTGTCTCTGAGCCTAAACTCAGCTGACTTCGAGCGTATCCCAAATCCAAATGCCTCTGCTTGCAGTACCAGGCTATACTTTGTCTTTCACTCTGCAGGGATGAACAGCCAGTACATGCGCAGGGAAGTCTTCTGCTGCGAGACCTGCGATGAGCTCAAAAGCTTCTGGGAAAAGGAGATCCGCAAACAGACTTGTTACCGAGAACTGGAAGAAGATCGCCAGGAGAGAAGCGCTCTGAGAAAGTATGGAGATTGCTTTTTCTGTCTTAGGTTTCCTTGGGAAATATACCAGATGTGGAGGGCGGCTCAATTCTTTTCATCATTCCCTGACACGAGCAGGTGGATGCTGGATGCTACAGTACAGGGGGAGGGAGCAAGAGCAAGATATCAGGGGAAAGAAGTGTGTGTTCAACTCGTAAATCCCGGAGAGGTATCTCCATACATTGCTCAGCTGCATCAAAGAAGGAGCAGGTTTTAGTCAGAACATAGGAGCCAGGGTAAGCCATATCCTTTGGGAATTTCCATGACAAGGCAGGAAAGAGGGGGTAGTTCAAGGTTGGCTAGTTTGAACAAACCCAGTGGGCTTCTGACTGGCTAGCCTCCAGTGCTAGCTCTCGGATGCTTTCCAAAGCGGAGCACAGTGGCAGGTGTGGAACTTGAATATGGAAAAGTCGAAGCTATAGACTTGCGTGTAGGTGGTTTGGAGATTGGCTGAGCCTTTTGCTGGGACTAAGAATGTAGCTTAGTTGTTAAGAGGCCTTACCTAGGTTGTACAAAGACCTGAGTCTGACGCCAGCACCAGATAAAGTATGATCCAAACACCTGTACCCCAGCACTGGACAGGTAAAAGCAGAAGGTTCAGAAGTTCAAAGCCATCCACCTACATTACACAAAACTCTGACTTATAAAAGAGGGTAAGGATTTAGTCCTGGGAGAGGCAGTCTCTCTCCAGCCATGACTGTTTTAAAAAGGAGTTAAAACATAAAATATGGAAAGTCAGAAATCAAGGTTAATAGAACCACTCATTCAATACTGCCACTGTCTGTTCCGGCTTTCTTTAATGCATCTAGCTGTCAACACTGCTAATATTTTACAGCCAGAGAACTATCTGCAGTGGAGGGCTCTCTTGCCCTTTGTAACAGGTCCAGTAGTATTTCTTGCCTCAAAACATGGACTGTTGGCAGGATTCCTAGTCCACATTGAGGTAAAGGTTCCTGGAGAGAAAAGTGATCTCTACTGAGAACCTATAGCTTACAGATATCAACAATAGTTTCTTCAACATAAACAAAAGTCAAGTTCTGGGTTGTCCAGATGGCTCAGCAGGTAAAGGCACTTGACACTTAAGTCTGAAGACCTGAGTTTGTTCCCCACAACCAACATTTGATTGAAGGAAGGGATTGACTCCACAAAGTTTCCCTCTGACCTTCATATATTTGTCATGGTACAAGCACCCACATATACGCAACAAGCACACTATAATAATTAATAATTTAAATAAATATGTTCTGTTTCCTGAAATTGTTTACTCAAGAGCTAGGTGTGGTGATACAAGCTGTAATCCCAGTACTTACGATATGGAGGTAAAAGTATCAGAAATTCAAGATCATACTCAGCTACCTACAGAATTCAAGACCAGCCTGAACTACATATAGCCTGTTTCAAAAATAAATGAATTAAAGTAAGAATAAGGTAAAATCCCTTCTTCAGCTCTTTACAACCGTAACCCCAGCATACAAGGCCAAACTAAGTTTCAGGGTTAGCTTGACGGGTATGTCTGTATGAAAAAACAGTTCGTGAAAACCTTCCACATCTGGAAAGATGAGTTTTGGAGGGAAGGTATGTAGTCTTTCTCTCATTGACAAATGAATTTCTTCTTTTAATTGAGAGTCTATAGAAAAGGAATAATTTATTTACACAAGAAAGCATGAATCCTATGAGTATCATGGGTCTAATATAAGACCCTCTCTTGCCCTCACAGGCCAGTTCTTCACAGCAGCAGGAGCAGCTCAACTCCTCAGAGTCTGTCTAGGTTCTTGTTCCTAAAGTAGGAACAGTCCTACTTAAACATGGACTCGCCAATGAGACAGTAGCTCATGTCGTCCAGAATGGCCTCAAACTGGCTATATATCTGAGGATGACCTTGAATTCCTGATCCTTCTGCCTCCATATCCCCAGCACTGGGATTGCAGACGTGAGCCACCACATCCAACTTTCTGTATCATCTAAACTTCTAAAAGTTTTTGAAGCCCTAAAGAAGAGGCCTCCTCTGTATCTAGAGAAGAACTCTGTCTCTCTTCCACCTATATCCCTGAGTGTCACCAGAAAAGTTATCACCCCTTGATCTCACTTAGAAGAAGAAGGCCTAGATAAGCATCTGCCCCATGTTGTGTCTGGAAAGTAGCTGGCTCTCCTGATATCCTTATTCCTGCCTCCCTTTGCTTGGGCCAAACCAGCATGGACACCTGAAGGCTCTCTCTGACCATTGCAGTTCCTTCTCCCTCTGTTCCTTCTCCCACAGTTCCTTCCCTAAATCTACTTTTGGAAAGACTCCCAAGTGAGATGCATAAGACCAGGTATGTGACGGAAAAGCAGCAACCCTGGGCTCAGATCCTCACTGCCCCCAGTGAGTACATGTTAGGGCTTGAGAATCTCACCGCCCTGCTTCCTAGCTAAGCCTAGTTAATTCTACTTATCAAGGAGAATCAGAGTATCCAGATATTAACTGCCACTACCCACCCCAATAAATCGAAAGGATCCAGAACAACAAATAAACATGATTTGGTCTTCATTTGAAAAGTGAAACCAGTATTTTCAGGCTAAAAGCAAAGACTTTAATACCAGTTATATTGCTCTTCTCATGTATCCGGATATCATTTTTAAAGATTTTTCTATTTTAACTTATGTATGTGTGTGAGTCTTGTGTGTGTGTGTGTGTGTGTGTGTGTGTGTGTGTGCACAAAGATGCAGTGTCTGTGGTGGCCAGAAGAAGGTACCAGATGCCCAGAAGCTGGAGTTACAGGCAATTGTGAGTCGCCTGATACGAGTACTAGGCAAATACATCTGTGTACCTCTGCAAGAGCAAGTGCTCTTCACCACTGAGCCATCTCTCCAGGCCCTCTACACTCATGTTTTACCCAGCCTTCCTCCCACCAACCACCTATGCACTTATTGTCACCAGCTTACTGAGAACCTAAAACTGAAAGAAAGTGGAACAGGGATTCAAAAGAGTGACCAAAAAGGAGCGGAGATCTGAATACCACAAACCACATTGAAAGGTCATTTCGGTCAACAAGAACTCAGGCCTTCACTGATTAGCAATCGGGGTGGGGCTGCTAATGAAAGCTAACAAATGTGTTGTGAATCCCAGATTCTGACACCATCTTCCCACAATAAATGATTATCCCGTACGTATTGGTTTGGGTCTGTTGTGGTTTGCCTTGGAGTTCTCTCTGAATTTGTAAAATAAAGGCAAGAGCTCGAGATTTGGGCAGAGGGAGGAGTCGGGCGAGAGAGGGGAGGAGTCAGGAGAGGGGAGGAGTCCGGAGGGGGAGGAGTCGGGAGGGGGAGGAGTCAGGGGAGAAGAAAGGAAAGCAGCGAGGAGAGAGTCGTCGTGGGAGAAGGAGAAGCTGGAGACCTGGCAAATAAAAGGTGCAAGGGATGAGGGATTTGGGAGCTAGGAATAGGACAGTGTAGGGTGGATCTGCCCAATCTAGACGCTAGATTGTTTTCATATTAATTGAGTTGCGTTTTCTTTGTACTGGCGGATTCGGGTTGGAGAGGAAACTGCAACAAACTGCAACATGGGTCCTCTAAGAGGATCGGATTAGATGTGCTGGAGATTTGTCAGGAAAACACTTATGAGAGAAAAACGGGGAGAGAAGTTGCCATTTGGTGACAAATGCTTCACACCTGGATCTACCCATGCACATACATTTACCATGTGTACATTTACCATAAATCTCATTGACAGGAAAGCTGTGCCACACACAACTCATGGATAATAAAATTTATAATGCCCTTCATGACAGATTCAGCACAGCGAGCTGATTCTCACAGTATGACTTTAATAGGCTTTGCTGACCTCTCGTATCTGTGGCCAACAAATGGTTACAATTAAATCAAGATTTGACAAAATCAAGTAAGAAATCAGTGCTCGTTTGTTATCCACCTCAGTCAGGAATTCCTATCATTGATTGTAGTAGCATTTAGTTCTGAACAAATATTTCTTCAAGTTTTTGTGATTATAATATGATACCTTTACGTTAATACAGACTGTACCAAGCAACCCACCAAGCTTGATGCATCACCCAGGCAGCCAGCCTTGTCAGAGAGCCCGAGAAAACCCTGGGTGTAATTGGAGGGGGAAGGTTTCAGTACAGAGCCTTTCAAAGATGCATGACAAGGAGAGCCTGTGAGTCCATAAGACTCTGAGATTGGACAGTTTGGTAACAATTAAAACACAGATGAAGCTAGGCGTTGTGTTGAAGGCCAAAAGGAAAGTAGAATAGATGAAAATATGGCAAGAATGGAAAAGAGTACATTCATCTTGATTTTGCTCATAAGAGAAACAATGTGAATACATTTTCCTTTCTTCTTTATATATTTTCATTTTGCTCTACATTCTGCCTCACCTCCAGATTCTTCCAGATTATGTTGCTTAAAGATTTTATTTTCATTTTGTGTGCCTGAGCGTGTGTATGTATGTGCCTCCGTGAATGTATAGGTACCACACATACACCTAGTATCTGAAGAGACCAGAGGAGGGGATGGAATCCCCTGGAACTAGATAGAGTCGTAGGGGGCTGTGAGCTGGTGTGGGGGCTGGGACCCAACCCAGGCCCTCTGCAAGTGCTCTTAACTGCTGAGCATCTCTCCAGCCCCTCTTCTCATCCTTTGATTGATTGGAAACCACAATCTTAGTTTGCATTTTCTATTGATCCGTCTGCCTGTTCCTTTTTTCAGGGTGTGTTAACAATGGTGACATTGTATCAAATAAGACTTAAAATCAGGTCCTCTAAGGCCTCCAACCTCATTCTTCTTCAAAATTTTTTTGACTAATCTACTTCTTTTCTTGCTTTTCCACATAAAATTCATTAATTTTTTTAATGAAGTCTTGCTATGTTTACCCAGGCTGACTTCAATCTCTTATACTCAAGTAATCCTCTTGCTTCAGTCTTCTGAGAGGCTGAGCCCTTGTTGGTGACTATAAACACACTTCAACTGGAAGTTTGACTGGAATTTCATTGAACCCAGTATTAATTTGGGAGGGCTAAGTTAAATCTACCTATTCACTTATTTTTCTAGCTATTCTATGCTATTTCGGCTCTTTACTCATTGCCAAGAGCCATGGGCTTTATGAGAAATGAATGGAAAACGTAAACGGACCAGAAGTTGGCACTAACCAACTGCATGTGTGATGTCTCCTCCTCAGGCTCAGAGAAGAATGGAAGGAGAGATTGGAGAAGAGGCTGAGGATGCTGGATAATCCTGATGACAAGGAAACGCAGGCTAACCCTGAGAGCTGAGTGCTTCTGGCAAACCCTCAAGGGCATCTCTTTCTAAGAGGAAAAAGACTTTCCCGAGTTATAGTGACTTACTAGGCAGAACTTCCCCTATTGGCTCCCCCATCTGAGAAAGGATTTACATGCAAACCCCACCGTGTGCTAGTGGGGACTGTTGTTTTCCAGCTCACCCCTCCTCTTCCCAGACAGGACAGGGTGACTGCAGGGGTAGGATTCTTGGGTTGTTTTATATAAAAAGCACTTTGTGTTAGCACCCCTCCCCAGGTTTCCAAGGTCCACATAGTATAAGCTGGTCCTGCATTCTCCCCTCATCTTGAAATCTAAATGCTTTCTCTGAGCTTGCCCGGGGCAATGACCTTAACGAAATCTGGCTCCCTACAACTCCAGAAATTGGTCACAAAACCTTTGTCTCCTTTCTCCATTTTCCTGCAAACAGAGATGCCGGCAGAAATAAAGCTAGTACGAATTTTGAAATTTTAACAATATGACCTGAAAATAGACTGAATTCATTTTCTCTTCCTATAAACTTGGGGGGGGGGGTCTTTTATGATCGTGTTTTATTTGGGCACACTCGATGAAAGTAGAACCGTGGCTAAATAGTCTTGTTTGTCTCACCCTCATCCATGCTCACCTCAAAATTGACTGCCGCTGTCAAGACCTTCCACATTTGTCTTGGTCCGTTCTCTGCTGGTACAGCAAGTGTTGGCTCCGGAATCCTCAGACACATTCTGGAGCTCTGAGTCATCCTCACTTAGCTTCCTGCCTGGGCCTGAACAAGCTTCCTAGACAAATGGTGCTTACAGTAGCAAGCATGGACATTGCTTTGCCTCTGTTTCCTTGAGGCAAGGCACGAGCAAAGGGAAATAGGATATACAACTCTAGGCAACCAAGGCACATAGGTGGCCAGAGGAAATAAAAGGCCAAGTTCAAAACACTCTGGGACAGCCCTGGGAAAGACATGTTGTCTAGCCTGCTTCTTCTGGAAAACTAACAACCCTCATTATGGCTAAGAGAGCTGTGCCTGGCACTTCCACCATCACCCACAGTGAGATTCACCTCTCCTGTGAGCTCTTATTCAACTTACATTCAACATCAAGACTGTAAACTCGTTCTTGGAAAAGCTGAGGAAACTTCAAAAGAGGATAATCGTGAAAAAGAACTTTGGAGAGGACCGAGAGAAGTCTTCTGTAAATGTAACACTTAAAGAGAGACCTAACCTGTAAAAAAAAAATCATTATTTCACTATGTATGTACACACCTACACAGTACATTACAGACCCTGAGTACACACAGCACAGTTCGGTGAGCAAGGGAAAACAGAACAGGGAAGGTGTGGAAGTGAGGGAAAGCAGATAGGTGCATGGGAAGCTATAGGGAAATGTGTGTCTCTAACAGAACAAGGAGGGGCTTCCTCTATAGAAGAGAGGAAGTAGGGACAGGGGCCTCTAGAGAACACAGACTTATTCTCATGGTAACAGGCATTTCAATTTATAGTTAGGCACTTCCTACATGTTAGGTAAGCACTCTTCCAATTGAGCTGTCAGTATACCTCTAACCCCACCCATTGCTCATTTTCCTATAGTAAGCCTTTCATGTTAAAGTATATACAAACTAGTTAGGCACTGGAAACTACGAAGCCGGATATTGGTATTCTTATTAGAAATCTAAAGGGAAGGTCAGGTCAGGTTCATTAAAGAGTCATTATCAAGCCTAAAAAGCTTGAAGCTATAAAGGGTGGGAAAAAAAACCGTCATCTACATGAAAGTGAAAATCTTTTATGTGGTAAAAACAGAACACGGGCAGAGTGGCTTTGGCAGCTTTTCAAGTTTAAATGATCATTTGGCAGCAGCTGGGAAAATGGATTTGAGAGATGACAGTAGATGGCCTGGAGATGAATTAGAAGGTAACGTCTGTGGTTACAGTGATAAAGAATTTAAGCAAATAGAATGCATGGGCCTTGCAGATCGGTTGGATGTAATGAGACATGAAACGTCTAAAAATATAGATGTTCATTTATCTTAACCGACACTTGTTTAACGTGGGCTAAATATGGAGAATAGGATAACCTAAAAGCTGCTGAGCTGGGTCTAATAACTGCCAAATCTACTAACCAGTGAGGACTCTGCACGAGGTGCCTATCCTCCGGGGCTTTGGGTCCCTGGTGCAGCAATGTGCCTTTCCAGATGGCTGGGTAGATTATCAGGGGTAATGTTCCCGAGCACAGGACTTGGCACAGGGGAAAACCTTGATGTGTTTGGTTTTCATCTCCTCCATTCTTCTGTCTGTCACCAGTCTAGGCCCATGGAAAATTCCTGGCTCACCCCAGAGCAGTGATCCCAAGAATGCCTACCAGTCCCAATTGCTCAGAAAACTGTTTTGAATTCATAGATTTCCTGGGCCTTGCTCTCAAAGACTAACTTTGCCGGTTTCGGGAACTGTGTTTATATCAAGATCCTGATACTCAGCTAGACTTGGAACCCAGTTCCCTAGAAGGCATAGGAGATAACAAGAGGAACCTAGTGAAACAGTCCATTAGTCAGACCTAGGAGGAACATACATTATGCTTTCTGCAGGTTCAGCCCAGAAAAGGCCCGCTTAACTCCCAGAGAGCATGAGGTCAGCCTTGGAAAATCAGTTACCGAGTGGACTCTGCCTGTCAGAATAGGACTGGAGGAAGGGAAAACAAAGCATAGTCCGGGTTAAGTAAGGGAAGGTCCTTAAAATGCTATGGTAAGGAGTTTGGGCTTCATCACGCAAGCAATGGAGGCTCATCAAAGGTTTCTAAGCAGGCTGGTAACCTGCTAAGAGCTGGTCTTAGTAACCTAGTGAAGTGATGCTGGCAGTAGTGTTGAGAATACACTCTACAGAATGAGGGATTGTCTTCGCTAAAACTGTGATTATCCAAACAGCTTTATTTGGAAAATAAAGAGTTCAGTGATCCTGAACTCTAGCCAAGACAAGTGGAAGTACAAATACGGGATCTAAGTAACAAGAGGCAAGGATCCCACAGTGGTAAACAGCTTCAAACTTGCAGGTTTTATTGCAAAATCAATTAAACGCTTTTCTTTTAATAAGGCCTTATATCATATCAATTTAGAGGTGAGATCAGATGTCGCCCCTTAAAAAAAAAAAAACTGTTACTTTTACACCTAGCATTGTTGATACTGAGGAAAGTATACTGAAAAATTCTTTTTCACTTGGAACAGCTGAAAAACATCATTCCACGTCAGCGACAGAAGAACTGAAAGCAATGTGTGTCCCTTTCTACAAAGTAATTTAGCTGCAAGATTTCAGATCAGTATACAAGCCCCAGGGATATTTCAGGGCAAAGAGCTGAATTGCATGTACCCAGGCAAGTGGATACAATAGCATTCACAGGCTGCTCCATTGCTGGAGACATCACTGTCTGTGGGAGACAGGTGGGGAGACACTGGTTAGGAAAGATTTACTGTCTTGAGCTGACAGAAGAGATGGGCAGTACTCAGCCAGCTGGGTAAACCAGAGGATCATTTATAACACAACTCTGGGCAACCCCAACCCCACCCTAAACACCATGATAAAGTGAAGACCAGGCACAGGGCCAGGCCTCCAAACAAGACCTTGACAAGGACAGAAGGGGGTACTTTAGGAAGGAGCCCAAGAAGATTCCATTAGCTCTGACTTAGACAATGCTCTCTTTGAATATGTAGACATATTCAAATATGTCTACAGAAGAAAATGGGATTGTATCATTAACATGAGACTCCTGCAACAGTTTTGACTGTAGTGAGCATTCTTCTAAAATAATAAACTACTGGCATGTTTGTGGCAAAAAGATAAAAATCGGGAAAGGGAAAAGTCTATGAATGCCCTATGGGCTGCCTGTGGCTGACATTATAAAAATTGCATCACGCACACTCAAAAAGGTAGGCGAGTAATTTTTCAAAGCCTAAGATTATGTTCATTCTTACAGCCTATTGTTTTAATTTGTTGTGGCCATATTAGAATCGAAGGAGTTAGACCTGCTTTTTTGTCACTGATGAGAACAATGCATACAGATGTGGGTTAGTTGATTGCTACTCCTTTTATTTTTATTTGTTTAATTTTGGGAATGTCTCTGTAGCTGACTCAGAACCCTTAATCCTCCTGCCTCTGGCTCCCAGTGCTAGAATTATAAGCCACTACAACTGGCTCTCTTCTCTCTTGTTTCTTGTCTTTTGGCTTTTCTCTCCCTTTCCTTTCCCTTCTAAGTCCAGGCTAGTCCTCAACTCTTGGATTCAAGTGGAACTCGAGCCTCTCGAGCACTAGGATTAGAGATGTAGGCCACCACGTCCAGTTTATATAGAGCACAGGGATTTGCGAATGCTAGACACTCTACTAACTGAGTTACATCTCCAGATCATACTATCTGTTTTGTAAAAATAAATTCCTTTTAATACAGTTTTTTAAAAAATGTATGTGCAGATGAGAATGCGGGGAGGACTGCCTTCGGTGTCCTCAGGCACCTTCCGCTTTTGTTTGAGATAAGGCCTCTCATTGGCCTAGAGCTTCAGTAAGTAGGCAAGGCCAACTGGCCAGCCAGTAGTGGGGATCCTCCTGTCTCTCCCTCCCATCTCACCATGACTAGGATTACAGTGGACACCACCAAGCTCATTTTTAATGTGGGTTTTGGAGATCTAAACTCAGCTCCTCATATCATGAGTTAAGCACTTTACAAACTGAGCCATCTCCCAAGCCCTTCTTCTTCTCAAATTAAAATTTAATAGAAGTCAGAGTTACTGTTAGCATTTTTTCTATGCTTCACCCCACAGTTACCTGGTAACAGCTGGGTATGCCTGACTCACTACAAAGGGGGCTGCTAGCCCTCTCCTCTCTTGCTCCTCTCTGACTCTTGTTCTTGCCCTCCTGCTCCCACTCTGTCTCCTGGACCCTTTCCTCCTCTCTCCCCATTCCCTTCCCTCCTCTCTCTCCACAGTGCTCATGACTCTCTCTCTCTCTTTCTCTTTCTCTCTCTCTCTCTCTCTCTCTCTCTCTCTCTCTCTCTCTGCCCCTACTACCCTCTTAACTCCCCTCCCCATGCCCTAAATAAACTCTATCCTGTACTATACCATCCTGTGGCTGGTCTCTCAGGGAAGGGAAGCCTCAGCATGGGCCAGCAGAGGCACTCCCTTCTCCCATACCTCAGCACACCTCCATAGAACATACCCCCTCCCTTTACCTTTTTATAAACATCAGTTATAACATATACATTTCTTAAGCCTGTTCCACTTTAATAAAAATTTACAAACAATTCTTTGAACGGATTCTGTAACGGCAGACTTGTCATTCATTAGAGAGGGTTGCGTGCACCCCCACCACCCCCAAGAACATTTCATATTTCTTAAATGAGTCTGCAACAGACCCTCCGGTTCTCTCCGCTTTGAGCAGCACTCCCGAAGGCATCAACATACATGTTTTTTTACATGCTTGTTCAATATCTGCTGAAGATGAAATCTAAGGCCGGGCAACTCCTGGCCAGAGTAATCTTCCTCACTGAGGAAGTTATTGGCTTTGCCTGCCCAGTGTCCAGCCATACCTTTCCCCATCACAGAAAAAAAAAAAAGTGATGGGAAGCAAGGAATGAATTTCCTGGCTTCCAATCGTCTCCCATGAAAGCTGGGATCACCCCATCTATATTCAAATGATGTACACCTGACCAGTCAAAAAAGTACCACATCCTCTCTGTGTGAGCCAATCTCTGCTGGTAAGCTCAGGAAGCTAAGTACCTGAGATGCACTCTAGGCTGGGGTTCTGACCTTCCCTCAGGTGGCTCTAAATTAATGCCAAGTGGGAACTCAGAGATGTTACCTAAATTTCATGCTTCTCCTCCTTGTGAATGGGGAGGACAATGCCATGAGACTGAGTTTGGGTATAAAAACTTGATTTTAAAATAAATACAAAAGGAACAAGAACCGTAACTCAGTTAGTACATTGCTTGTCCGCTGTGTAGGAAGCACTGGGTAGGAGGCTCAGCCCCACAGAAACCAAGCATGGTGGCCCCTGCCTACAACCTCAGCGCTAAGGAACTGGAGGCAGGAGATCAGAAATGCAAGGTCCTTCTTGGCTACAGAGGGAGCTTGAGATCACCTTGGTGACTCTGTCCAAAAATAGGAATAGTAGTAGTAGTGATAATAAAACAGAAAAGCAGGCTGGAGAGATGGCTCAGTGGTTAAGAGCACTGGCTGCTCTTCCAGAGGCCCTGAGTTCAATTCCCAGCAACCACATGGTGGCTCACAACCATCTGTAATGGGATCTGGTAGGCAGGCATACATGCAGATAGGATACTCATATACATAAAATAATAGATAAATAAAACAGAAAAGGGGTTGGGGATTTAGCTCAGTGGTAGAGCGCTTGCCTACCAAGAGCAAGGCCCTGGGTTCAGTCCCCAGCTCCGAAAAAAAAGAAAAAAAGAAAAAAGAAAACAGAAAAGATTAATAAGAGCTCACTTCATCCTAAGTATGGCCAAATCAGGTTTTTCTCCCAAGAATTTCTAGAAAATTAAATTTACAGTGTTTGAAAAGTAAATTCTGAGCCACCAACAGCCAACCGTTAACGCGTGTCTCAGGGTGGAGCTGCAAGCTGGGAGAGTGCTTAGCAAATGAAGAGAAATCTATAAATCTGGCTTCTAAGTGCTGCTTGCTGGACTGTGTGACCTAGACTCCAACACAAATAACCAGTTGTTATTTGGAGAGCCCGGGGATTAAATACCATGGCTTTGGAGTCAGGCAACTCAGGGAGTTAATCTCAGTGCTGCCACAGAACAGGCAAGTTAGTTAACCTCTGTCAGCATCAGTTTCCTCATTGCTCTGGCTTGGATAATGAATGTCACCCCACCCCTTAGAACCATGTGTTGAGGCTTGATCCCCAGCCTGGCGCTATGTGGTGGTGGTGGTGATTCTCTCACAGGTGGAGCCTACTGAAGGTCCTGAGGTCATTAGGGCTGTGCCCCAGAAAACCTGAGACCCTCCCCCTTCCTCTTTCTCTTTGCTCCCTGAGGTATTATTGTTTATTTATTTTATTATTAGTGTGGAGGGTCATGGAGAGGGCTTAGAGGCCAGAGGACATCTTTGTGGCATCTCCTTCCACTTTATGTGCGTTCTGAGAATCAAGCTCAGGCTCTTCTCCAGGCTTACCAGGCATGCGTCTTTCTCAAATGAGCCCTCTAGTAAACCAGTCCCACCCCACCCCTGCTTTTGGTATATATCATTTTATTCTGCCATGTGCTCTCTCCAGAGACTAAAACAACGAAGCAAAGTGACTGGAATCAAAACTCCCCAAACTGAGAACAGAAATCAATCTTTCATTCTCATAATTATCTCAGATATTTTGTTACAATGGCAGAAAGCTGGCTAACCCAGTCACCTTAAAGATAAGGTATTAAGTTCTACTTCACAGCAGTTCTGTGAGGATTATATGGGGGAGGAAAACAGTTCATGCTCTATTTAAAACTGAAGTCCTGGGCTGGAGATATGGCTCTACAGTTAAGAGCACTGGCTGCTGTTGTGGAGGACTGGGGTTCAGTTCTCGGCACCCTCATGGTGACTCACAGGGACCAGTTGACTCCAGTTCCATGGATTCTGGTGCCCTCTTTAGGCCCCCATGAGCACTGCTCTCACATGGTGCAGATATACAAGCAAGGGAACACATACATAAAATAAAATCTTTTATTTATTTTAAATATATATTTTATTAAATAAGTCTTTTTTAAAACTAAATACACTGAGTGACTCTCCTCTGAGAAGCTCATACCACATTTACACTGAGGTAACTCCTCTGAGAAGCCCATGCCCCCATTTTTTCCAGTGTGAATTCTCTCCTTGCATCTTTCTTTATTGCAGCATTTAAAAATCTCTTAATAAACTCGAACTCTGCCTCAAAACAAGAAATATATTGAAAAAATTTATATTTAATCTCTTTTGTTTTTATCTTGTTTTGTTTTGTTTTGAGTTAGAATCTCTTTCTTATGGGGCCCTGGCTGTCCCAGAACTCACGTATGTAGGCAAGACTGCCATCTCACGGTGATCCTCCTGACTTGGCTGGGGTTAAAGGTATGCACCACCACACCCAGCTATCTATGTCTAATCTCTTAAATTTGGATATACGTTATGTTCTTTGAACAATGAAGCTTCAAAACTTATATCTGACATACATACATGCATACATACATACATACATACATACATACATACATACATACGTATTCAGGCACATGTATGCCATGGCACATGGAAGTCAGAGGACAAACTTAGACATCCATCCCCCCTTTCCACTTGTTTAAAACAGTGTGTCTGTCGTTCACTGCTGTTCATGCCAAGAGAGATGACCTGAGACCTGACAGGATTCTCCTGTCTCTCTTCCCATCTCCATTTAGGATTGCAGATGTTCAAGCTAAGTTTCTGTCTTTTACATAGGTTGTGGGGACCTGAACTCAGGTCCTCATGCTTGCAACATAAGCTCCTTTACACACTGAACCCTATATACCATTGTTAAGACTTAAGTACATCTCTGCCTTGAAGAACCCCACACTACCTCTTGGCTCTATGTACTAATGCAATACACTTAGAAACTGCTTTTGCATTGATTTTTTTGGGGGGGGCTTGGTCCTACAAGGTAACTACCAATGGAATAAAAATCCAGGCATTTCTGCCTTGTATCCCTCTCCTTTGAGCATCTTACTCTCCGAGTTTGCAACGTCCTGTTTCACATAGCTAAATGGTACTTAAAGATCTCCAGTCGTTGTCCCAACTTGCAGCCAGCCACTTCAGACTCCAGGAACAGCAAGATTGATACATTTATTTACCGTAAGAGTTCAACTGCAATGCCCGGGGCAGATGCCACTACTATCACCCCACCCCTGAGAAAATGACATCAGCTGATTTTAACAACAAAACTAGTTCTGCAGGACACAAAAGGTCTACTCACAGTGAGGGAGGACGTGTCCCGGGTGTGCTCTGAGAGACCGGGAAGACAGAGCGTTTACCTGATATGATGTAGAACTTGAAACAGACCAAAGCTCAGATTTTAGAATGGTTTGTGTTAAGTAAAATACTGTGTGTAGGTAAGTCTAAAGTCTCCTGATTCCCGACAGACTGGGGAGCTCATGAGAAAGGACCAAGCAATTCAGAGACTACGAAACCAACTAGCACTAACACAAACAAGTTCATCTGAATCTGGATTTCAGGGTAGCAATTTGCGATAGGGATATTTGAACTGGGTGGCTGGGAATCAACATGCAGGCTATTAGACACCTTCTTCCACTCCCAGCACAGGGCACATGTAGAGCCATGTTTAGAAACAAATGGTACTTGGTGAGTATAAACTCAGCATAGCCCACACCACATATCCTCCCTCCGAGCTCTTCTCCTACACTCGTGGTATTTTGTCACCTCCTGCTATTAAAACAGAATGTTTTCCTTAGACATGATTATCATACTTATCTACAGGTAGCTTCGTTTACATCATAACATGCCAAGGTTGCTGTGGTTGACCTTTGCAGAGGAACACATTTTCCTCACTACACAGTCACCTCAGACCTGCCAGTTAGTCAGTGCTAACACTGTCTCATTCACTCACTCTTACCCACTTTTAAATTGAGCGTGACCAGCTACCTCCAGAGAGATGGGTGTCTAAATTTGCCCCTGAATTTAGTCTCCACACTTTTGTAAACCATGGGGAAATTCCATCCACAGTCATAAAACAGGCTGCCATTCAACCCATCGAAAGTTTATTTCTTAAGGCATTGTGACTGATGGCAAGTATTTGTGACATGCTTCACTGCCCGGGTGGCCTGTCCTGTGTTTTGTTCTCTTGACATTTGATTGTTCAGCAGAAGCCTTTGCACATCTTTCATCAGTGGGGCATGGATAGAGTGAGTTTAGTCCAGAGGAGGGTTGAGATGGTCCTAGGAGTGAATTAGAGGAAGGGAGGGTTGGAAACTCACAAATACAGTACTGTTGTGCCTTGGGTGGATCTCAGTCATGTATTTTGTGATTTTCCAAGATCATTAAATGAAAGGGCAGCAGTCCCAGAGACTCAAGCTTCAGCATGTGAACCTCTCTCATTCAGCACCCAGTGTCTGCCAAATATGGTGACATTTCAGAGGCTTCTTAAAACACCCACCCCTGCCCCGAGTCTAAAGGATCAGATCTGAACATACGGGTGACTGTGCACATCTATGCCCACTGTGGTGTTTGTGTGGCTATGTGTGTGTGTCTATGTATGTATGTCTGTGCGTCTGTGTGTATATGTCTGTGTGCATGTGTCTGTGTGTATCTATGTGTGTCTTTATGTGTATCTGTGTGTGTGTCTATGTCTGTGTATGTGTCTGTGTGTGTCTGAGTGTCTGTGTGCATGTGTCTGTGTGTGTGTCTATATGTGTCTATGTATATGTCTCTGTGTGTGCCTGTGTGTGTGTCTATGTCTGTGTGTGTCTGTGTGTCTATGTGTATATCTATGTATGTCTGTATGTATGTCTGTCTGTGTGTGTGTGTGTCGATATGTGTCTGTGTGTATATCTGTGTGTGTATATATGTCTGTGTGCATGTGTCTGTGTGTGTCTATGTGTGTCTATGTATATGTCTCTGTGTGTGCCTGTGTGTGTGTCTATGTCTGTGTGTGTCTGTGTGGGTGTCTGTGTATATATTTGTGTGTGTCTGTGTGTCTATATGTATGTCTGTCTGTGTGTCTGTATATATATATATATATCTATGTTTGCGTGTGTGTCTATGTCTCTGTGTGTCTGTGTGTCTATATGTATGTCCATCTGTGTGGGTATGTGGCTACGTGTGTCTATGTGTATGTGTTTATGTGTGTATGTCTGTGTGTCTGTGTGTATATGTCTGTGTGCATGTGTCTGTGTATATCTATGTGTGTCTATGTATGTGTATCTGTGTGTGCCTGTGTGTGTGTCTATGTGTCTATGTGTCTGTGTGTCTATGTGTATGTCTGTGTATGTCTGTGTGTATGTTTGTCTGTGTGTCTGTGTGTCTGTGTGTGTGTCTGTGTGTCTGTGTATGTCTGGGTATATGTCTGGATATGTATCTATGGGTGTGTGTGTATGTATGTCTATGTGTATGTGTCTGTGTGCTTGTGTGTCTGTGTATATGTGCATCTATCTATGTGTGTACATCTCTAAATGTGTGTGTGGACATACATACATGCTCACTCATATATGTGTATGATGTGTGGAGGATACCAGAGATTGGTGTCTGGTATCTTCCTCAATCACTCTTCCCCTTACTTACCGACTCAGGGTTTCAATTAGCCTAGAGTTTACTGATTCAGCTAGACTGGCTGGCTAGCAGGTTCCTAGAATCCTTTTGTCTCCATCTTCCCTGCACTGGGGTTTAGATGTGCACCTCCCTGCCTAGATTTTTTTTTAATGTGGGATTTGTGTATCTGAATTCAGGTCCTCATGCTTTCACAAGCAAGCACTTCACCAATTGAACCATCTCCCCCAGCCTCTAATTCAATTTCTCTACCACATATCCCATGGATGGCTCAGCCAAGGTTCAGCCACAGAACCAATGAAGCTTGGGGGACCATCTACTCAAAGAAGAAATTGTGTCAGCCGTTCATCAGAGGTACCACCTGTTGTCTGAGGGTAGACAGCATTGTTTTACTTTCCTGCTGGTTCTTTCTGTCTGCTAACCCCGTGCCTCCTGTTCCCTCTTCTTGCAAAGGGACCTTCCCAATCCCCAGTGATCCTTTTTAAAAATTGTAGGAGGCTGAAGAGATAGCTCAGTGGCTAAGAGTGTGTACTGTTCTTCCAGAAGACCAGAATTCTGTTCCCAGCACCAGTATTGGGGTGGCTCTCAACCACCTGTACTCTACCTCCAAGGAATCTAGTTCCTCTTCTGGCTTCCACAGGCACCTGCACACACCTGCACATACACGCAGATGCATAATCAAAATTAGAAATGAATCTTTTTTAAAAAAAACTGATATAATATGCATCATATGAAATTCATCATTTAAAACACGACATAGAATTTATTATACAGATGCAGGACGTGTCATCCACTGGCTCAATATCCTTGCCCAGGGGACATTCAAGTCTTTCTTATATTGTTCTAATTTTCATACAGATTCTTCCAAAGCATCTACCCTCTTTTGCTGACGTACTGTGCGTCCTTTACCTCCAAAGTCATTTATTCTGAGAACCCTTCCAAACCCAGGACCTAGCACTCTGTCATGCCTGCCCCTAACCTGGTGTTAGCATATAATGTGGCTATTCCCCGAGTATCTGTCACTCGCACTTGGACTGTGAGTTCCACAAGGGCAGCAGCCAGAAGCTGAGAGCAGTGTTTCTCAACCTTCCTGATGCTTTGACCCTTTAATAGTCCTTCGTGTTGTGCTAAAATTATTTCAATGCTACTCTGTAGCTGTAATTTTGCTACTATTATGAATCATAATGTAAATATCTGATGTGCAGGAGATCTGATATATGACACCCAAAGTGGTTGTGACCCACAGGTTGAGAACTGCTGGCCTAGAGGAATGTGGGACACATGGTGGAATCCCTGTGCACCCACATTCCCTAATGAATTAGATGAAGAATGAATAAAGAACGTAGTTCTGCCTGCAATCCACCTATAGGAAATCACTTGATTCTATGTTGGCTTGAATCCCTGCCCTTCACCTTAGGAAAACTAAAGCCAATAGTGAAGTGTCTTTTTTTTCCCTCTTTTCTCAAGTACAAAAACAATTTTCCCATAAGTATTAATTTTTACCTAACCTCTCACCAAAAGTAAATTGCTTATTCAACTACAAATGATACATTCCCCTTTGAGTTTACGCTTCTAAGGTTTCAATCCACTGAATCTAAGAACAAACTGCTCAAGCATTTTGTTCCGTCTGTAAACTAATGTAAAGTGGAACTTCTTTTGCACAAGTTGGTCTGCCTGATCCTACCACATCTGGCTGGAGCTAATGGTGAGGTCTGAAGATGGATTTCCCTAGAAACTGAGTGTATCTGAATCTGCCACAGTCAAGGGATTCTCAGTCACACCTGACTGCAGGATGCCCCAGCTTTAAGGCCAAAAAAGACCTAGAGTCTGGGGTGATTTGGATGACATGTCCCTCGTGTTCTTAGGCATTTGAATAGTTAGTCTCCAGTTGGTGGTGCTGTTTGAGAAGGCTTAGTAGATGGTGGCCTTAGTTTCCACTAAGTAGCATGTCACTGTCACAATGGTAACAGACTCCTATCTGGAGCCATAAACCCAAAACAAACCCATCCTTTATAACTTGCCGTGGTTGTAGTGTTTTATCACAGCAACAGAAAAAGTAACTAGCACACACTCCAACCCTGATTCAACATGAAAACTGATATTTACGTGACCTTTTCACCATGGCACCACTGATAACACTACAGAGTGACATCAGCAGCAACAGCACCCCAATTCTCCAGATGAAGAGGAAACAAAACATTGACCAAGCACTCAAGGGGGCCAGTCAGGACTGGACCAAATTTAGCATCTATTCTTGGTATTCATAACTGTCAACTTGATAGGCTCTAGAGTCACCCTGGAGACAGGCCTCTGAACATTTATGTGATTGAGTCTCTAGACTGGACCCATGAAAGTAGAAATGCCCAGCCTCAGTGTGGGTGGTACCATTCCATAGACGGAAGAGCTAGACTGAGTAAGAAAGAGAAAGTGAGCAGAGAACCAGCATTCATCCCTCTCCCTGCTTCCTGACTATAGATAAAACGTGACCAGTTGCCTCATGTTTTCCTGCCACGGTGTTCTGTACTTTTAGACTGTGAGCCAAGGCAAACCTTTCCCCTAGTTGCTTTTATCAGACATGCTCACATTAACAAAGAAAGTCGCTGGCACAGTGCCAAAACCTCTGTTCTGCTTTAGAGTACAGCATCCACTGTGCAGTTTCAAAGGTGGCCTCCTTAAAGATGGCACCGTTTAACACGACAAAAACAAAGACCTTCTCGGTTCATTTTGAACCCTGTACAAAGCCATAGAAGTGGAAAGACTCACAACCTGTGGTTACAAGATCCCGGCAGACATGACATTTGATCATCTAAGCTGTGTGTTAACTTTGTAGCTATCTGAGAAGTGGCTTCTGGTGAAGACCAAGACAGCCTCATAATACACACACACACACACACACACACACACGCACGCACGCACGCACGCACACACACGCACGCACACACAAGCACACACGCACACACACTCACACGCACGCACACACAAGCACACACGCACACACACACGCACACGCGCGCGCGCACACACACACACACACACACACACACACGCACACACAAGCACTGTGAGCCACGCGGTGAACAGGGCCAAGTGTCCAGTGTAGGTCCCATATCCAAATGTTGACCTGCCCCTGTTCCTCGGAGTTTCTCTTGATTATCGGGGGAGGGGGGGTGCGCTAGGGTTGGATGCCCTCTGCCTCCAAGGATAGCCTCTGACAGATCCCCCAGGACTCTTCTAAATCCCGTCTGTCCCCACCCTTCTCACAGAGAATGTGATGAAGAACACACTAATCTCCTGGATCAAAGGTAGGAACAGAATGAAGTGCAAAAGGCTCCCGCTGCGGGATCAGCGCGTGCTGAGATAACTCCTCTGCCTCTTGGCCCAGGAAGTGATGAAAGACCCAGAGGCGCCTGCTGTGAGGTCACCGTCGAAACCTCTACCCACCTGTCCTTCACCATCACAGTGTCCAGCCACTTCCCCACTGAGCCAAGGGCTCCAGTGACCGGGTCATCCCACAGTCCCGTGTTCCCATCCCTCCGCTGGATTCCCAGTTTTATATTTTCAGATCTGCCTTTCATCACCTCTGCCGCAGTTTCCCTCTCACGCTGGTAGCCTGTGACCCTTACCTCCTCTTTCCTCCGCCACAGTTTATTCATTTCCATGTCCACTATATAAACTGTTCTGGAGCAGAAGACAGAATTCAACTTTATTCACACACTCCTCCCTAAACCTTGGGATCCACCTCCTTATCGGTAAAATGCCTTTGTTTAAAAATAATGATAATCTTACTGGAATCGCTGGGGGTGTAGTTCATTTGACAGAGTGCTTGCTTGACATGTGCAAACCCTGGGCTTAATCTCAAGCATTGCCTAAACTGAGGCATGGTGGAGCACGCCCGCAACCCCAGCACTTGGAAAATAGAGGGAGGAGGATCAGAAACTGAAAGTCATCCTCCGCTACATGGTGAGTTCAAGAACATCCTAGGCTACCCGAGACTGTCAGAAAAGAAGAGAGAAACGTGGGAGGGAATGGGGCAGGTTGGCAAGTAAGCTGTTGTTCTTTAAATTGACCCAGTGTCTCAGATTATAAATCACTTAACACTGTTCAAGGGGTGGGATTTTATGTTAATTTATTTTCATTTAAAAAAATCATTATGAGTCAGGCATGTGGTACACGCCTTTAATCCCAACCCTGGGGAGGCAGAAGCAGATGGATTTCTCAGTTTAAGGTCAGCCTGATCTACAGATCAAGTTCCAGGACAGCCAGGGCTAACAGGAGAAACACTGTCTCCAAAAATAAGAGCAGTAACAAAACGAAAAGAATTAAATAAACTAAAAGAAAGAAACATTTTTTAAAAAGAATACTGAAAACAAAACAAATATTGAATTAAAAATTATTACATTTATTATTCCACATGAATTTCCACTCTGATCTTTATAAAAGTATATCTCCCTACACAAAAGCTTCTGGTTTGGGGGTTGGGGATTTAGCTCAGTGGTAGAGCGCTTGCCTAGGAAGCGCAAGGCCCTGGGTTCGGTCCCCAGCTCTGAAAAAAAAGAAAAAAAAAAAAAGCTTCTGGTTTTGGATTCCATCAATGGATTTGTCGCCAGATCTTGGCTTTGTCAGCTTAAGAATGGTTACCACTTGTGTACCTTACCTACCCATTTTTCCCCATTACAGTGCAGTTTTATCTTAATGGCTTCACATGGGGACACAGTGTGTGCGACAGTGTCAGGAACATACTGTGGGTGCTGAAGAGATGGCTCAGTGACTGAGATGCTGGGTGCTGAGAGCGCTTGCTGAGTTTGGATGCTGGCACCCATGTAACAAGCCAGGTGTGGCCTCTCAAATGCCTGTGACACTGGTGCTGTTAGAAGCCAAGACAGGATTACTGGGGCTTCTCTCAGCCAGGTTAGAATGCAAGCTCACAGGAAACAAGGCAGAGAGCAATAAAAGAGGATGCCCAACACCCTCTACAGACACACGCGCGCGCGCACTCGCAAAACCACGCACCGTGGTCAGATCGTACACTTCAAAGAGGCATGGGGCCGCTCTGGCCACTCCTAACCCTTCCATTTTGCCTATCTTTTCAGGGAAGATGGAGATTCTCAAAAGAAGACTCGTGGTTTTGGATAGGGTTTGGATTGCTCTGTTTTGTTTTGAAATGAAAATCTTAAGGACGAGATTCAGTGGTTAAGAGCACTGACTGCTCTTCCAGAGGTCCTGAGTTCAAATCCCAGCAATCACATGGTGGCTCACAGCCATCTGTAATGGGATCCGATGCCCTCTTCTGGTGTGTCTGAAGATGACTACAATGTACAGAAAGACAGAAAGAAAGATAGATAAATAGATTATGGAACAAATGAAATGGTAAGGATAAGTAGAGATCCTCGAGGAAAAGCAGCACTGAGCTGGAAGCTTCCCAGCAGCTTCTCCAGGCTAATCTGAAAGCGAAGCGGGCTGACATCTGCTAGGGATTAAGTCTCTCTGAGAGCACTGAGTACCGAGACAGCAAAGGGCTGTGTGCTTTGCTATTTATGATCACCCAGCTCCGGCCTCACTCCTGAAGGTGTCTGTGAACTCTGGTGGCCTGAGGAGGAGGCAGCTGTGACACTGGGGACACTGGACTGGCCAGACCTTTCACGATATCATGACTGTACACCTAACTGCTCAGTGCTTCAAAAGCATAAACCAAGAAGGAATCGACAGGGAATTGTCATATAGTTTATAAATACAAGAGTGAAAAGACCAAGCAGCAGAGATGTGTCCAGTGGTTTGCTGGTGTGTGTGTGTGTGTGTGTGTGTGTGTGTGTGTGTGTGTGTGTGTGTTATATGTAGTAGTTGTATGTATGTGTATGTGTGGGGTGGTTGTGGAGTAGTGTGTGTGTGCAGGGTAATAGTGTGTGTGTGTGTGTATGTATGTGTGTGGTGTGTATTTGTCTGTACGTGCATTTGTGTTGTATTTAATGTGGTATACATGTGTGTGGTGTGTGTGTGTGAGATATAGTGTTTGTATATGTGTGTGTATATGTGTGTGTGTGTATGCGTGTAGTGTGGGTGTCATGGTATATGTGTGTGGTGTGTGTACTAGTGTGTAAGTACATTTGTGTTGTATATGCACATGGAATACATGTATGTATATATGTAATATGGTATGTGTGCATATATGTGTGGTGTGTGTGAATGTCATATATGTGTATGTGTGTACGTGTGTAGAGTATGTTTATTTATTTTGCATGTGTGGTATGTGTGTATGTGTATGAGGTGTGTATTTGTATAATTGTATGTATATATATGTAGTGTATATATGTGTGGTGTGTGTATATATGTGTGTATGGTGGGGGTGTTTGTGTGCATGTGTGCTTTGTTTACTCTTGAGATAGCATCTCCTGTAGCACAATCTGGTCTCAGATTTACTGTGTAGCTGCTGGTGACCTTGAACTTCTAATCCTCCTGCCTCCATCCCCTGAGGTTATAGATACGCCCCACCACACCTCGTTTACATAGTGCTGGGAACCCAACCCAGGGCTTGGTACATGCTAGGCAGGCACTCTACCAACTAAGCCACATCCTCAGCATCTAAACGTGACAAGTGTTGGGATAAGAACATTTAAGTGGCACTGACAAAGTGCCCTTGGGTTCATTAGCATGATTGCTCTTCATTGCAGCCCTAAGAGGTTCGAGTTGACCAAACAATGAGGTTGTTAAAGCTCCCAACATTCCCAAGGTGCTCGGTTTAGGAGGCCCACAGCTAGGACTGAAGGAGCTGAAGGAGCGTGGCACCTTCTCAGTTATCACGATGTCAATTAACTGCTCTACAGCTTTTCTTTTACTTATTCACTTTACATTCTGCTCATTGCCCCCTCCCCCAATCCTTCCCCCATTCTCCCTCCCTTGCCCCACAGATTTTAAACAATTTCATTTTTCTTAGTTACTGTGGCAGATGTGTTCACACCAAACATGATTTTTTTTTCTTTTTTTTTGCCCAAGCTGGCTTCAAAATCTTCTACCTTGGCCTCCAGAATGCTGGGCTCATAGCCATGCACCACCATGCCCAACTCCATGTAACCTTTCTGTGTTGTTTTTGTTTCAGTGTATTGAAGCAGCTGCTCTGGGGTTCCCAGCTTTTAGTCGGAATACCCTTACCCGTTTGATTGAATGACCACAGGTATTTTCCTCTTCCTCCCACTTCAGGACACCTTGAGAATTCTGCTCCACAATCCAGCCTCTTCTGGCCATGGAAGAACTGCTACATATGTGAATTCACGGCAGCTGTGATTGGCAGCACAAGGCCTGGGAAAGACCAATGGACTCAGCATCCAGCACAGAGTAGGAAGGGTTCCTGAGCCCCACCCCAACTGAGGTGGCTAAGGAGAGTGCATGGCTTCTGGGGAAGGGAGAGTCAAGGTTTTCAACCAAGCTCCAGTGAATAGCTCCACAGGCAGAAGTGTGGAAAGCACATACGCACTAGAGAAGTTATCAAATAATACTTTTAAAGAAGAAAACGTGAAGTTGGGGGTGGGTATGACGTTGAGGGTGGATCTGGGAGGAGTTAGAATGAATATGGTCAAAATATATTATTGGGAAATCTTAAAGAATTAATGGAAAATGTTTAAAGATTCCTGAGGGATTGTTGAGCAAATGCAGAGAAATTTGAGAGTTGTGCTGTTCCCAAGTAAATATATAATACGGCCTGACTAGCATATCGGTAAAAAATTTTTTGTAATTAAAACCAAAATAGCATTAAAAGTTATACAAAAATTAAAATAAAGTGCTAAAAAGAATAGTAATGCTCTAGGCTAAGAGAAGGATAAATCTGGAAAGGGAAGAATTGAACCTAATAACCAACAAGAATCCATCTCTTCTTTCTTTTTTTTTTTTTTTTTTTTTGGTTCTTTTTTTTTTTTTCGGAGCTGGGGACCGAACCCAGGGCCTTGCGCTTCCTAGGCAAGCGCTCTACTGCTGAGCTAAATCCCCAACCCCCCATCTCTTCTTTCATGGTCTCCATTAGCACATGTAAGACTCCACTCCATATATACTTAATATTCAAAAAAAAAAAATCCAGTGGCTGCTTGCTAGTTGCTCACTCCTATGCTCTGGTTTCTTTCCTGTAGAGTTTCATTGTAGCCCAGGTTGGCCTCAACTCACTAGGGAACCAAGAATGAGCTTGAACTTCCACTTCACCTTCTCCTGGTCTATGTTATGCGGGGACTAAAACCGAGGGTTTTATGCAGCTCAGCAAGCACACCGCCCACAGAGCTATGCTGTCAGCTGCTCCTTCTTGCTTTTCAAAAGGTAAGCGTACACCAGGACAGCATGGATGTAGCCATGAGGAATATTAGATTGATTTTCACAGAGGTAGTAGGTTGAAGTGTTGGCTGGGAGGCTCCTTAGATGGAAGACAGCCTGCAGGGTTGTTTGCGCAGAGGAGGCATGCATGATCGCGGTGACCACTGATGGCCCCACTAACCGTAGGACGCTGTAAGAGGAGCAGAGTGAGCAGAGAATGGGGGACAGGAATAGATTCTGGACAGATGGGCCATCTGAAGGCAGCCTGGGGTTTCAAAAGTGACGTCAGGTCTTCCTGATGGCCACAGGCTGCCCGGTTAGCTCAGCCGAATATAGGCTGCCTGTGTAGTGACATAGCTGTGACCTCCGGAGATAGACAGAGCAAGAAAAGGGTTCTCTGTGAAATAATGGATGGTGCCTCTGGGAAGAAGGGCTCTTCAGGGTTTTCTATTTTGCACCAGATGAACTCGGTGTTAAATGCAAAAGGCAGCTTTTCCAGGGCCTCATTTGCTATGGACACAAGGACAAAAGGTCACACAACCGGAATGCCTTCAACCCTTGGGTTCCAAATGCTCCAGAAGGATGTCTTTTATTATTACTGTATATCGCTAAAACACCGATTGGCTTACACATGATTGTGAAAGTTGATAGCAAAGACTGATTGTTCCAAACAGGACCCACAACTGTGTTTGTCAAACCATAGTTACTTTCCAACTCCTTCAGTCCCTGGGGGTCCCCTTGGGAGAAATCCCAATGAGCTTCTCCAAAGCTTGGATTACACTGAAACTCCACAGCCCCAAAAATAAAATCTCCTTTAAAGTATCCCAGCTAGGTATTTGAATTTCAAAACAGCTTACACTGTGAATGAAAGCCAATCATTTCCTTACCACCAAGAATGCCTAACCTTGCTGGATGATCAGGAGAACAAACTGGACAGAACAGGTCCCCACCAGAGGTGATCTCAAAAATGGTAAGCAGGGATATTGCTCAGCTGGGGATGCTTGCCAGGGTGCATTCAGTCCTGTTCTACCCCCAACAGAATCCATGTTGGCAGCCAGCGCCTACAATCCCAGCACTCAGGAGGTAGAGAGAAAGGAAAGGATCAGGATTGAAACTCCAACCTTAGCTAAGTGGTGTGGTCAAGGCCAGCCTGGGGTACATGAGATCCTAACTCAAAAACAAACAATAAAATTAAATTAAATCAAAGTTCTGGTGACCATTTTCCGTCAGACTATTTCCTGGACTACCTAGTTTCTCCATGTGCTTCAGTCTGTATGGACATCAGAAGACAAGTTTCCATCTCTCCGAAAGCACTCTCTCTGTTTGGCAGTGGGGCCTCATTTTTTTTTTTTAATCCAACTTTCATTCACACACTATTCGTGACATTTTTCAAAGCCCTGGTTCACATTTTTCTTATATTCCCTTCTAGTCCTTTGGGATAACGTTGTCAGAATCTTGTCCTTCTGCTGTCAGTGAGACCTATGTCTGTCAGAGTTGCTTGTTGAAGACATGGGAGGTTAAGGCAGGGGGATTTCTTCAAGTTTGAAGTCAGACTGGACTCCACAGTGAGTTCTAGGCCAACCTGGACTATAATCCTCAGAATATATATATATATATATATATATATATATATATATATATATATATACACACACACACACACACACATACACACACACACACACACACACACACACACACACACACACAATGATAGAAAAAAAATAAGAGTGAAGGAAAAAGGGCCACAGTGCTGGCTCAGTGGTTAGGCGCACTGGCTACTCTTTCAGAGGACTTGGTTTCAATTCCCAGCAACCACACTCACAACTGTCTGTAACTCCAGTTCCAGGGTATCCAACAGCCTCGTACAGACATACATGTAGGCAAAACACTGATGCACATAAATAAATAAGTAAATAAAGGAATCATTTTTAAAAACTGAAGAAGAAAATAAAGAAAGCAAACAGAATCGGTAGCTTGGCAACTCAGATCCCACTTGCTAGATCTGGAGGGCCTGGGCATTCATTCTTCTGAGATGCAGCCTTGACAGGTAACGTATGCCAAATGCCTTCACCAGACACTTATGGCAATGCCCTATGAAATAAAAAAGGAGGTAAGAGTAATTATTTTTATCAAATAATGGACTCAAAACTTTAACAAAAAAGCACACAGATGTTAAAAGCTGAAAATTTTTCTTATTTATTAGGTGATAAAATTGTTATTTGGACATAGTTAAGGAACCGGATTGGGTTGGATAATAAAGTGGTTAAATGGGGCTGGTGAGGTAGCTCAGTGATTAAGAGCGCTAGTTATTCTTCCAGAGGACTTGGATTTGGTCCCCAGCACCCACAGGGTCACTCACAAACATCTGCGACCTCAGTTCCAGGGAATCTGGTGCCCTCTTCTGGCCTCCTTGGGTACTGCATGAATTTGTGGTGCACAGGCAGGCATGCAGGCAAAATACTCACACATGTAAAATAAAAATACATAAATCTCTTAATTTATTAATTGATTGATTAAGTGTTTAGACTAGCATGGGAACATGCCCCTGGTATCATTTTAATAGGGCCTTGAGTTTTAAAAAAAAAAAAAAAACAAGAAACAATCTTGCTTTTCTGAAACATTGAATACTGTTATGACATTCCTCCATTCCCTTTCATTACTGTTTGGGGGCTCCTGGGCAAAAGGGGCTTGGTGCTGTTTATCTCCAACTCTTGCTCATCCATAATTTAATAACAGTTAAGTCAGAGATATCTTAAATGAGAAAAACCCATTTCTGTGTAGATCTCTGATTTTTCTAGGTTCTTAATCCCATGTAATGAAACTGCTTCAAACGTCCCCCCCACCCCCGCTCGCACGCCCCGACCACTAATAACAGTGCACTCTAAGTGCCAAATATTCGTCCCGTGATTAAACATTCCTATTCTATAGGTTTCCTTAATATCTCTGAACATTCATCTCAGGAATCGTGATCAAAGAATCTCTGCCTTCAGAAATTTTACCAATAGTTTGTAATCTCCTCTGATAGAACTTTAAGTTCTCAACTAACAGACAAACCCGCAGGTTTGAAGGAGGGCTCTCTCCCATGAGGAGCTCCTGTGCCAGGGTAGTACAAACTGATAAGGTAGGCTATCCTATCTCAGATGGGTCCTCACAGTTCCTAAAAGCAGCACTCCCCAGCAAGAAACCAGGGCACCCTGTCTCTCCTGTGGGACTATTCCTACACACTAATGGTCACAGGCGTCCTTCTCCGCCTTGATTTTTAAAACACTAAGAATTCAAGGAATGGACCTATCCTCAGTATCTTCTAAACCTTTACCACAAAGCACCAGTAATTGTGGGAACAGATCCTGGGGAGAGAATGGCAGAATTGTTGAGCTCGAAGGTACCAAGTGTTGTGTTGTGCCTGCTTTGTAAGGGTTCCGCTTCTGATGGATGTTGTCCTTCCCCAGCTCACTGTCTATCTCTCCTGGGACAAGGAATGATAGGATCTGGCAGAGTGGCCAGATCTTTCTAATTTTCCTTTCTCCAGAGGATGAGTGGAAGCTATGTTTGAAATCATCTGGGATGACAGTCGACGAGGCAACTGGGAGTTTTAGAAGGAACTGGAAAGAAAACAGTGAGTGGGGCATCGTGCACACCAACTCTTTCATTCCACTTCCTGCTAACCTTACCAAAAATGTTTGAGTCTTGGCTCTTTGTTCCTGCAGTTTTGGTCCACGGGTTGCAGACTCCGCTGTGTCTGCTTAGGCAGTTGGTCAGGATGGGAGCACATGATGAGAGGAGCTGCTTGTGGAAGCAAGGAAGTGAAAGAGAGAGGAAGGGGCTGCAGACTCAGTATCCCCTCCCAGTACACACCCTCCAGTGACCTAACACTGTTCCACCTCCTAATGACTCCACCTTCCAGTACCAATTTCTGTCTTTTGCTGTGAAGAGATACCATAGCCAAGGCAACTCTTATAATAGAAAGCATTTAATTGGGGGCTTGCTTATAGTTTCAGAGGTTTAATCTGTTATCATCATGGCAGGAAGCATGGTGGCATGCAGGCAGTTAGTCCAGCAAGTGTCTTAAACAACTTAGGTATTTATTGGAAACATGTATTTATATGAAAACAGCCTTATAAGAGTTCATGAATGTTATGATGCGTTCATTGATCTAATCACACTGTGTTAGAAGAGTATAAAGTCTTCCTATCGCAGTAAAAACTGGTCTTATTGGTTAGGTATGGATAAATTTTAACTTCCAAATTCTAAGATTTACACACAGAGATTACATCACACTATTAGTTTGTGATGCTGGCACAAGAGCTGCTATATGTCAGTGAGCATGGAGTCCATAAGTCCTCGTTCCCTAATTCTCCTCCTAGGGTCAAAATAGGCTCTCCATTCTAGGTCATGATACTTGATACATAATACTCACAGCTGCAGAGTGGAGTTAATGTCCTTATTCCTGACTCTTGAGGGAAGTTAAAAAGTTCCAAGATTATATGTACATTTCCCAAGGGTCACAGCAAAAATTAAAGCTCCCTCTGACAATTTCTTTTCTGGAATTTCCACAACTCCCTGTCTTCCTCTGCTCTTTAATGCACCTAGCTGTGAGAGAGTAACAAATACTTCTCTATCGGGAAACAAAGATATGGGAGAAATGTATAAATTAGCTGCCTCCATTAACTCATTTTACAACGAGGGTAGGTCGGTGTATGCAGAAGTCATACTAGGTCTGACTCCAGCTGATGACTTCTATACTATATTCTGGTGGTATATGTACCATTTTTTAAAAATATATATTCATGTGTGCATATGGACATATATGTATGGTATATAATACATGTCATATATGTACATTATATGTGTAATACATATATATGAATTATATTCAGGCATTGTGGTACCACCCTTAATTCCAACACAGAGGCAGCACAGAGTAGGCAGATCTCTGTGAGTTTAAGGCCAGCTTGGTCTACAAGTTCCTTAAAATAACAAATAAATATGAGCAGACCTGCATAGCAAGACCCTGTCTCAAGAAAAAAAATGCATGTGTATATATTTATATGTGTGTGTACACGAGCATGCGCAAGCGTGTGTGTGTGTGTCTGTGTCTGTGTGTGTCTGTGTGTGTGTCTGTGTGTGTGTCTGTGTGTGTGTCTGTGTGTGTGTCTGTGTGTGTGTCTGTGTGTGTATGTGTGTATGTGTGTCTGTGTGTGTGTCTGTGTGTATGTGTGTCTGTGTGTGTGTCTGTGTGTGTGTGTCTCTGTGTGTGTCTGTGTGTGTCTGTGTGTATGTGTGTCTGTATGTGTGTCTGTGTGTGTGTCTGTGTGTGTCTGTGTGTATGTGTGTCTGTGTGTGTCTGTGTGTATGTGTGTCTGTGTGTGTCTGTGTGTATGTGTGTCTGTGTGTGTGTCTGTGTGTGTGTGTCTCTGTGTGTGTCTGTGTGTGTCTGTGTGTATGTGTGTCTGTATGTGTGTCTGTGTGTGTGTGTCTGTGTGTGTCTGTGTGTATGTGTGTCTGTGTGTGTCTGTGTGTATGTGTGTCTGTGTGTGTCTGTGTGTATGTGTGTCTGTGTGTGTGTCTGTGTGTGTGTGTCTGTGTGTATGTTTACCAACATGTACACTAGCTGTTACCTCTTTAATGGATTATTTGGAAATTGAATCTAACATATCTAATTTTCAATACTCTTACTTACCTTTGTAATCCCTAATAGTGTTTTATTCCCTAACAAGGGCATCAGCTTAAGCAGAATTACTCAGATTCATAAACACAAATGGCATGTTTTCCTTAAAATGTAAAAGCTGTAAAAGGTTTTTGAATGCTCAGCCAGCAAGCCTGATATCTGAGTTCTATCCTTGGGAGCCACACAGTGGAAGTAGAGAACTGAGTCCCACAAATTGTTCCCTAACATCCGCATACATGTAGAAAAGAAAAAATAAGAAATATCTAAAAAATGTTAGTGGAAATTAAAGTAGGAAGAGGATATTTGAATAAGAAGACTCTGGGGATAAGATAGTAACAGGAAGAAATAAAATCAAACTACATCTAAAGCACTAGGAAACACCATAGAGAAACTCATTTCTCAAAGTTAAGACAGGGTTTCAAAGACTCTTACTACATTAATCCACACATAATTTCATTCCAGTGATACCCACAGGTTTTATGAAGACACGAAAAGAAATGAAGACAGCAGAAGAGAAATGAAACAGACAGAAGAGAACAGCGTGCTCTTTTTGGGTCTGTAATGATCGGTAATGTATTAGATGCAAGTAAATGAGCTTAGGGGTTAAACACAGAAAGGTTCAAATATGGCAGGTGAGTTTTAATCTGTGTGTGCAGGTCTTACTTGACAATAGATGTCTTTGGCTTTCATTTTCACAAGTAACAAAGAGTTTGAGTGAGACACCAGGTAAAGGAGACTATGGCCAACTATGAATTAAGAGTTCCTGGGCTGGAGAGATGGCTCAGTGGTTAAGAGCACTGGTTGCTCGTCCAGAGGTCCTGAGTTCAAATCCCAGCAACCACATGGTGGCTCACAACCATCTGTAATGAGATCTGATGCCCTCTTCTGGTGTGTCTGAAGACAGCTACAGTGTACTGATATATAATAAATAAATAAAATCTTTAAAAAAAAAGAGTTCCTTAAAATAACAAATAAGTATGAGCATTTTGCTGCCAAGTTATGTTGAGAAAAGCAGCAGCTGTCATTTATTACATTGGTCCTTAAAATCGCCACTGTGACGATTGTGTACTTCGACAAAGTTGAATTTAAAATGAAACACCGAACATGCTGGTTTGTCACCTCTGTGCTTGTATTTCTTTGATCTATATGCTAAATCAGAAGTCCACAGCAATACATGAACTTACATCACTTGCTACTTCTCAAAGACATATGTGAAACCACACAGAACTTTCATGACGACATCTTGTCTGCCTGTGGCCCACTTGCCACATAAAAGGTTTTTTGTTTTTCTTTTTTACATTTACGTGGTCAAATGTCTCTTTTCCTTTGTAGCTTCAAGCTCTTTGAACCTGATAATGATCATTTAATGGGCCTGCCCCACCCCCTCGATTTCTAACATGAGTGACAATCCGAAGCTTCAAATTTTATGATATAGACATGAAAAGCTAACTTCACAGAAATGAGCCGCGGGGTTTCTCCCTCAATCTCTCTCCATCTTAACTTTTTTGAGACAAGTTCTCTCACCGAACCTGGAGTTTGCGCATGCGGCAACTCTGGGAATCTACCTGCATTCGCTTCCCCAGCTCCAGGATTATAGGCAGTGCTGTAGTGTTCCGCTCTTGTGCATCAGGGCACTACAGATTTGAACTCAGGTTGCAAACTTTGCACAGCAATCCATCTCCCCGGCCCCGATTCACCGCTCCCTGCTCTCTAATTCTCTCTAACAGTGAAATCCTGCATGATTTACCTGCGTGTTTTCAGACAGCGTCTTACTCCTCCGCGGGCGCTGCTTCCTGAAGAGTAGCCTGTTTGTTGCCAGTGTTAATCATACTGAAATAATCAGCATGTGTCTTCCTGGAGTATCGGCCATCCATACGACCTCCTTCGTAAAGCTGTGAACGCATCGAACTACTTCAGCCTCATTGTGACCGTCACTCTCCTCAACACCCGGGCTGTGCTGCTGAAAACTGCAGCCTTGGAAAACACACTCCAAATGCCTGATTAAATACAGTGCATCGTTGAGTTTGCAGAAAATGAGCTGTACAAATGCTGAGCCCTTGCACTTTATTTGTTTCAGTTTTGTTTTGTTTTGTTTTGTTTTGTTTTTTTCGGAGCTGGGGACCGAACCCAGGGCCTTGCACTTGTTAGGCAAGTGCTCTACCACTGAGCTAAATCCCCAACCACCCTTGCACTTTAAAACCCTCAACAGCTGGCTGAAGGAAAAATGCCTAGATGTAATCGGCACTTAGCTCCTGTAATCAAAAGTAATCTGGTATGAAGCGTATCGAAATGGCTCTTGCTTGCAGCAAGCAGGTTGATTTATACAGGTGTCCACAAGGCATGTGAAGACATTCCCATTTCTCTGTGATGATGCTCAGTTTGAGCTGTTTGCTTGTGTTCTCTTGGTCCGTGGTCACTGGCTCATGGATCGGTGTGGGTTTTGTTTTGGTCAAAAGAACTGCAGAATATGCCATGCGTCAACTAAGAGTCGGTCTTGCAATGACATCTTCAAGGTACATTGGTGTCATGGATACCTCAAGGTGTCGAGCTGGCACAACACTTCAGTTCTAATCATGCAAAGAGCGTGGACTCACACACCCACAGAGAAGTTCTGAGAAGCATGTTCAGGAAGGAGGGAGAGCCTGCAGGGAAGATGGGTAGGGTGTGGTTCGCTAAAAGTCACCACTCATCAGCAAAGGTTTATGTACCTGCTAAGTGCCAGACCTCAGGGCACAAGAGTGAACTGTCTCCATTTACAGCAGCCTCATGAATCTCTCAGTGGGTGTGAGTGTGTGAACAAAACACACCGACTTAGCCTGTCAGACCCCCAACCACAGAATTATAACTGTCAGAGCAGATGCTGAGAGCTGCTTAGAAACGGATTCTTGGGCTAGGGGTGCAACTCAGTTGGTAGCAAGCATGCTTGCCGATCGTGCACAAAACCTCATGTTCAGTTCTCAACGATACATAAACAAGATATGGTGATCCCAGCCCTCAAGAAGTAAAGGCGGGTGGATCAGAAGTTCAAGGTCATTCTCAGAAATGTGGGGGGTTAGATGTTAGATAGCCTGTGCCACACGAGACAGTTCTTAAAAAAAAAGGATAGCTCACTTGTCTCATGTCATCATCAGCCCTAAATATATCTGTGTTCTGTGTCCATCAACACCTGAAGATCAGCCAGTACAAACTACTGCCTGCTCATTCCAGGTCTGCACTCCCTACAACACTCCCTCTGACCCTCAGATCAGTGTTCACACTGTTGGAGACTGCCCCCTGGTGACTAGAGTACAGCAAGAGCAAGCTATCACAGGAGATGAGGAATCAAACTTTTGTGAGGAGAGACCCACGGACAATGAAAGGCGTTGCCAGCCAGCAGCCACTCCAGTGAGGTTGGCCATGAATCCTCTCTTACCCCAGTCTTGAGACATTTTGCAGTCCCTTGTAGTTTTGATCTGCATTTCCAGACATGTTGAACATTGTTTGTGTATTATCAGTATCAGCTCTTTAGAGTTCTGTTCTGGCGAAGTGTCTACTCAGATCATTTGCTCAATTCTCATTAGGCTGCTTGCTGATTTGCTGCTAAGTCTTTGAGTTTATTATCTAATTTGGATATTAATCCTGTGTGGGGTGAGTAACGGGCAGATTTTTCCATGTCTGTATGCTCTCTCTTTACTCTGCCTGTTGCTTCCTTTGCTATGCAAAAGCTCGTAATTGAATGTGACACCACCTTATCAATCCCCATGTTGTCTTCTGTGATCTGGGAAAATTGTCGTCCTTAAAGGCTGGAACTGTTGGCTAGAGTGGTTAAGAGCACTGACTGCTCTTCCACAGGTCCTGAGTTCAAATCTCAGCAACCACGTGGTGGCTCATAACCATCTGTAAAGAGATCCAGTGCCCTCTTCTGGTGTGTCTAAGGACAGCTACAGTGTACTTATATATAATAAATAAATCTTTTTTTAAAAACTTTAGAACCTCTTTCTTCTAATATTCTTAGAATATTTTCTTCTAATAGTTTTAGAATCTGGGGTCTTAAAGTCTTGGGTCCATTTCAGTTTGACTTCTTAATGGGGTGAGCAGTTCTCTGTTCATATTATGAAGCATTGTGTTGGTGGGGGGGGGGGTTGTCTGTCTGTCTGAAATGGGTTTCATTCTACAGCCCACGCTGGCCTAGAATTTACTGTGTAGCTTAAGCTAGCCTCAAATTCTTAGGGAACCTGCTTCAGCCTCCCAAATGCTTCAGTGACAGGAATAAGGCACCACACTTAGCTTTTCTTTTGTTTTTTTTAAAGATTCTATGAAGAATGGCATTGGTATTTTGATGGGGTTTATATTGAATCCACAGAGCACTTTAAGTAGCATGAACATCATAAAGTTGATTTTCTCAGTTGGTGACCATGGGAGGTCTTTTCCATCTTCTCTTCTTCAGTCCTCTCCTCAGTGCTTTAAAGAGTCATTGTAGATATCTTTCAAATCCTCTACATAGATGGAAGGGGTCATAAAAGAGACGGTTTCCCTGATCTGTCAATGAGGTCACTACCGGTATCACTTTTTGTTACGATTGTTATAATTCTAAAACCGAGGGGGTTGCTTTGGGATAAGGTCTCACTGCGTAGCCTTGACTGACTGAGAACTGTATAGAGAAGGCTGGCAACTCTCCCACCTCTGCCTTCCATGTACTAGGGTAACATTCACACCACCATGTTTGCCCAATAAGAATCTAAGCCAAGAACATGCTGTGGTACTTTGCTTTGTGCTGTTTTAAGTTTATCACCTCAGTCTCCTGAAATCATGAAAATACAGAATTTTTTTTAAGATATACAGTGGGGAGGATTTAAGTTAAACGGAGGAATCAAAATGAGTAATTGGAGATAAAGGGCAGATTCAAAGTTCCCAAGTGAAAGGGCATTTAAAATTGACTACTCAAATTATTCCTAAGCATTCCTCTAAAAGATAAAAATAAATTTACAGGTGGATAAGTATGTTTGCTAACATAAATCTCGAAGTTCAAACTAAAATTTAAAACTATATTTTGAGGCAAAAAATATATATGCCTATAACAACTTTCCATTGATTCTGAATCAAACAATCCTGAGTTGACGTTTCTGTAGCACCGTGGTTTGACAGACATTTGTTTGGCTTTAAAATGTTTTCTTTTTCCAAGCTTGTGATGTAGCTCAGTGGTAGAGTACTGGCTTAATGTGTGAAAGGCCCTGGGTTTGATCCCCAATACCACATGAAGGAAGAATAAAAAGCGAGTTAAATTGCTTTTCAGACACACACAGACATCTAGTGAGGGCGATAATTGCCTTGTGTGTAACCTGGGAAGTTTGTAAGACCTTTGTCATTGTCAGCTTAAATGGGATCATCATGGGGCCATTAAATTTAAGCTGGCTGTAAAAAGCATTCAAAGTGCTACTGCTTCCAGCTGATAAGAGCCTCTGCTTTTCAAACTTTTTGCATGACAATTATTTTTAGCTCTTTCCTCTGACCGTAGTATAAATGAGATATTTCAGTGGAGGCACTTACGTGAGGGTCAGAAACCTGCCATCCGTACTCATCAGCATTCACTCAGGCTGTGTCCCACTGATGGACACTGTCTGAGCTGCCTGCTGACCTTGGCTTGTATCTGTTCACTCAAATGTGGGTCTATCTCCCTTTTGAGACTGTAGGCCCAGGGGAACGGGTTTGTGTCTGTTTGTGTCAGTACCGCCTCCTCGTTGCCCAGTAGATCAACACTTCCTAATGCTGCCTAGAGTGGTGTTGCATGCCTAAAATGCCAGCACTGGTGAGGTTGAAGCTGCAGGATCACAAGTTCAAGGCCAGTGTAGACTACAGAGTGAGACCCAGTCTCAATAAAACAAAACAAAAAACAAGGGGCTGGAGAGAGACCTCAGAGAGAGAGCCCTCGGGGGTTAAGAGGCGTTGCTACTCTTACAGAAGACCTAGTAGCAGCTCTCAGCTCTCACAAGCTGGACTGTAACCACTGATAACTCTAGTTCCAGGTGATCAGACACCCTCTCCTCACCTCCAAGGGCACCAGGTACACACGTGGCGTACATACATACATACATACATACATACATACATACATACAGGCAAAACAGACATACACATAAATCTTTGAAAAAAAATAAAGCCAAACTTCCTAGTGAGTATCTGATAGGAGTGGGTAAAGCTGTTCTGCCCCTCAAGAAATCTCACCTCCTGATGTCCTCTCCAGGCACCCACAACTTTCTATAGTCATTCCCAAAGACATGGTGGAATTGAAGGGTTCCATTCAGGTCAGGTCAGGAAAATAAAATTTCCTTTTACACATTCATCTAGATTTGGTTTTCGTTTGTTTATTTTGATACAGAATCTCCTGTAGCTCAGACTTTTGATCCCCCTGTCTCCACCTCCCAAGTGTCAGGATTACCGGGTATTGACCACCCGGAACAAACCCCAGTGTGAAGGGAAACAGAAATGGTGGGGAGGGAAGGGATGGTCAAGAAAGAAGTAAATTCAAAGGGAACCAAGATGTTTCTGAACATCAGGTAGCCCAGCTGTGATCTACCAACCATGTGGGTAGCTCTTATGTTCTTGTCAAAATCCTTATCTCATAGATGAGCCACAGTGATATTTTGTTCATATTTTCACCTTAAAATGGCAAAAGCAGCATGAATATCAGCACTGAGGCCATTTTCCACAAGCCCTTCCACCCGTTTCACCCTACTGTCCCTCTCCCCCACCCCTTCCAGCAATTGGCTCCACTACTCTGAGCTGACCAGGTTCTGACAAGGTCCCTCATCACAGGCACAGTCCTCAAACCTACCCTGGAAGTAATAGCCGCCCCACCCCCAACCCCTTGGATGGTTTGAGGTCTCTGTCTCTGGGGAAATGACAGCCTGGGGTGGAAACTGTCCTGCTCAGGCTGTGCCTGTCATGGTCACATGATTTGGTGCACTAAGAATGACTGCCTGTCCCTGGACCTTTGGGGATTCAGGGAGTTTAGGAAATTCCTGTTTTCCTTTCCTCCTTTTCCCTCCTCCCAAGGTGTGACTCCTTTCTCTAGACATGCAATGTGGATCACGTCACACAAGCCAACAGTGCCATCTACTGCCCGAATTTTCTGACTCTAGCTGATGTATGTTATCGGGCTGGGTCTCCTGGCAACTGGAACCCCACCTTTGCTTTCACCACCCATCAATCCAACATAGAGAAACAAGGGTTATCATTCATTTTAAATCAGCGTGAAATTGTATTTGCTACCTAATAGAATTGCACCTAACTTTGAAGATACAGCCTTCCTTTGTTTTCAGCTGGCACAGAGGTGGACAATCTCAATCCATCTATTGATTCATAGCACATTGGGATGCGTCAGGACAGCTGTAGAAACGATCTACTCAGGAGGGTCCCAAAGAGGGTCAGACTGTCCCCCAAACCACCACCATCCTCACACCAGAAACATTTCAAAATTAGAGAAAACCCAAAATTCCATCTAAAGGCTGTTGAAGAGAGCTGCTTTCCCAGTGGACCTCAAGGGTCTGATAATGTCCATTTGCTGCCTGACCTTTCGCTTTCTCAGCCACATGCTGGCTTTAGTCCCCTCTAAGCTAGTTAGACTCAGTGCTTTCTGGGCAAGTCTAACTCTCTGAATCTCACAGATTTACAGGAGGATGGGGTGGAAAAGAAAAGTTGCTTCAGAATCTCAAACAAGGCCTCAAATTAGTGACTGTGTAGCAATTGCTTTGAGAATAAAACCCTCCATCTTGAAGGGAGGTTTGTAAAGATAGAAGATGATCCAGCAGGAGGTAAAGCATTCCATCCTGCAAGGAACTGATTAAGCTCAAGAAGCAAACAACTCAAAGGCTTCAGGAAGTCCCTAAAACCCACCAGATTCACTAGGCATTCCCTATCCCCAAGCATATATCAACTATAAGGACTATTAAGGAACATTATCAGGTAAGCTGAGCTGCCTGAAGGTTGTGCATTACTCTCCATGTTTCCAGTTTTTGTGAGCTGAGTTATTTCTTCTTCTATAAGTAACCCCTCACCCATATTCCTGTAAGTAACCCAGTAAAGCTATTTTGCCAAGTTGGTCATTGATATTTATACCTTGGTCTACTGTGGATTCCCTATCTGTGGTAAGTAGATATGTCTTCTTATATCCCCAAAAATAGTGTCACACAACAGTGGGTCAGGGGCCAGAGGCAAATCTATCACTGTATGAAGCCTCTCTGCTCCAGAGGGGAAAGATCAGGCAGACACTATTTCTAAGCAACCAGAGGAAAACCCTAGAGTCGGCTAGTGTTCCCTCCCTCCCTTGTTCCTGTCTCTCTACCTTTTCCCCTCTCCCTCTCCTTCTCCATCTCCCTCCCCCTATCCCTCTTCCTCCTCTATCTCCCTCCCCCTCTCCCTCCTCCCTTTCTTCCCCTCTCAGACCCTTGTTAATACTGCAACCCACTCCTCTGTAAAAAGTTCCTGCTATTCATAAACACATAAAGTTATTTGTGCTTTCTTTCTCTTTTCGGTTTTATTCTCCTCTGTATAAGTCTGATTTACCCCTGAAGCCATCAGGCTTGCTTCTGTCACAAAAGGGCAGCCATTCTTCCAGTTCTTCCATACCCTCCAAACCCAACGTTAAGATGTTGTCTCCCAAGTTCCATCAAAGAAACACTCATCTGAAGGGCTTCCTCAATCCCCAGCAGAGCCCTCTGACCCCTCTGCTGGGGATGGACCAGATGTACCTGATGAGTGGTGAAGGTGGGGTTCAGGCTTCTAGAAGGAAATATTTCAAAAATTAAAACGTCATGGCCAGGACTGGGTGGGAGACAGCAGGTAGCTTTGGAATCTCATCTAAAGTGCTTAGGTTAGTAATGAAGAGAGACCAGGAACCAGGCCACAGACAAATCTTTTACCTGGATGAAGCCTCCTGGTAAACTGGCAATGTGCCCACTTTGTTTCTAGGTACAGACTTCCCAGTGCTGGGTGAGGACTTGTGGGTGTAATTTCTGAAAATTCCTCAAATTCAGCTATTTTTTTTTTTTTGGAGACAAAAAGTAGCCTGTGAGATAGTGTAATTCAATACAAATGGCAACACTACAAGCAAATGTCATTAAGTCCCGTTTTATTAAATCCACCAAGTATTTTAGCACTGCGATAAAACACAGCCATCCATCAATGTCCACAGGAAATTGCTTCCAGAACACTGCAGAATGTCTCTGGATTCTCAAATCCCTCACATAAAATGAAGCACCAACATAAACCCTATACAGAGGCCTCCGAAATGACTCTACTGGCAAAGGTAACCTGTCGCCCAGCCTCATGACCTGAACTCAATCCCTGAGACCCATCTGATAGGAGAAAACCAACTCTTGAAAACTGTCCTCTGACCTTTGCACATGTGCTAAGGCACACATGTATATGCACACACATACACACACCGATCTTTTCTTCTCCTTATGTCTTGTCTGCCATTCATTCTATCCTGCATACATATTTTTTGACAGAGTCTCACTATGTGGTCCTGGTTAGCCTGGATCTTGCTATGTAGACCAGGTTGGCCTTGAACTCACAGAGAGCTGCCTGCCTTTGCATCTCAAGGATTGGGATTAAAACTGTGCCACCACCTGCAGCCATAGTATGCCCAGCTTTAAACCTTGAACGTGGACTTGTCCATCCTTAGCTCTCTTACTGCTCACAGCTATCTTAAAATCTGCCATTGGCTATAGTGGCATCCCCCTGCAAACCTAGCTATACCAGAGGCTAAGAAACATGAGTTCCAGGAAACATGGACTAGACATCAAGACTAGTCTCAGAAAAGAGAGTGAGAATACAGCCCTTGAACAGTGCCTGTCCAGCATGCACAATCCCAGCTCTGCAGAATCCAGAATCAGTAGCTCACACCTACAGTCTCAGAACATGATAGGTAGCAGGATGAGTTCAAGACCATCCTGGACTATATAGTGAGTTTAAGGCTAGCTTCAGCTACACAAGACTCAGCAAAGTGGTGGGGGGGTCTGTATTGTATTCATATATGTATAGAAGCTTTTGCCAAGTCAGTGGAGTTTATTATCCCCAGCAATTGTCTTTGTCTGTTTTGATACCAAATTATATCACATTTTTTATCCTGTTACTTGTAAAAAAAAAAAAAAAAAAAACTTGGTATTTATAATTCCACTCTTAAAAATATCTATTTCATGGAAAAAAAGATAGCATTTTCAGTAAATGGTGCTGGTTCAACTGGAGGTCAGCATGTAGAAGAATGCAGATCAATCCATGCTTATCACACTGTACAAAGCTTAAGTCCAAGTGGATCAAGGACTTCCACATCAAACCAGATACACTCAAACTAATAGAAGAAAAAGTGGGAAAGAATCTCGAACACATGGGCACTGGAGAAAATTTCCTGAACAAAACACCAATGGCTTATGCTCTAAGATCAAGAATCAACAAATGGGATCTCATAAAACTGCAAAGCTTCTGTAAGGCAAAGGACACTGTTGTTAGGACAAAATGGCAACCAACAGATTGGGAAAAGATCTTTACCAATCCTACAACTGATAGAGGGCTTATATCCAAAATATACAAAGAACTCAAGAAGTTAGACTGCAGGGAGACAAATAACCCTATTAAAAAATGGGGTTCAGAGCTAAACAAAGAATTCACAGCTGAGGAATGTCGAATGGCTGAGAAGCACCTAAAGAAATATCTTTAGTCATAAGGGAAATGCAAATCAAAACAATTCTGAGACCAATCAGAATGGCTAAGATCAAAAACTCCAGTGACAGCAGATGCTGGTGAGGGTGTGGAGAAAGAGGAACACTCCTCCATTGTTGGTAGGAATGTAGACTGGTACAGCCATTCTGGAATTCAGTCTGGAGGTTCCTCAGAAAATTGGACATTGCACTATCTGAGGACCCAGCTATACCTCTCTTGGGCATATACCCAAAAGATGCTCCAACCAATAACAACAATACATGTTCCACTATGTTCTTAGCAGCCTTATTTATAATAGCCAGAAGCTGGAAAGAACCCAGATGCCCTTCAACAGAGGAATGGATACAGAAAATGTGGTACATCTACACAATGGAATATTACTCAGCTATCAAAAACAATGACTTTATAAAATTCATAGGCAAATGAATGGAACTGGAAAATATCATCCTGAGTGAGGTAACCCAATCACAGAAAAACATACATGGTATGCACTCATTGATAAGTGGATATTAGCCCAAATGCTCGAATTACCCTAGATGCACAGAACAAATGAAACTCAAGAAGGATGACCAAAATGTGGATGCTTCACTCCTTCTTTAAAAAGGAAACAAGAATACACTTAGGAGGAGATAGGGAGGCAAAGTTTAGAACAGAGGCAGAAGGAACACCCATTCAGAGCCTGCCCCACATGTGGCCCATACATATACAGTCACCAAACTAGATAAGATGGATGAAGCAAAGAAGTGCAGGTTGACAGGAATCGGATGTAGATGTCTCCTGAGAGACACAGCCAGAATACAGCAAATACATAGGCGAATGCCAGCAGCAAACCACTGAACTGAGAACGGGCCCCCATTGAAGGAATCAGAGAAAGGACTGAAAGAGCTGAAGGAGCTCGAGACCCCATATGTACAACAATGCCAACCAACCAGAGCTTCCAGGGACTAAGCCACTACCTAAAGACTATACGTGGACTGACCCTGGACTCCAACCTCGTAGGTAGCAATGAATACCCTAGTAAGAGCACCAGTGGAAGGGGAAGCCCTGGGTCCTGCCAAGACTGAACCCCCAGTGAACGTGATTGTTGGGGGGAGGGTGGTAATGGGGAAGGATGGGGAAGGGAACACCCATAGAGAAGGGGAGAGGGTGGGGTTAGGGGGATGTTTGCCCGGAAACCGGGAAAGGGAATAACATTTGAAATGTAAATAAGAAATACCCAATTTAATAAAGATGGGGGGGGGGGGGGAAGAATGAAAATAAAAAATTTAGCCATGAAAGAAAATACCTATTTCACTTCCTTCTAATATAAGTAACCACCTTTGTTCCAGCTAGAGATTTAAATTACTAGTAATTAGCATTTAAATTACTACTATGATATGAGGGTGGTGATACAGGCTGGTAATACAGCATTTGAAAGATGGAGACAAGATATCAAGGTCATCTCAGCCACAGAGGGAGTTCAAAGCCAACCTTATCTTCTCATCTTGAAAAGAACAAGGCAAACTGGGGTTGGGGTGGTGTAAAACCATCCTCCTGTGTGCTGTGTGTCTGTGCTTTGTTTTATGTGTTACAAGGTTTTCAACGGTGCCTGCTCTATTCTACCTTACTAGTTTACAAAGTTCCAAGTGTGGTAGCTGCACTGTCTCTGCTGAGTCCACCATCTGGAAACCCAAAGATGTTTTCTGTTCCTTTCACTGTTTCCTGTGTGCCCGGTTATCAGAGTTTTTAAAAAAGGTTTTGCAGAGATCACTGAAGGCATTGGTTTATAAATCACCAAGTGCACTACCTTTTTATCAGTCTGTCCAGACACAAGCTACCACCTGTGCATACATAAAGAGCTACAAGAAACTAATGGAGCTCAACTGTCCTAGAGTCTGCAAAGACGTGACCAGAGACATCATACTCCTGAAAAGAGCATCTGTGCTCTTCCTTGTAAGCATTGAGGCCAGGAGCCAGCCCTGTTAGTCACCTCTGCGCTGCCAGGACTCACAGAGTGACCAATACATGTTAGGCCTACAACAAACATTTGAAAAATATAACATATCTCCTGTGTGTATATTATATACATGCATGCACATATATGCATGCATGCACATATATGCACACATACACATACACATACACTTTCTTTTGAGACAGGACTTACACAGTAGCCTAGCATGACCTTCCACTCTTAGGAACCCTCCTGTCTCAGACCCGAGTGCTAGGATTACAGGTGTACATCACAACTACTAGCATATTTTGTCACATGTCTGAATAATGGTAGTTAAGATCCTATCTAATCCATCCCTGAAACAGTATCCTGTCTTAGCTGTTATATAACCTTGCATAAGTCTGAATAGCCAATAGCCCTTTCATCATCTTCTCTCTGCCCTCTCCTCTTACTCCTCGAAATAACGGGATCTAGACCAGTGGTTCTCATGCTGTGGGTCTCAACCCCCTTGATGTCACATAGATTTACACTATGATTCATGACAGTAACAAAATTACAAAGCATGACAAAAATAATTTTATTGTTGGGGGGAGAACTGTATTACGGGGTTGCAGCACTGGGAAGTAGAGAACCGCCTTTTAGACTCATCTTAATATATTCCTATGAAATAAAAATCAAGCTGGCTGAGTCACACTGGAATCTACTTACCGAGTGAATTCCAGGAAAGCCTGCTTCGAATCTGCACAGCAGGCTCTGGCTCACTGACTAACACCCAACATGTGGAAAGTGTGCTTTGGGAACTGCACTGCCCATTGCTGGGCCTCAACTTCTGGACCTCACTCCCATGTGAGCTCTCAAGTCCCATGAAGAGCACAGGAAGTCTCAGAACCCAAATGGCCCTTACTAGAGGCACCATCTGGGTACCTGACCCCTACGAATTAAGGCCCTTTCCCTAACAACAACAGACAAGGTGCAAATACAGGCAGAAACACCCAGGGCTTTTATATGAATCTCAAAGTCTGACCCAGTGAAGCCAAAGCCAAAGCATGTCTGACTTCCCAGCTGTGTCCCCATATGAAGACAGCTTATTCTCTGTGCTTCCCCGAGGTGGTGCTGTAGTATCAATGTCCTTGAAGAGGAGACAGACCCTGAGAATCTCTCTAAGGCCAGGTAGCACCACTGAGAGATGGCCCCAGAGAAGAACACAGATGGCAGTTTCTGGGGGCTGTGAGTCTCTTTCTCTGCTGCGGTGAACATCTTCATGGTTCTGCCTGTCAGAGCCCAGCCCTCAAGCACGCTAAGAAGCAGAACCGGGTGTGGTACATATAGCCATGGGGAGGCCATGGGGGCCAATCAGGATGAGGCAGAAGAGTAGCTGTCTCGGTGCACCTGGGTTGAGCAGGAAGGACTGGACCAGCATCTCAGCCCTCTGGGATGAAGGGCCGGATCAGTTCTGGATTCAACAGTGACTCCTCAAGAGGACGATCCACATGGAAGTCATGGACATGGGGGGGCCCTGGATGAGCCTTGGGTGTGGGTCCCCCTGGGCGCTGAGGAATTGGCAGCTCAGACGGATGGGCAGGCAGAGGAGCTGTGAAGAAATACTGATGCAGAAGGGCCTGCGGGTAGCAAATAAGGGGTATAGAAGAAATCCAGTCACTATCTGTCCCCAGGATTATTCAACTGACTCAGCAAAACTTGCCTGTGTGCCTATGTCTGGAGCACTGGCCCAACAGCTAGGAAATGGCAGTGAGCTAAAAGAGTCTTGCCAACAGAGGAAGGGGTGGGGGACATAAACCAAAGAAGGGGCAAAATGCACAGTATGTCCCCAGCAATAGAGAAAGCGTGTCGTGTAGCTATTCCCACCCAGTTGAAACATTCCCTCTGAACAGGAGGCTCCTTGAAAACTCACAAGTCCCAGGAAGCACCTGAAACTAAAGCTCAGCTCAGGTCAGATTTGTTATCAGTGTCCTATCTGCAGTGGACAGACACTAGTTCACGTCTCCCAGGACAAAGCTGGGGAGAAAGGCTGAAGAAGGCTAGAGAGATGCTGCAAACTGAAGAGCTGGGACACAGGAGCACAAGCCCTAAGGAAAGCCTAGGGCTTGAGAGGAGCAAACAGGAATAGGAACACAGCAAGAGCGGTCAGGGTGAGAAAGAGACGACACTCACACCTGCAACTGCAGGAACGAACCAATGACAAGGGAGAGGGCTGGACAGAGAACAGGGGTACTGACTCCTACTCTCTTGAAGCTTCCTGGAGAGCACCCCATCAAAACCCCATCTCCAAGGTTTCTACCCTACTCGGCTTCTAAGAGTCACTGACTTGGCAGGGTCCCAGGGCTACGGAGCAGAGTATTGGGAACAATAACCTTTAACCCTACCTGGGAGGCTGCAATACGCTGTCGTGGAGGGTAAAGGAGGAACTGACCCAGCAGGTCCAGGGCCTGGTGAGAGGCATCAGGCAGCACCTCCTCCAGGGGCACTGGTGCCTGCTCCTTGAAGGAGATCTTGTTGTAGTCAGGCAGCTCTGTGATCTCCTGAGCCCAGAGGAGAAAAAAAGCAATGAGAACAGCCCCACCCACCACTCCTGATTCGGCTCTCCCACCTGGATCAGGTATTCAGTTCTTCATTCAGCCCAGAGTCCATCACCACCCACGCATGCTCTCCTTCAGCTCCTCCCGCTCTCTGAGGCCTGCTCCTTGCCCAGCTTACTGAAATGCTACCCCAGATAAAACCTGTCCCTCCTGCAAGGCCAAGACATTGATCTTCACTAGTCAAGGGAGAGTGGGGCCCAAGACACCTACATAGGGATAAGTCACTTCCTACTGGGGAATGGAGCAAACCTGGCCCCTCCCCAGCAATGGTTGCTACTAACCGGCCAGACTCGAGGACTCGGGGTACCCAGGATTCGAAGCACACAGCACAGTTGTTCAATGTCGTTTTCTCCCGGGAATAGGGGGGATCCATTCAACAGCTCTCCCATAATACAGCCTACAGCCCTGTGGATACAGATCTAAGCGGCTGGAGATGTCACATGTGGGCAATCAAGCTACCCACACAAGCTTTAACTCCTCACGGGTCAGGGTCAGGGTCCAGAGGTCTCAGGTACAGCCATGTATTACCCCTCCACAGACATCTAGAGCAGAGTATCCCCTTCAGCTCCAAGACCCTTAGAGCCTCATGTCCGGGACACCCAGCTCCTCCTTGATTTGGGGGCTGGGCATATATGAAAAATAACCCAAATCTCAGACCTCTGGACACCACAAACCATCTCCCTACTCTCCCGAAATGCTGAACTCTCATACTCAGGGACCCAAGCTTCACTCTAGCTCACAGCTATAGAATCCTCGAGTCAGATGCCAAAACATACTACACGCCTTGTACCTCAGACTACCTTACCCCCATTCCCAGAAGCCTCTCACCTGAGACTACTCTCCCAACTCTCCCCACACCAACTCAAAAGCATCAGGGTGAAGAACACAGATCCCACGATGCTCAGACTGCTCTGACCAGAGAGGACATCCCCACAGCCCACATTACCCTCGTCTGCCCCAAGTATCTCACCATAGGTCAACACCCTGGTCATACTGCCGAGCACCGTACAGGAGCTCAGGAGCTCGGTACCACCTGTGGGGAAAAGGGTTTGAGACCACAGCTGGATTGTTGGTCTGATAAAAAGTTCATCCCAGCCTCACAGCCCACGCCGGAACAAACAAAAGGCGCAGAAGTATCTCTTCCCCAGTGAGAAGACTGGCAGGGATATGGCTCCACTACCTGGTGGCCACCTGATGTGTGTAGAGGCGACCACCATCTGGAGAGAAGACCCGGGCCAGTCCAAAGTCAGCTATCTTGAGCTGGCCTGAGGCACTGATGAGCAGGTTGGCAGGCTTCAGGTCCTGTGCATAGAAAAAGGAGCATCAGTCCCCCTGTACCTAGACAGGGCTTGGGGACAGGGAGATAGGCAGCCAGGCCCCCATCTCTTTAAAGCCCTATCTCAAGACCCTCTGACTGAACCCTCTTCAAGGACTAGCTCACCCCGGCCCAACAAAACCCATACTGGTACCAACCCGATGCACGATGTTGTTGGCATGGCAAAATGCAACACCTTTGAGCAGCATCTGCAGGTAGCTCTTAACCTGTGCTGGGGCTAGTGGCCTCTGGGCATGGCGCACCACCTCCGCCAGGTCCGACAGCATAAACTCGAAAGCCAGCACAAAGCCTGCACCATGTGGGAACACAGCCTTCAGCTGTACCACCTGAGGAAAGACATCCCATAAGCCTCTAGAATCTAAACTGGCCTCCAGACCTCCTTGGCTCCCACCCCACTACCAACAGCGCCAATAACCCAGGCTCTGACAGAAGACCAGGCCAGACAGAAACAACCAGAGAGCTCAGGCCACTATGATAGTGCTCTGCTATCCAGCGATAAGATGGTCCCTACTCTCCAGCTAATAAGGAAAAAAGATCAGGTGACTTGGTGGGCAGCAGCAAGCACCCCACTGCTCAACCCATCCTACCCGCATGCAGATCAACTGGAGAGGGACGCCCAAGTACCAACTGTCACTCATTATCTCTAGGACCAGGAACCGGCAACCTGGAGACATAACCAGAAATCGCATCTCCCCTGGTGTTGAAACAATGTAGGCACATCACACACAGTAGCTACCGGTGTCTTAAGGCCCAGGCTGCACCGGGTAGTGAGCTAGGATGCAAGGGCTCTGAGGACCTTAGAAAACAGGGAATAAATGGCCCACAAAGAATATGTTTAGGAACATATAAGGACTAGGAACAGAGGGCGGTGGGACTGTGAGAGAGCAAAGGAAGAGTGTACACTTTATTTAGAAGGGGTTTGGTCAGGGGTAGGCCTGGGGAGGAGGTCTGAGCAGGGAAAGCAGAACGTCCAAGACCCAAGGGCTAACAGAGATCGCTAGAGGGACAAGAAATAAGTGTCTTTTTTGAAGCAGTGGGGACTTGAACTCACTATGTAGAAGATGATCTAATACTCTGCATCCTCCTGCCCCCACTCCCTAAATACCAGGATTACAGGTGTAAACCACAATGTCCAGCTGGAGAGTACATCCTTTAGAGGATGAACATGCCTGTTCTGTCCTGTGCTCCTGCAATCTATATGGATGCTAGCCCCCGAAGGGATGCCTAAGAAGTGGTAGTTAGTGAAGAAGATATAAAGACTGGGGACAAATCTACTCCATATTTTTTACATGCATCCGTGTGTTTGCATGCATTTGTGTGTTCACATGTGTGCATGAGCATGTGGAGACCCATGGCTGAAGTCAGAAGTCTTCTCTTTAACTGTTCTCTACATTACATGTTGAGGTAATGTCTCTCTATAGAATTCATGGCCTTACCAACACACTGATCTGACTAGCCAGCTTGCTCCAGGGATCCCTTGTCCAGTACCTTATAAGCCCTGGACTCACAGGTGGGGTATCACACCCACCTGGCATTCACCTGGATTGACACTGCCCACTGAGCCATTTTCCCACCCCCTAGTGTATTTTTTTAAATGAAAACTTGGGACTAGAGACACAGTTCCGTGGTTAGAGTACTTTGACTCAATGGCTCACAACCATCCGTAACTCAAGTTCCAGGAAATTTGATGCCCTCTTCTGGCCTCGATGGGCATGAAGCACACACATACAAGCATGCAAAATGTTCATACACATAAAGTTAAATATAAATTAATTAACCAGCAAAAATGATTAGCTTCTGGTCAGCTGGTAATCATAACCATTCTTTTTTTTTTTTTTTTTTTTTTGGTTCTATTTTTCGGAGCTGGGGACCGAACCCAAGGCCTTGCGCTTCCTAGGCAAGCGCTCTACCACTGAGCTAAATCCCCAACCCCATCATAACCATTCTTATGGATCTTGAACCACCTGTCCCACACACAAGCTGCCTGGAAAGCCCTTTTATTTTCAACAACAATAACCAAAAAGAAAGAAAAGAAAAGAACCACCTTATTGAGGTTTTTGGGTTTTTAGTTTTTGGGGTTTTTTTTTGTTTTGTTTTGTTTTGGTTTTGGTAATAATCATTGAACAAATCAAAACACACACCTACATTCAGGTAGTACACCTATTATAAAGGAGTAAGAAATGAAAATGTATCTCATCTACAGTAAATTCTAAGACATACATACACTGCACAATACGGTAGCATACAGATATACGTCGGGGTTGTGGCCTTGTCACCTACTGATTCCATTACACATAAGTTCTCAGGAAGACAAGAAGGAAAGGAGAGAAAAAAAATCACAGAATAGTTAAAGGGGGAAATGCATGAGTGTATGAGCAATGGGTGTGTAAGTGAAAGAGAATGGGAGGGTGAAGTACTCAGGTGTAGAGTGGACCAGGGAGCATAATAAGGGGTAAGCAGGCAGGAACACAGAAGAGATTAGAAGGGACTCCTTTAAAGTGTATATGGGTGGATAGAGAGGGATGGAAATGAATGAAAGTGGTCGAGAAGCTGCTGTCTTGGAACCCGCCGCCCGTCTGGTCCACCCGAGCCCTGCCTGCCCACCTGAGCCCAGCCCCACTCACATATTGACTGTCCTCGATCTCCTGCAGAGCCTTGATTTCCCTGAGGGCCTGGTTAGGAATACCATCCTCCAGCCGCCGCAGGGCCACCTTCTTGAGGGCAACGATCTCGCCAGTCTGTGCAGGAAAAAGTGCAAACACTGCCAGAAGACCTTTGGCAAGGTAGGGGCAGAGAGAGAAGGCCCCAGGAGTGAGACACCACCCACAGAGATCCACTCCTAAGTCGGGAAGATCTGAACTGTCCGCTAGGGGATGCTCTCCCGCAGTTCAGCCCCTGGAAGCGGGATAGCCACAGATGGGACCCGGCCAAGTATCGTACAGATTCCCGAGGCCTGCGCGCTGGCGGATCTCAACACCGAAAGACCTCAGAAGGAGTGCAAGTGAGCACCCCTCTGACTGCCCACGCGGCGTGATCTTACCTCTACGTGCTTGGCTTTAAAGACGATGCCGTGGGCGCCCTCCCCGATGCGACCGAGGATGCAATACTGATCCATGTCGGCCCGCGGCGCCCAGATCCCACACTGCGGGGATCTAACCTAGCAAGGAGCCTGCAAGCGTTGCCTAGCAATAACGCGTCTAGCAGCTGCTCCATAAAGCACGTGACCGGAAAGACCGGTGCTGAGCTCAGTCAGGAATCTGCATGCCCTCTAGGCAGCACCTTTCCGCTGCCTTCAGCAGTCACTCCATCTTGAACTAACTTTAAATCCGGCCATAGTGCCACGTGACTAGAAACGCTGGTGCGTGGAGCTGAGAGGGGCAGGGCTACGTAAGTAAAGGGTGTGTTCACGCGCCCAGAGGCGGAGCTGGTGGAAGATAGAAGCCGGCAGGAGTCCCCAATGGCTGGCAGGCAGTCGGCCACTTGATGCAGGTATGCCTCCGTGTAACTGATACAAGCCAGTGTTGGATACAAGCACAGAGCTGAGTCGTGAAATGTCTTAGAGTTTTACTGCTGTGAACAGACACCATGGCCAAAGTAACTCTTACAAGGACAGCATTTAATTGGGACTGGCTTATGGGTTCAGAGGTTCCGTCCATTATAAAGGCAGGATCATAGCAGCATCCAGGGAGGTATGGTGCAGGAGGAGCTGAGAGTTCTACATCTTCATCTGAAGGCTGCTAGCAGAATGCTGACTTCCGGGCAGGTAGGGAAAGGGTATTAAAGCCCACGCCCATAGTGACATACCTACTCCAATAAGGCCACACCTCCTAATAGTGCCACTTTCTGGGCCAAGCTTATACAAACCATCTCATGGAGAATCACTTGTGCCTATCGTCTCCACTGGGCATCATGAATCCAAGTACCTTTTTGAAAAAGCTTACTAGCACTGCGAACGAGGTTTCTTTGGTGAGGTGCTCGCCTAGAGTGAGCAAAGCCTTTGTTTCGACTGCCGGTACCACATACACTGGTTGAGCGAAATCCCATATGCCATCCCAATACTTGACAAGGTCATCCTCATCTACAAGTTCAGTGCACCCTGCATAGGAGACCTTGCCTCAAAATAGAAATGTCCAGCAAGTATATGAAATGATGACCAGCAGGCTGGAGAGATGGCTCAGGGGTTAAGAGCACTGACTGTCCTTCCAGAGGTCCTGAGTTCAAATCCCAGCAACCACATGGTGGCTCACAACCATCTATAATGAGATCTGATACCCTCTCCTGGTGTGTCTGAAGACAGCTACAGTGTACTTACATATAATAAATAAATCTTTTTAAAAAAGAATTTAAAAAAAGAAATGATGACCAGCATCCCTACTAATTAGGAAAAATGAAATCAAACCACAGTGAGCTATCTCACACTCTTTAGGATGACTGCTATCAGGAATGTAGATGGAAAAACCTGGTACGGTTGTTCTGACTATAACTCTAGTACCCAGCAGGCCAAGGCAAAGAGAATCTCAAGTATGAAGCCAGTTTGGACAAGGTTAAGTGCTGACATAGCAAAACTGGGGAGACATCAAGGCAGAAGAGGAGGGGAAAGGAGCCTACACAAAGGTTGGGAAGACAAGGACACAGAGAAGTTACCACCTTTGTGTGCTTTTGTTGAAATGTGTCCCAGGGGTGGTGGCTCGCTCCTACAATCCCAATGCTAGGGAGACTGAGGCAGGAGGATTGCCTCTGGTTCAAGGCCAGAATGAGCTACCATGTGAGGCTTTTTCCAACGCAAGAGAAATGAAAGCTATAAATAGAGCATGAAGCCAGGCCCTGTGGAATGGCAGTGGGGCCTCTTCTCTTGGGCTTGAAATAAGTAAATGTTTTACCATACCTGTGGCACACTACTCCTAGTTTTAAATCAGGAAAAAGGAAAACCCAAGTTTGGGCTACAGGGACTGTGGGGACAGAGCCCAGGAATTCGAGATTACCCTTGATTGTATGCTGACTATAGCTTTCATAGGCTAATTATTTTTCTGAATTAAGGAGATTGTAGCATTGACATCCAAAACTAGTACACTGGTTTGTTTGTTTTTTGAGACAGGGGCCACACAATAAAATTCTAGCTAGCCTGGAACTCACTCTGTAGACTAGGCTGGCCTCAAACTCACAGATACCCATCTGCCTTTGACTCCCAAGTGCTGGGATTAGACAAGACTATTCTCTTTGAAGAGTTTGTCTCACCCGATATTGTGAGTTCCTGATCTTTGCCGAAGAGTTTCCTCTTTCTGAAGGGACAACTAGCCCACTGGAGCATGTGGCTCTGGCAGCCCTTGCCCTTCTCCCCGACCCCCTCCTCCTTGCTTAAAAAAAAAAAAAAAAAAGTTAAATTCCATTCCTAAAGCTAGCCACCAAGGTCTGTTCCCTTACTTGGCCATTTCCTCCTTCTGAGGCTGACTATGTTCAGCAATCAAAGTATTAAAGTCAAGAATCAAAAACCACCTTTGGCTCTCACCTAATTAACATGTCCAATTAAAATTAAACACCTCATCCTAACATGGGGTTTCCCCCCTTTACCTTTATAAACCACCATTTGCCAATGGGCCATGCCTGTCTTTTCGTTATCCAGAATCAGTCCTTTGTCACCCTGGGACAAATATAGCTGCCCCCTCTCCCTTACTCCTCTCTCCCCTCTTCTCCCCCATCCCCTATCTCCTGTCTTTGTCTCTTATTCCCTGCCCTCTGTCCCTCTCTGGGATAAATAAATCTCCTTTGTGCTAAGAACTTGTGGTCCTGAGCCAATAACTTCCCTTTCACTTTCAGCAGATGTCAATATCATGAGCTGAATATGTATAAAGTCCTAAAAGAGTTTTTAAAGGGAAAGAAAAAGTTCTTATGCTTAAAAACAGAAAGCATCGGGAGCTGGAGAGATGGCTCAGCGGTTAAGAGCATCTGACTGCTCTTCCAGAGGTCCTGAGTTCAATTCCCAGCAACCACATGGTGGCTCACAACCATCTATAAAGAGATCCAATGCCCTCTTCTGGTGTATCTGAAGACAGCTACAGTGTACTTATATATATAATAAAATGAATAAATCTTAAAAAAAAAAAAAAAAAAAAAAACAGAAAGCATCAACCCCCTTTCAGGTAGTGCAGCCTGTGATTTCAGCACTTTGGGATGCTGGAAAGCAGAAGACTCATGTGTTCAAAACCAGCCTGTACTACAGAGTACAGGGTCTCAGGGACTGAGAGAGTTCTAAGAGAGAAGGGAAATCAGTTTTCTCCAGGGATAACTCTGATAGGCTATCCAATCTAGATTGGTCCTACCTGTACGTGTAAGCCACAGTAAATGAATGTGTGAGTACACGTGTGTGTGTGTATGCACATATGTGTATATGTGTGACAATAATAATTAAAGAGGTCATAAATTTAAGAGGGAATATGAGATATGAGGAGGCAGAAGAAGATGGAGGTGAAATGTTGTAAATATGAATGTCCTCATATGAAATTCTCAACAAACAAACAGAAATACATTTAATTAAAAGAAAAAGAAATACTGTCCTGATTGGCAGCAGAGATCAGAGAAAGACAAGGTGTTCTGCCAACACCTAGTGTCTGAAGCATGGCAGGCCTAAGCAGACAGAACTAAGAACAACATTTATCATTTATCACCTGCCTGCTCCTTAGTCATTCTGTCATTCTGCTTTGTTTCTTTATGTGTGTCTGTGTGTGTGTGTGTGTGTGTGTGTGTGTGAGAGAGAGAGAGAGAGAGAGAGAGAGAGAGAGAGAGAGAGAGATCCAGTGAGATGGCTCAGCAGGTAAAGATGCCACCAAGCCTGACAACATCCCCAGGCCCACGTGATAGAAGGAAAGGCCGAATCCTACAGGCTGATGATCTCTGACCTCCACACACGTGCTGAGGTATGAACCAACATCGATGAATGCACAAATTAAAATGTAGTAAAGAATTTTACAAAGCAATTCACAATCAGTCTTTATTGTTTCTTTTGAAAGTAAACGAAATCGTCCTCCAGGGGGGATGGTGTATGCCTTGAATCTCGCCACTCAGGAGCAGATGCAAACAGATTTCTGTGGGTTCAAGGCCGGCCTGGTCCTTCAAAGAGGGTATCAAGCTACACTCTTAACAAAATATAATAAGACTGTGCACAACTCCCTCATCCCTCATAAGCACAGGTTTGTGAAAGCTACTCCTGACCCAAATGCAGGCATAGAGGAGCCGAGGAATCCCTGAGTACACGAGTGTGTAAGGTGTGAATAAAGTCCTGAGTTATTGTGTGTTGTTGACACAGACACAGCCATGTCAAGGATTCAATGTCTCACACTTGTGGGGATGTCAAAACCCTCCCCTTTGGAGTCAGACTTGATGGATGCAAAGCCTTTCTCTGGTCTGAGCTTAAATATGTGCAAAAACTAGCAACTACCTCTTCCCTCCCTGAATGTTTACAGCCTGAGAGTGCTGGCCTACAGAGACCTCCTACCAAGACTGGCTAACACTGCTTCATGTAACAAACCCCTTGAGGTCCTGGGTTGTCTCTGTTGTAGGTGCACTCCTTCAAAGTGCGTAACCCACCCAACCCCAGCTTTTCAACAGTGTTTCTGTGTGTCTGTATGTCTGTCCTTTCCTCATTCCCTTGCCACCCCAAGTCATCGCAACCCTTGGGGATGCAACACTACCTGACCCACAAAAGATCAGGAACTACTGAATAATTATAAATTAGCTTGAAACTTTAAGCAGGGGATGGGAATGGAGGCTCAGTGGTTAAGAAGAGAACCCAAGTTTAGTTTCCTGTACCCCTTATTGTGGCTCATGAAGTAATTTCAGTTCCAAGGAATCTGATGCCTCTTCTGGCCTCTGTGGATACTAGGTGTAGACATGGTTGCATACATATGTGCAGGCAAAGCAATTATACACATAGAATAAAATAAATATTTTTAATTCAATCATGTTTCTATAAATATAATTTTTAAGGAATTAATAACTCTTGTTTAGACCTTGTTTTGTTAGAAGTATGAAAGCTTCAATAGGGCTGACCCACAAGCCAGGGAAGGGGTAAAAGGCAAGCAAGAAATGCCACGTGTGCGTGTTCGTGTGTGTGTGTGTGTGTGTGTGTGTTGTATATAGCATGTGGTGTATGTATGAATGTATGCTGTCTGTGAGTGTTATGTGTGTGGTGTGATATGGTATTGTGTAGTTTGTGTGGTGTTTATGTAATAAGTACACATGTATGTGGTATATGTGTGCTTTGTGTATAATGTCTGTGTGTGTGTGTGTAGTGTTTGTAATATATGTAGTGTGTGTGGTATATGTAATATGTGTGGTATGTTTAGTGTGTGTGTTACGGGTTGGGGATTTAGCTCAGCGGTAGAGTGCTTGCCTAGCAGGCACAAGGCCCTGGGTTCGATCCCCAGCTCCGGAAAAAAAAAAAAACTAAAAAAATAAAAAATAAAAAAAAAAAAGTCCTACCTAGTGTGTGTGTTACATGTATTGTGTGTATGTGTATGTGAGTGTTGTCTGTGAATGTATGTATGTGGTATATTGTGTGGTATGATATGGTGTGTGTATGTGTGGTGTGTGTGTGGTATGTATGATGTATGAGGGGGTATGATGTGTGTGGAGGATATGATTTTTTTTTTAAGACAGATCTCACTCTGAGCTCAGCTCTTTTCTTTACTGCCAGCAATTACCGATTACAATCTGTTTTTACTGCATGCTGTCTGGCTGTGTTTATCTTGGACAAAGACAGATAAATTACAGTAGTGCATAGGATGTAACATAAGTTACAATAATGGTGAAATAATATACCCTCTGGGACTCTAAAGATTTACCATCAAAAGCCCAGGGAAGGTTGACAGCACATTTGAGAGATACCAGGAAGGAGCTAGTTACAAGCATGTGTATTGTAGTCTGCCTCCAGCAAGGTGTGTATGTGTGTGTGTGTGTGTGTGTGTGTGTGTGTGTGTGTGTGTGTGTTTTATTATAGTATATGGTGGGGAGGTGTGTCTTGGTGTATACATATGTGTGTATGGTATGTATGTGTTCTCTCTGTGTGTGTATGTGGTGTTTGTGATGTATACGATTGTGTATGTGGCGTGAGTATGTGTGGTATGTGGTGTGTGTGAATGTGTGTGTGTTTATATGTAGTATATATAGTATATGGTGGGGGATGTGTCTGGGTGTATGCATATGTGTGTATGGTATTTATGTGGACTGTGTGGATGTGGTGTGGGTGTGTAGTGTATGTAGTATGTGTATATGTGTATATAGGCATATGCATATGTGGGGTACGTATGTGGCAGGTGTGTATGGTGTGTCTGTAGTGTGTGTGTGTGTGTGTGTGTCTGCAGTCCCTGTGATAATGTCAGGAATAAATCCTTATGTCATAGACAAAAGGAAATTCTCTAAAAGTCCCACATTTGTTTTTACAGATGACCCAAGGATGAATTTGTAGCTTGAAGACAGTAAATTGATAAGGAGCATTAGCACCACTTGAATGGAAACCAGAAATAATGCTGATTGGTGCCAGGGCAAAACCATACACTGGCAGGATGGTCAGCAAAAGCAGCCCACTAGACAGGAAATAAATGAGGGAAACCCACATGTCTATTAGACTGAGTTTTTGTCTCAAGTTGGGGCAAGTGCTGAAACAGATTTACCAGAGGCTCTAGAACAAGAGAGTTCTAGCAGGGTTGAAGAAACCGCAGCCCTGACTAACATAAGCCACGTTCATGAAGAATGAAGAGCATATGTATGACACACAGAAAAGACAAGGCTGACAAGGGAACAGGCTGAATTTTTAACATATTCCCTAAACTGCACGTTACCCATGGGCAGAGGACAGAAGCCTTGCATATTCAACCTTTTCCCAAACCACTAGCCAGCTGCCGAGTTAGAAAGCCACCTGATTAAACTAGGTAAGTGAGTTCAGATCAGCTTAGGTTACAAATTAGATTCCTATGCCAACAACTAAAATAAGAAGTGGGTGTGGGTGACCAGCACTTGGGAGGCAGAGGCAGGCAGATCTCTGAGTTCCAGGCCAGCCTGGTCTATAGATTGAGTTCCAGAACAGCCGGGGGTATATAGAAATATTTGTCTTGAAAGAGAGGGAGAGGGAGAAGGAAAGGAGGAGAGAGAGAGAGAGAGAGAGAGAGAGAGAGAGAGAGAGAGAGAGAAGGAGGAGGAGGAGAGAGAGAGGAGAGAGAGAGAGAGAGAGAGAGAGAAGAGAGAGAGAGAGAGAGAGAGAGAGAGAATGAATATATTTGGGGCTAGTAAGATAGCCCAGCAGGTACAGTTATTTATCATACAAGCCCTGTGACCTGAATTCAATTCCCAGAATCCACGGAAAGGCAGAAAGAGAGTTGTTCTCTGATCTCTACATGGACACCATAGCACACAGGACCCCCACACCCATAATTTGCGTGTACCTTCACATGTGCACACACACAGACACACAGACATGCACACACTAATAAATTAATCTTAAAAGTGAGAGTTTGATGTCAGCCTAAACTACATAAGTGAGTTCAGATTAGCTTAGGTTACAAATTAGATTCCCTATTTCAATACAAAAAGTTAAAATCAAAAGCAAATAAGTGAATAAGGCATAGGCGTTAGGAATTACACATCTGCACAGCAACATATTATACAGTTTAGGTCTGAGCAAACCGCTAAAGAAAAATAAGAATACTGAGGCACTATAATATATTGCCTAAATGTCTAGTTATTAGAACAACAACAAAAAAAAAGACTTGTGAAGTATGATCCAAACTCAGCACCAACATATGCAACCTCCCACACAAATAAAGACCTGAACTAAACCCCAACCACTTGCTCACCCAAACAACGATGCCAAGCAGATGCTCAGCCTAGCAAACAAAACCTTCAAGACAGCTGTTATCCTTCATCCCAAAGATTAAAATGACATTAATGAAAGTGATGGATTATTTTAAGTGCTGTGCCTACACAAAACCAAGGGGGGAACCATCAGAATCAACTTTATGAGCTCTGGAAATAAAAGAAGATTTTTCACCCACAAAATAGGTGCCAAACCAAGAAGACAACTTTAAAACAGTCAGTAAAGTGTTTGCATGCAGGCATAAGGACCTGAGTTTAATTCTTTTTTTTTTCCTAAGATTTATTTATTGTATGTATGTGAGTATACCAAAGCTGTCTTCAGACACACCAGAAGAGGGCATCTGATCCCATTACAGATGGTCGTGAGCCACCATGTGGTTGCTGGGAATTGAACTCAGGGCCTCTGGAAGAGCAGTCGGTACTCTTAACCGCTGAGCCATCTCTCCATCCCCAGAGTTTAATTCTAAAATCCATATAAGAAGCCAGATGTGGTAGCACGGAGCTTGTGTACCCAGTGTTAGGGAGAGAGAAACAGGAAGATCCCTGGTGCTTGCTAGCTGGCCAGCCTAACCTAACCCTGAACCCCAGTTCCAGTGAGAGACCTGGCCTCAAAAACAAAGTAAATGGCTCCTGAAGAATGACATCTGATATTGCCCTCTGGTCTCCATTACCCCTCCCTTACACACACACACACACACACACACACACACACACACACACACACGCACGCACGCACGCACAAAACCACACACATATATATACACCCCACACATACACACACCACATACACATATACACATATACACTCACACAGACCACACATGCGTGCATACACACACAAACATTCCACAAACACACACGTGAACCCATGCACACATGTACACACACATGAAGACTGATCTATCTGGATACATCTGATTATACAAAAATTTAATTCATCTTAGCTGACAGCAACTACCACAGGGTATTAAAAGTTGTGCCTGAGGAAAGATGCCAAGGTCAAGCCACAGGGGCAACTGCAGCACACATGAGGAAGAGCTCACTTACAAAGCATTTGACACATCATAGACAAATGATACAAACCTAGTCCAGGCTGGGTGTGGTGCCTCACACCTGTCCTGCCAGCCCTGGGGAGGCTGAAATGAGAGAATTGAAGCAAATTCAAGGCCAGATTGGTCTACATAAATGGTTAAGTTCCAAGCCAACGAAGGCTACATAGCAAGACCTATCTTCAAAGGAAACACACGCACAAATATGAGTAAGTTCAATATAAAATAAGCAGGAAAATCTGTCACCTATTGTTGTGGTTTGAATATGAATTGTCCTTCAGTGGCTCATGTTTGGACACTTGGTCCCAGAAGGTGGCACTGTTCTGGAAAGTTGCGGAACCTACAGGAAATAGAGACTTGCTGGTGGAAGAGGCTTTTATAGCCCAGCCCTTAGTTGCTGTTCACTCCCTGCTCCCAGCTGTGGAAACAGATTAACAGCTGTCGCATGGCCTGGCCCCTATGGCTTCCCAACAAAATGGGCTATATCCCTCAAACTACAAGCCAGAGCAAACCCTCCCCCATTTAAGTTGCTTCTTCTTGGGTATTGTAGTTACAACCTGGAGAAGAGTAAGCACTACAAACGTTTAAAGGAACAATGAGGTTTATTTAAGCAGCCTTGCTTAACAGGAATGACTCACGGTCTTCCGTGACTACACACGCATGAAGCATATCCTGTTTGTGTTGAGCAAATTCATGACGCCTGGTCCACACTTTACCATAGGGTCACTACACTCCCCTTTAGCTTTTTCGTTAAAGACTGATTTTTTTTTTCCCACACAGAATTTTACATTTAATCAAAGTATTGCAAACCTATGGCCTTGTTTCAGCTTATTTGGTTTCCTGTATTTGGATTGCTTCTTATCCTTCCCAGTAAGTCTGTAAGATACTAAGATACTAGGGTTTATTTTTACAAAGAGGGGAAAATAATTAATTAATTAATTAGTTAATTAATTAAGAGAACATATTCATGACTCACCAGTACTGACCAACATAAAAATTAGACACAGCAAGATTTTTACCAGCTGGACTCTCTCCCCAGCCCCTAAAAGGCAGTTTTTTATTGATCTTTGGCTGACATGTGAAAAGCTGTGAGTATTTACTATTGAAGAGCCCAGAGTAATTCTAGGCTTTGGTCTGCTGCCAGCCTCTTACTGCATGACCTCAAGGCCTACATTCTTCTCAGCTGCAGGAAAAATAAAATCACCTGGCCTGGGTGAGCCTCAGAAAGGTTGAGATAAGACGGCTGCCTTAGAATAGCCTTGAGCCTGTACCTACATCCTACTGTCCGCCACACCCTGGGCTCTACCTAACCCTCAATTTACAAATTCCTTCTTTATTATCCCCTGAGACTGCTCCACCCTTTCTTTTTTCTTTTTTTTTTTCTTTTTTTCCGGAGCTGGGAACCAAACCCAGGGCCTTGCACTTGCTAGGCAAGTGCTCTACCGCTGAGCTAAACCCCAACCCCTGCTCCACCCTTTCAAAGTAGTTGTTGTTAGCCTGACCAGGACCCTAACCAGTTAGAAGCATTCCCATCCCGAAGTGAATACTTTACTTACTTTTGGTTTATTTCTGACTCCGGTGGTCCTTTCCTCATTATTTGCACCCCGTGACCCCAACACTATATACTTTCTATCACTCTGGAGATAAATATGCACTTACAAAACAATTATCACTATCAAGCACATAAACAACAACCTTTCCCAAAATTTTCTCAACCCTCAAAATAATAAAAATAATATTATTAGTGTGTGGTTTTCATGTTTTTAATGGACAAGTATATTAACTAACCTAGAAAATTCTTACATGTACTTAAAAGACTGGACTGGAGAAATGACTCAGAGGCACCTCCTCCCCGACACACACTAGGTATCAGCCATACGACAGGTCTAGTATTAAATGAAGTTTATTTGGGACATGGGGAGGGGGGCGTAGGGAAGGGATGTGAGACAGAGAAAGAAAGGGATAGAGAAGAACAGATAAAGAAATGAGAAATAAAGAAGGAAAGAGGGGGACGGAGAGGAGAGAGGAAAGAGGAGAGAGAGAGAGAGAGAGAGAGAGAGAGAGTCCTTTTATAGCAATAGCAAGCCAGGCTCCTACCTGGCTCTTGCTAGGTAACTGTTGGGCAGAGCATAGAAGAAGTGCTAATATATATCCTGCCACAGAAAGTAATCCACTCCTGCAATCCCAGTACCTGGGAGGCTGAAACAAGATTTCTTCAAGTTGGAGGCCAACGTGGTCTAAATGAGTTCAGGTAGAGCCACAAAGTAAGATTTTTATCTAAACAAGCATTTGCAGCATAGCATCTTACAATATCGGCCAAGTCACACTGACTAATTGGACCTACGTTCTTACTGATTTTTTTCTTACTTCACTAATTACTGAGAAAACGGTGTTGAAATAACCAACCCAGTCATTGCCAAACTTTCCTCCTCTGTTCTCATGGATTTTGCCTTTGAAGCTTTCACAGATGACTTGAATATTCATTTACTTTTTTTTTTAAATATTTATTTATTTTATGTATGTGAGTACACTGTCGCTATCTTCAGACACACCAGAAGAGGGCATCAGATCCCATTACAGATGGTTGTGAGCCACCATGTGGTTGCTGGGATTTGAACTCAGGACCTCTGGAAGAGCAGTCAGTGCCCTTAACCGCTGAGCCATCTCTCCAGCCCTCATTTACTTTTTTAAATGAATTGACAGTTTTACCAGTTCTACCATTATGAATTGTCTCTCTTCTTCCTTTGTAACTCCCATTTTCTTGAAGCTTAGTAATTTGAGACTAATAAGCAATCTTTGTAGGTTTGGCGTTAAATGAAGTATCTTCCATATCACCGTTGTCTAGAATACCCATGTCTTCCCGTTTAGACTGGCTATGCTCTATGCTTTATGTGTGGTGGTGCAGAACTCAGAGGCGGAGACAGGCAGATCTCTTTAAGTTTGAGGCCAGCCTGGTCTACATAGCAAGTTCCAGGCTAGGAAGGGATATACAGTGAGACCCTGTCCCTAAAATAAAATAATACAATTGCTAGGAGACCCTGGCATTGAGGTGTTTAAATCCCATGGTCTCTAAATCTCTCGGTTTGTGAATCTTGTCTTCCACAGTTGCAGGACCCCTCAGTCAGGTATAAACTACGTGCCATGTGCCAGCCTTCCTTTTCATCCCGTATGCACTTTGCCTTAGAGGTATTTTAATCTTGAAATAAAATGTATTGGTAAGTTGTGTCCAAGCAGGGTAAAACAAAACAACGAATTGAATTTATGTTTTTGAAATGTCAGTACATTTTGTGCCACTAATGCTGTGGTGTACATCTGAAGGCTTTTTAATGTTGTTTTATACTTTAGAATCATGGGAAAGTTCGATTTGTAATCCCGATGTATATTTTAAATAAAGAAAGGAGGGAGGGAAGGAAGGAGGGGAGAAGAGAAGGAAGAAAGAGAGGGAGGAAGGAAGGAAGGCATGTAAAGATTCCACAATATTGTCCTCTGACCTCCATAGATATTCTGTGACCATACACACACACACACACACACAATGCATTATATACACATGAAACAATAATTATAACAGGGTCCCAGACCTTAGCACAACTGACTCTTTATGGAAGTACCTACCATTCAGGTCATAGACAACACCACCAGCCAAAATGAAAACATAGATCAAATCCATCAAAGCCCATAGTTCTGGGAAAGTCTTCAAATGTTCTAATCTTGCTTTTTGGCTTCTGTAGTTATCCTTCTGGCTAACTGTTCTTGCTAACTGAAGTATGTCAACCAGGAATATAGTTTTTGTGGTTAAGAGCTCACCCTGAGAAAAGCTGAGACCCAGTGTAGTTGCTGGTTGGCTAATAAAGACTTTCTTTCTTTAATATTTATTTTTTTATGTATGTGAGTACACTGTCACTGTCTTCAGTCACACCAGAAAAGGGCATCAGGTCCCATTACACATGGTTGTGAGCTACCATGTGGTTGCTGGGAATTGAACTCAGGACCTCTGGAAAAGCAGTCAGTGCTCTTAACCAGCCCCTAGTAAAGACTTTCTATTGGCTTAAATCCAGTCTTCTCTGTGGATACCCTACAACAACAATAATAAAGATGTTCTAAAAGGAAAAAAGAGAATGAGGAACAGTTGTTCTCATATTCACAGTCTTAAGAGATACTGGGAAGGACTGAGGATATGGTTTGGTTGGTATCATGGTTGCCTACATGCACGAAGTCCTATGTCTCAGTTCTATTACTTCATAAACCGTGAGTAGTGGCTCACATCTGTAATTCTCAGAAGACAGAAGCAGAAGGGTCAGAAGTCCACAGTCACTCCCAGCTTCTTAGCAAACTCAAGGTTAGCCTGGGCTACATGACCTTTGAATTAAAGAAAGAAGGAGTGAAGGAAGAGCAGGAGGGAGGCAGGCAGGCAGGCCTAGGGACACTTTCCAAACTGCAGTACAAGGAAATGGAAGCCAGACATGGAGCCAAGGTATTTCGAAGTGAAGGAAGCACAACAGATGTGCCTTTTCACATGTGTGGACTTGGTGAGGCAATGAGTCATAGAGAGAGCGGCAGAGCAGATGTAGGAGGTTGTCCACTGGTCACAGCTTGGTGGGATGCCAGACTGTCCCTGCCCTGCCTTGGGCAGAGCCTGATCATTTTGCACAGCAACTCCATTTTGGTTAAACTGTTACAGTTCCCAGAACTAAAGTAATTTGTTTTCTGGCACTGAATGATTTGTTTCTGAGATCCTCTCCCTCTCCAGCCTAAGGGCCCATGACCTGGGTCTCACTGTGGGCCCCAGTAATCACCAGGCAGGAAAGATGTTAATCCATCACTCAACATTAATTAACTTCCTACTCCCTGGTTACCCCTAGCAATAACTAGCTGTGAACCAAAGAGGAAAAATTTCACTCTACTTCCCATCCAGCCTTCTGTGCTCCTCAGGCAAGGTGACAAGCACCCTTCCCGCTGAGCCTTCTCACCCAATTTTATCTTTTTTTTTTTTTTTTCTGGAGCTGGGGACCGAACCCAGGGCCTTGCGCTTCCTAGGCAAGCGCTCTACCACTGAGCTAAATACCCAACCCCCAATTTTATCTTTTCATTGTACAAACTAAATAGTACAGTTTGATATGTGTTAAAGTTTAACCCTCTTTGCAATCCCTCTTTAGTGTTTAAGAGCCTTGGGCTTGTTTTTCCAAATAATCTTTAGTGTCAGCTTGTCTACAGCCAGAAAAAATAAGCACAAAAAGAACACTATTCTTGCCTTGAGAGAACGTTAACTGAACAAGAGAACTGCTCTGTTGATGTGTCCTTCGGAGAGCTAACCTACAGACTGTGTTGAAGTAACCTCTCCAGGTGGCTTTCCCTTTGGTTTAAACTACTGTTAAATTTTTCAGGAGTGTTTTCACGATTACTTTAAATAGACATTAAATATTTCCTACAACATTTATTCTGATGTATATTCCTGGCCTTATGCTTCTGATTGGTGTGTGTGTGTGTGTGTGTGTGTGTGTGTGTGTGTGTGTGTGTTTATATGTGTGTCTGTGTGCGTGCGTGTCTGTGTGTGTTGTTGTCTGTATGTGTGTCTGTTTGTATGTCATCTGTATATGTGTCTGTCTATGTGTCTATTGTCTGTGTGTGTGTCTGTGTGTGTCTGTATGTGTCTGTGTGTATCTGTGTGTATATGTATGTCTGTACATGTGTCTGTGTGTGTGTGTCTCTGTGTGTGTCCTCTGTATATCTGTGTGTATGTCATCTGTGTGTGTGTGTGTGTGTGTGTGTGTGTGTGTGTGTGTGTGTGTGTATAGATCTTTGTTGGTTTTTGAGACAGCTGTCTCACTTGGCTCAGTCTGGTCTCAAACTCCAGATCTTCCTGCCTACACTTCCAAGTGCTGGGATTATAGAGTGTCTGAATACTTATTTAAAATGGTAACTGTCATTGCTGCCCTTTTTACAGTTCTGAATAATCAAACTCAGGGCAGATGATGCTCTCTGCTCTGCCACAACCTAGGTCTCACTATGCAACCCTGGCTGGCCTAGAATATAGTATATAGACCAGGCTAGCCTCAAACTCACAGAAATCCACCAACCTCTGCCTCCCAAGTGATAGGATTAAAGGAGATGTGTGTGGACACTATTGAAGACAGTTGAGTCTAAGCACACATCCAAAGCGTGACTTACAGTTTCCTATGATATTGCCAGGTGGGGGAGTTCTTCAAAGTAAAACAGATAAGCAATCTACAAATGAAAAGGTTCTTTTCTCTCTGTGGGTGAAAAATATTTGTACCAAATGATCTGAGAGTTAACCTAAATAGATAAGTGACAGAACCCAGTGCAATTCAAACATTTTTTAAAATTATGTCTTTTCACAGGCTTACAAAATATTAGGTGACCAAGGATTTTTTCCACAGTCTTAGTTTTAGTTAACCCTTCTCTTCCTACCCCCATGTGTTCAACTCCTTTAAAACCTTTTTCCATTTCTCCCTCTAATGGCCCCTTTCTAGGTTCCTGGCCTCTACAGGCACTTCAAGTTAAACACACATATCTTAGTTACTTTTCTATTGCAAAAAAACGATGGATTGGGGCTCATGATTTCAGAAAGTTAGAGTCTGTGATCATCACATGGGGGAGAATGGCAGCAGGTAGGCAGGCTAATGCTGGAATAACAGCTAAAAGCTTGCATCCTGATCCTTAAGCACCAGACAGAGAAAGCCAACTAGGACTAGCTAGGGCTTTTAAAACCTCCAAACCCACACACAGAGACTCCACACCTCCAACAAGGTCACGCCCACTCCAACGAGGCCACACCTCCTAATCTTTTCCAAACAGTTCCACCAACTGGGGACCAAGTTGAGCCTATTGGAGCCATTTCATTCAAGCCACCACAATACGAGTACTGGAACTTTGAAGCTAGGCTCTACATGTGAGGGAGAATATGCAGCATTTGTCTATCCAGGCCTGGATCACCTCATTCGATGTGTTTTCCAGTTTTCCTGAATATTTCATAATTTCATCTTTTTACAAATGAATAAAATTCTACTTGTATATATAACCACAGTTTTATTATCCCTTCACCAGCTGATGGACATCTGGGCTGGTTCTTTCCCTGGCTATTATGAACAGAGCATCATTGACCATGGATGTGTGTGGAGAGGCAGTGGCAGATAGGGATGGAGTTTGAAGCCCTTGGCAGCCCCTATAAATGAACTGCAATGGAGATCCTTAGGAATTATCAGTAAGCCTTCTGCAGCTCACTCTCTCCCTCAGAGAGCTAGCTCGGTTGCTGTGGAGCCTATAGACGCCGAGTGCTTAACCATACATATGGTTAATCTTAATTTCCAACTTGATTAGATCTGGAATCAATTAACATATGTGTATCTGGGCATATCTATGAGGTCATTCCTTTCCAGGGAGGAGTAACTGGAGAAGGCCAGATTGGGACCGATGAGGTATCCAGGCTCATGAACTAAGCACCATGGGCTTCCCAGCCTCTCTGGAAATTCAGACAGACAAATGTGCCCTACCTAGCCCTTAGACTATCAGCCAGTCTAATAAATTTCCCTTCTGTAACATATAGTCACCTTATTGGTTCTGTTGTCTAGATAACCAGCTAACACAATGAGCTACTTGGTTAACTGGCAACTAGAGTTTTCCAGCATGAACCAGATGTTTGACTCATTAGCCCATAAAATTTTGCTAGTTTGCAACACTCCATTCTCAGAGTCTTAAAGCTTCTGAAGGCACAAGTATATGACATAAAGGAGTGTCCCCATAGGCCTAAGGTCTCCATCCCTGCAATATAGCTTCCATCCACCCACAACTACAGACCAGTGAAGTCAGGGGTTCCCCCAAAATTAAATGAATAAGAAAGAGAAACTTAGAGACTGATTTACAAAAGGTTCTGGAACTGAGCAGCTGCAGCACCATCGCCTATTTTAGGGACATCCCTTATTTCTCTTGCTGGGATAAAACACTGGCCAAAAGCAGCTTAGGGGAAGAAAGAATTTATTTTATCTTACATTGTTAAGTAGTCCATCACTTGAAAAAAGTCAGGGTACGAACTTGAAGCAAAAGTCATGGAGAAACACTGCTTGCTGCCTCACTTGCAGGTTTATACTTAGCTTTCTCAAGCAACCTAAGACTACCTGCCAAGGGAATGGTGCCACCCACAGTGGCCTAGACCCTTCTGAATCAATTAATAATTGAGATGATCTCCCACAGCATCCTCACAGGACAATCTGATCTAGGGGATTCTTCAATGAGACTCACCTCTCAGATGACTCTAGGCTGTGTCAAGTTTGCAACTAAAGCTGACATCCCTGAAATGCAGTGATGGAAGAAAATCCACCTCCCTTCCTCTAGTAAGCAGGGCTTGGAGCCGTGTGACTAGTAAGTCATTTTGCTTACATGGAGAATCGGGCAGACATATGACTGTGGACAGACTCATGGGCTGTGGCTGAGTAGGACTTAGAAACACCATGACAGCAAAACTGGTGACAAGCTTTGTGGACAGACTTCTCCAAGGAAAAAGGAAAAAAAGGAAGAATTTTGTGTCTTATGTGAATTCTAACCAAAGAGAGACTTCGGCATGGAAGGACTTTTCTATTTCATTGATTTATGGTTGTGTGTGTGTGTGTGTGCACATGTGTATGAGCATATGTGTGTCATGCACACACATACATGTGCCACAGTACATGTGTAAAAGTCAGAGGACAACTTTCAGGAGTCAGTTTTTTGTACCATGCAGGTCCTGGCCATTAAACCAAGCCTTGGTGACAAACACCTCTTCCCACGGGGCTATCTCACCAGCCCATAGAAATAATCAGGAGTCTATCAATTCTGGCCAGCTTCTTTGCCAAGCCATGATGGAAGGGGTCAGTTAGACAGGGCCTCAGCTACATGAGTTTCTACTCACTGAGTCAGGCTTTGCTCTTCCCATTGTCACACTGAGAGTCTGCCAACAGCTGAGAGCAAAAGTGAGCCCCTAGTATGAGGTGATTCCCCAGAAAGTCTGTAGCTACCCTGTGGCAGGTTGATCACGACGGACCCACTTCCATGGAGTAAACAATCCTGAGTAGACACAGACTGAACACAAATGTGTCTTCACTGCGTTCTCAAAGTCTTAAAGAATGCTTTATAAGAGGCAGAACAGAAAGACAGAAAAGATTATGGACACAGAAGGGAAATGTAAAAGAAAAAAAAAGTCCCTTCATCTCAAGCCTGGTCCTTTTTCCTGATGACAGAGTCAGGAAGCTTCAGGCCCTGCTGATAAAGCCTGAATTGTCTACAGAGGCAACATCATGTTTTCCTAAAAACATCAAAGACAGCCAATAAATTGTGCTTACTTAGGCCAAAATAATGTGCAGTCTTGATTTTCTAGCACTCTCCTCCAATTCCTAGATCTAAACAACACCCCCACAAATCCCATTGTCCCATGAAAGGATTTTAGCAATAGGGTGGATTAGCAATAGGGTAGTCTCCTCTGTGGATTCTCAGCACCCCACCCCCAGCTACCTCTGACCTTGCCCAGCCACAGTGGAAAGGAAGGGGTCGGTTATACAGGGTCTCAAGAAAGTGAACTTCTACTTTTGAACTTTTGGTTTTGTTTACAAGAGAAACTTCTTTAAACTTGCTGTAAATTACGTCTCTAGATTCAAAAGGAAGAGCATATTTTTTGTTTAATGTTTTTAATTAATTATTTATTCATATCCCAATCACAGATTCCTCCCCTGCCTCTCTTCCCAGTCCTTCCCTCCGCTCACCTCACCTTTCCCTAGCACTACCACCTCCCACTCCTCCTCCCTTTCTTGTTACAAAAAGGGAGACCTCCTACGGATATCAGCCATCCCTGATATATCTAGTTGCAGTAAGAATAGATGCATCATCTTCTGTTGAGGCTAGATGAGGCAGCCCAGTAAGGGAAAGGGGTCCCAAAGGCAGGCAACAGAGTCAGAGACAGCGTGTGCTTCCCACTGTTAGGAGTCCCACATGAGGACCAAGCTACACAACTTGTTACAAATCTGCAGAGGGCCTAGGTAAGTCCCATGCAGGGAAGAGCGACTTTTTAACTTAGAAGACATAAGTTGAGAGCCATCAACATCCTATCCTATATATATCCCTTAAAGAAGCCTAAGTGTAGCTCTCCCTGTGGTAGTCTACACTCACACTTCGGTGTATCTCATCCTTTCTCTGTGTCTTTCTAATAAACCCTGTGTTGAGTATCTGTACAAAGCAGCAGGTCTCAACCCCTTTGGGGGTCAAATGACCCTTTCACAGGAGTCACCTAACTCCATTAGAAAGCACAGCAGATGTTTACATCATGATTCATGACTAGCAAAATTACAGATATGAAGTAGTGATAAAATAATTTTATGGTTACTGGGTGTGGGGGGTGGTGTCACCACAACACGAGGAACTTAAAGGACTACAGCATTAGGAAGGTCGAGAACCACTCATATGAGGAATGTCTTTTAGGGCCTGTGAGATAGCTCAGTGGGTAAAGGTACTTGCCACTGGAGCTGCTGGGCATGGAAGCTCCAGTGGCAGGAGAAAATCAATTCCTGAAAGTTGTCCTCTGATCTCTACATAGGCATCATGGAGTGCGCACCCACACAAATAAGTGTAAATAATAAAACAGTGATTTCCAGCCCATCTCAAACTTTCCACATTGAAAGTTTTCACTCTGAAATTCCTTTCTTCTTCATAGCCATGAATCCTAGCTTTACTCGAGTCGAGGTCCCTAAGGAAAAGGGTGTGTGAGGATGGAAAGGAGCTGCCCCTCTGTTCTCACACACACACCCACAATACACACTATCATGGTACTCCATACAGATTTCTGATCATGTAATATCAGGTGAAGGAATCATGGTCCCATGCTTTCGAAATTCAATGTTCTTACCATGTTCTATCCTGAAGCGGCTTGATAAAATAACATAATGGGTTTGGCAGAGTTTTTTATGACACTAGCAACAAGGAAGGCTATGTGAAAGCAGGTGTTGCAATCTCCCAGATCAGGCCACATCCTCTGCAGCTGCTCAACCCTCATGCCTACTGCAAGGAGCTAGCAAGCACCACCAGCTGTGTCCTTGTGGTCTCGTTCCCTAACCCCCCCCTTACCTCCCTACCCCACTTACCTCCCAGGAATTAAGAGTCAACCCCTAATGCAGGCTACTCACTATGTGATATAAGACCTCCTCTTTTGCTCAGAAGTCTTTAATGTGGAGGTCCCCAATTTTTCTGGTGAGATTGAAAGAGTTCTCTGTCTTCAGAACCATGCTTTCTGCTACATTAACAATTCTTTATAAAGTTCTCCCCTGGAGAACAGTTAACCTCGGCTCTCCTCTCTCAAACCATTCACCACCTCTCATCTCTATCCCTAAAATCAAAGAGACAGAATGAATGCTATATACGCTCTCAATTAGCACTCGGCATAGCATTGCTGCTTCTCTCAGAGGCAGGAACACAGGTCCAGGAAGGGACTGGAAATAGAAGTGGCACCATTCACCTTTTTTGGCAAAATTGTTGCTTTTGTCCATGCAACCTTATATTCTGCTAGCCTACAGGTCACAAAATCAATACCACTGAATTGGAAGTTAAAGCTGCTCCCGATTGCCTGGCCTGTAAATAACCTTACTTATTTTCAGTCACTTGCAAGTCTGATGCAGGAGGATTGCAGGTTCAAGGCCAGCCTGGGCAACTCCACGAGTCCCTGTCTCAAAATAGAAATGCTCATTGGGAGAAAATGTCATTGGAACTGTTATTGAAGTCATTGTAAGCTGTACTAAAGTCATTGGAACACTAGAGCAACTCAACTTAAGCAGTGCTGATCACGGCTCAGAGTCTTCTGGGAAGATTATGTGAGTCCCTTATCGAATAAAGAACTGTAATTGAGGTTAGGGAGATGGCTCAGTGTTTAAGAGCACTGACTGCTCTTCCTAGAGGTCCTGAGTTCAATTCCCAGCAACCACACAGTGGCTCACAACCATCTGTAATGGGATCCGATGCCCTCTTCTGGTGTGTCTGAAGACAGTGACAGTGTACTTATATACATAAAATAAATAAATAAATCTTTTTTAAAAGACTAATTGGAAGAGGGTTGAGCTGCAGGCAAAGGAAATACAGACCATGTCGAGAAAGACAATTTGTATGCACAAATAGATATGAGCACCTGGGCAGCCATGGAGACAAAGACAACTCCTAAGAGTGGTTTTCATTACTTCGTTATGAATGTTTGTATGTGTATGGCTGTGCATGATGACTGTGGTTCCATCTCTCACCCAATATACAATCTACATAATGGAGCTAAGTGTTAGTAGTTCACATCTGTAATCCCAACATCTAAGAGGTAGAGACAAGCAGGAGCATCCGCAGCTCAAGTCCAGCCTTGTTTACAAGAGATCTGTAAAACGAAGTAAGTAAGTAAATCCTACTTAAGGTATTCATATTTTAAGACACCAAAAAGAGGAGTGAATACTATGGTGGTTTGACTAAGAACAGATCCCCTAGGCTAATAGATTTGAATGTTTGGTCATTAGGAAATAGTGCTACCTGACAGGGATTAGGAGGTGTGGCCTTACTGGAGGAAATGTGGCCTTACTGGAGGAAGTGTGGACTTATTGGAGGAAGTGTGGCCTTACTGGAGGAAGTGTGGCCTTACTGGAGGAAGTGTGCCACTGGGGAAGGATTTTGGGGTTTCAATGCTCAAACCAGGCCCCATATCTCACTCTCTCCCAGCTGCCTGGTTCTATGTACAACTCTCAGCTACCTCTCCAACACCATGTCTGCCACCACAATTCCTGTCACAATGATAATGAACTAACCCTCAAATATAATGCAAGCCTCAATTAAATGCTTTCTTTTATAAGACTTATCGTGGTCATGACAGCTCTTCTTAGCAATAGAACTTTTACTAAGACGAATATTAAGGAGTCTGCGTCCTCTTCTGGGAAGAGGTTTCAGTTGTATGCAGGACGGTTGTGGCCTGTGAAGCATGAACTTGTCACTTAATTTGGAAATTAACTGTGGCATACGAAATGTATATGAGTAATAAGAGGAAGTAGATCATGATTGTATTAGTTACTTTCCTGTTGCTGTGATAGAACACGCTGACAAGCTCAAAAAAAAAAATAAGCAACAACAAAAGAGCAAATTCTTGATTGAATAATCAAGAATTATTCAAGCAAAAGCTTCATCTCAGTCCGAATGTCTACCATCACAGGATGGAAAACAGCCCATGTGGTGGTACACAGCTGTAATCTCAGCACTTAGGAGATAAGTTTAGAAGATAAGCTGGAGGGAGACACAGCCACTACCTCTATTGCTGTGCAGAGACACCATGGACAAGGCAACTCTGTAGCAGTGAGCTTTTGCTAAGCGTCCCACACACATCCCACATGCATACCCAGGAGCTATTTTTGGATCGGCAAATGAAACACACACACACAGTAGCTTATTTTTAACATGCCTTACTAGCACAGCGGCAGGGCACTTCTAAGCCTCCCCCGGCTAGCATGCCCTTCCCTCTGATACTCAACACCTTCTAAATCTACGTTTAACTTGGCTGCTCTGTTATCTTCTGTGAAACCCATTGGTCTTTGCCCAAGATGCTTCTGGGCAGCGCTTGTGGAGTGGGGGGTGCACTTTCCCTTTACTCCTACATTTCAGATGATCTCCCCTCCACAGCTCCAAATCTGTTACATCTGTCTCCCCTGGGTTATGGCGATCTGTCCCTTCCTTCCCCTGCCTTAGCCCTTGCAACTCTAAGGGTCTCACCCCGTCTCCCTTTGCCCAGTCATTGGCTGTCTGGCAATACTTTATTGCCAATCATATCTGGCTAGGAGCAGGCTTCCTTTAGCCTGTGTGCAAGTTTTTTGGGTAACACAACTAGCAAGAGAAAACCAGACACTGCACAACTGTAATAAAAATGTCAGTTGTTGGCTTGCTCAAAGTTTTAGAGGATTAGTCTCTGATCATCATGATGGGAAGCAAACAGACATGGTACTGGAGCAGTAGCTGAAAGCTTTATATCCTGAGCCATGGGCAGCAGGCAGAGAGAAGGACTGAAACTATGGGCTTTTGAAACCTCAAAGCCCACTCCCATTGGTACACAACCTCTAACAAGGTCACACCTCCAACCCTTCCCAAATAGTTCCACTCCCTGCTGACTAAGCATTCAAATGTATGAGCCTATGGGGGTCACTCTCCTTGGTAACGTCAAATCCTTGACCACATCACAGAAAAATGTTTCAGGATGATCAAGAATGTAACAAAGTTATCAGTTTCATTAGGTCATTAGACAGATTTGTATAGATAAAATGCCTGAGAGTTCTTGAGAATGCAGGAGCCTAGATGTCTGCAATGGCTACATTTATGATTCTATGGCTTTCTAAGTTGCATTCCACAAAAGATGTAATTTTCAACATGGTTTAAAGATCAAGCAAAGCTGGTTGGAGAGATGGCTCGATGGTTAAGAGCGGTGACTGCTCTTCTAGAGGAGTCAATTCCAAGTTCAATTCCCAGCAACCACATGGTGGCTCACAACCACCTGTAATGGGATCCAATGCCCTCTTCTGGTGTGCCTGAAGATAGCTACAGTGTACTCATATATATTAAATAAATAAATAAATCTTTATAAAGCTTAAATGTGAATTATAACAATTAAATAAAACATATAAGCCGGTTTTACTTATTTCCCTCATCTTAAAGAATTTCCTTTTGTGCCAGGTGGTCGTGAAGCACACCTTTAATCCCAGCACTCTGGAGACAGAGGCAGATCGATATTTATGAGTTCCATACCAACCTGGTCGACAGAGCAAGTTAAAGGACAACCAGGGCTACACAGAGAAACCTTGTTTCAAACAAAACAAAACAAAAAATTTCCCTTTTGTTCCTGGAGAGACAACTCAGTAGGAAAAGGGACTCACCCCCAAACCTGACAACCTGAGTTTGATCCCCAAAATCCACGTGGTAGAAGAAAGAACTGACTCCCAGAAGTTACCCTTTTATATCCCAATGCATGTGCATGCACTGTAAATAAACAAATCGTTTTCAAAAATTTTAAAGAATTGCCTTTTAAAGAATGGCATTGTAAGGTGTATCATGAGGCACACTATTTAGAAGGGTGATATAGCAAAACCAAGCTCACAAACATTCTGGCCCTAAGTAAGCATGGCTCGTTTGCTGTAGGTTCAATTTCCCTTCATATAAGATGGCCTCCATGATCTTCCTGTCTGAACTTCTTTTAAGATTTATTTGTTTTATTTGAATACACTTATAGCTGTCTTCAGACACACCAGAAGAGGGCATCAGATCCCATTACAGATGGTTGTGAGCCACCATGTGGTTGCTGGGAATTGAACTCAGGACCTCTGGAAGATCAGTCAGTGCTCTCAACCGCTGAGCCATCTCTCCAGCCCCTGTCTGAACCTCTTGAATGACGGGATTGCAGACTCAAACTACCCAGCTGCACTTTGCTACAGGTAGTATTGTTTACACACTTATTGTTTATCTATTTCAGGGTGGGGAGGTCAGAGAACAGCATCCTTCCACCATTCTGGTCCCAGGGTCGGAGCTCTGGGAGTCAGGCTCGCCTTTACCCAGTAAGCTGTCATACAGGCTGCACGTTTGTTGTTCTTAACATCCTTGTTTGTGATAACTTCAGGGAACACATACTGAGGGCAATTCTAGCTTTATCACCTGCCTTCAAGCATCTTAACTCTGTTATCAGGAAAGACTTATGATATCATTACATAAAAATGATACAGAAGTTTGTTTTCTTTTTTGAAATATGGTCCCTTTGTGTACCTCTGGCTGGGGCGAAACTTATGTAAACCAGGCTGGCCTCAAACTCACAGAGATCCTCTGCCTCTGCCTCCAGAGTGCTAGGATTAAAGGCTGCACAACCGTGCCTGGCAATATAGAAATATTTTTTAACTGAGCATATACCTAGGATTCTAGCACTGGTGGATTGCTGAGAATTTGAGGCTTGCCTGGGATAAACAGTAAAACTATCAAAAATAATCATATATATATATATATATATATATATATTTGTTGATTGCTTTTACATGTTTATTTTATGTGCATCACTTTTTTGCCTGTATGTAGTCTATGCAAGCGATCCCCTAGAACTGGAGTTACAGACAGTTGTGAGCTGCCATCTGGGAGCTGGGAATTGAAACCAGGTCCTCTGGAAGAGCAGTCAGTGCTCCTAACCACCAAGTCATCTCCCCAGCCCTCTTTCTAGATTTTTGTGTCGGCTCTATTTTTTTTTTTTTTTTCGGGGCTGGGGATCGAACCTAGGACCTTGCGCTTCCTAGGCAAGCGCTCTACCACTGAGCCAAATCCCCAACCCCTCTTTCTAGATTTTTAATGATGTGTGAAAAATCGTAGAATCCTATACATTTCCCCAAAAAGATAGCTCAGTGGTTAAGAGCAATTGCTGCTCTTACAAAGGAACGGAGCTCAGACCTAAGCACCTACACCCACACCCACACCCAGCAGTTCACACCTGCCTGTAACTTCACCTGTAGGGCGTCCGATGCTCTCTTCTGGCCCCCATGGGCAATCATACAAGCGTGAGACACACATAACTGAATAAATGAGTCAACACACAAATATTACTTTTAAAAAGAAAGAACAGAACAGATTTTAACAGGTTTTAGAGAAAGCACTCTGTCCCCAGCATCACCATCAAGTTCAGTGATTCGTGGGAAAGACTCTTGGACAGTTGTTCTCTTGGTTGATTACTGCTCCTGTGAACAAATGCACTGCAAAGTCAGCAAAGGGGAAAGCCAGGGAAAAGAGGCTTCTGGCAACTCTCCACAGTGGAGCCACACAAAGTGTGTTGTCAACCTCAGTGGCTTCTCAGCAGCCATGTTCAAGGGGCTCTCAGCAGTACCCAACGCCTCCCATCTACAAAACTTCCAGGCTCTCAGAGGATGCCAGCAATAAGATATCCTATCAGGTCTGGTTGGTGAAAATAACTGCAAAATCTTTCAGGTCCCAGCCAGGGTTGTCCCTGTAAGCAGAAAGAATTGAGAAGGCGTCTCGAAGCTCCTATATTAGCCTCTTCAGAACCACTCACTGACTAAGCCATATATAAAAGTAAGTCCCTTGAACCAGGTGAAAACAACCTTCACAAATGACCTCAGGTATGTCCCCTTGGGAATTAAAACAAATCTCATTGATTATATAGCTTGGTATTAGAAATCTGGTGTGAGCGCCATTTCGTGGACGCCGCGGGAGTGAGAGCATCTGTGGAAGCAGTGCCAGAGGGAAGCGGGTGGGCCTGTCGGAGCGTTAGGATTTGAGCTTGGGCATTTTGAATCCAGGATCTCGAAATGCATCGTGATTCCTGTCCCTTGGACTGTAAGGTTTATGTAGGTAATCTTGGAAACAATGGGAACAAGACTGAATTAGAACGGGCTTTTGGCTATTATGGACCACTCCGAAGTGTGTGGGTTGCTCGAAACCCTCCTGGCTTTGCTTTCGTCGAATTTGAGGATCCCCGAGATGCTGCTGATGCTGTCCGAGAGCTAGATGGAAGAACACTATGTGGCTGCCGTGTAAGAGTGGAACTGTCGAATGGTGAAAAGAGAAGTCGGAATCGTGGCCCGCCTCCCTCTTGGGGTCGTCGTCCTCGAGATGATTACCGCAGGAGGAGTCCTCCACCTCGGCGCAGATCCCCAAGGAGAAGCTTTTCGCGAAGCCGGAGCAGGTCTCTTTCTAGAGATAGGAGAAGAGAAAGGTCTCTGTCTCGTGAGAGAAATCACAAGCCGTCTTGATCCTTCTCTAGGTCTCGTAGCTGATCTAGGTCAAATGAAAGGAAATAGAAGACCAGTTGGCAAAAGTGGTGTACAGGAAATAACTTCATTTGACAGGAGTATGTACAGGAAATTAAAGTTTTGTTTGAGACTTCATAAGCTTGGTGCATTTTTAAGATGTTTTAGCTGTTCGAATTTGATTTGTCTCTTGGAACAGTGACACACAAAACGATGTAATTCTCTATGGTTTCAAATGGATCATATGAGGCATGTGATATCAAGAACTGTTACTTTACAATGTTCCCTTAAGCGAGATTGAATTTTCTTTGAATTTTAGTTTTTCATAGACTGAAATAAACCTAGATCCTGCCCAGTTTGAAGTGATGTACTGATGACGTCAAGCACCTAGCGGAAATGGACTAAAGCTGTAGTTCCCCTAGTGACTGAGACACAGTGTGGCACTGTGGGTGAAATGGTGAGCAGCCTTTAAAAGCTGCTGCGAACACAACCAACAGATAAAGGGTAGGAACCACACTCTGAAGGTTTTCACAGTGGTTCCTTCCTGGTTGCTGTACGGGGATGCAGAGCTGTCTAACGTCTTTATTTGGAAATGTAAAACTAAGATACCAGTGTCCTATCAGTTTAAGGGTACATTGTAGAGCTGAACTCAGTTACTGTGCAAGATTTTTTTTCATGCTGTCATTTGTAATATGTTTGTGAGAATCCTTGGGATTAAAGTTTTGGATACAAAAAAAAGAAAAGAAAAAAGAAAAAAAGAAATCTGGTGTGAGACTTTTCCTGGGAGGACATGAAAATCTCCTTACCTCAAATCAGGCACAGACAACAGACCAAAGAAATGACTAAGTTCAAGTGTAGTTTAATGAGTTTATTGGGGTTACTTTCAGGAGCACAGATGACTCAAAGATAGCTGCCCCCATAGAACACCCAACCTTAACATGAGCGACAACTCATGAACACGGACCCTGCACCTGTCTCATCCAACTTGCAGACAGCCCAGCCAGCAGGAGAATTTTCTCTGTCCAGCAGTTACTGTTTTTACAACCTTGAGGAAGTCGTTTTGTTTCAGACCCCAGACTAGGGGCTGAAGTGCATATTTTACAAATCAAACCTCCAGGTTCTCCCAGCATCCCTCAGACCCTACCTAACATACCCTGCCCCAACCCTGAACTCTCCAGCCCAGGGCCTGGGCTGCCCTTCCCCGGGGCTCTTTCTTATATAACCCAGACATTTTGCGCTCTCTCTCTCTCTCTCTCTCTCTCTCTCTCTCTCTCTCTCTCTCTCCTCCCTCTTTCTCTCTTTCACACCCTCTCCTTTTCCTTTTCTTTCTTCTCTCTCTTCCCCTCCCTCTCTCTCCCCATGGTGACTTCCCTGGCCTTACTCCTTGGAGACAGTGAACTCACTTTGGCGTAGTTTCCCAATAAACCTGCCTTTAATATATTCTAATATGGATTAAATTGGTTCATTTTACCAGCAGAGATATAACTTACCAGAAGGGCTTTGTGAATCTTGTGACTTTCCTTTTTTTTCTCTCCTTTTACTGAATGTTTCCTCCCTCATATAATATTTCCTGATTATCATTTCCCCTCCCTCTACTTCTAGTTCCTCCCCACGTCCTCGCCCATTTAGTTCCACCCTGTTTCTGTCTCTGATTGAAATACAAACAGGCTTCAAAATGATAGTAATTATAATATATGAGATGAAACAAAAACTAATATATTGTAATAGAACAAAATAAACAGAAGGAAATGAGCCCAAGAAAAGGCACAAGGCCCACTTGCAGAGACCCACTTGTTGGCACAAAGAAGTTTCCAGTATGATTATTAGCCAAAGGGGTCTCAAGGGAACCCCTAAACGACCTGTGCTGTGGCCAAGACTGTAGACTGCTCTCCACAAGCTGACAAGCAGGCCTTATTGAAGACAACACCAACAAAACTCATTGAACTTGAAGTTAAGCTGGGGCCTACATGGAGCCTTCACCCCTACTGACTAACATCTGTGATTCAGGAAGGTACTCTGCATGCTACCGAAGGAGAAGGGTAAACATCCGATTTGACTTAAGGCTCACTCCACCAGGTGAAGCCCACACCCGAAGCAGCTTTGGTGATCAAGAACTTGACACTAAATATCCCAGGAACCCAGAGTAAAAGCAATTTCTACTCTTCTACTAAAAGTGAGAAGGCTATGCTGGATTCCATGACAGGCTTCAAATTAGCAGTTTAGGAGACTAGGCCTAGGCCCAGGCAAAAAAAAAAAAAAAAAAAAAAAAAAACAAGCTTCAGGCAGCTAATCAGAAACTGTCCTGCTATCAGAGGCTACCCAGCCGCCTGGCTGAGGCAAAGGACAATAGGTCAGCAGCTGTTTTCAGACTTCCTCAGCTACTTCCTCAACAACATTTACCAGACTTCCCCTGACCCCACAGGTTCCGGCAATGGAATGTCCGTAGAGATGGCCCCAACCGATTAACATAGAGGTCGCCTACCCTGGGAATTCCCTAATGTGCTTTAAATCTAACCAGGGAGCTCACTCGCTTGTCCATTCTGGTAACGAGGAGACCCCAGCATGCTGGACTTCTACAGAATAAAACATCTTTGCTTTTACATACTACGAGTCCAGGGTATCATTCTTCGGCGAATCACGGACCCTTACAAGAACATAGCGATAAAATGACTCCTATTGACATCCTGCCACGCCTTACTCAGCCGTCATCAGAGAAGCTTTCCTCAGCCACAGATGCGAAGAGATACAGAGAACCGCCACTAACGTGCAGAGAGTGAGCCACCTCGTAACACCGAGCACTAAATATGATGTCTCCATCAAATCCCGCCCCTCAGGGATCAGGGAGCTCTGTGGAGGGAGAAGCAGAAAGAGAAGCCAGAGGGGATGGAGCACAGCGAGGCAACAAGACTCCATATTAACAGAATCGTCCCACATAAGAACTCGCAGAGACGGAGGCTGCATGCACAGGTGGAATAAAAACTTTCAGTTGGCTATAAACTGTGTCTGAGTGGTCATATCTTGTAGACTACCTCCAAGACCTTGTGACAGGCCAAGGCGGTGCGGAAGCTCCTCCTGCTGAGACCATTTCAGACTTAACTAGATTTCGATCTCTTTAATGGAGAATCCCAGCTCTGCTCCAGGAACTGAGGATCAGGGTGTCTCCGCTAGCTTATCTTGGCCTGTTTGCGCAGGAACCCCCTACAGCTGTTTATCTTAGCTTCTGTTAAACTGCTCCCTTCCGCAAAGTCCACCCGTCGTCCCCCAGGTCCCCAGGGTGCCAAGCAAGACTCCAGGACACTATTTTCTACCTTCGAACAGACAGTGTTCTAGACATTTGGACCACAGGTAGGTTCCCAAATAGCTGGAATGTGGTCCCAGATGGCTGGAATCAGTATTTTCTTCTTCTTCTTCTTCTTCTTCTTCTTCTTCTTCTTCTTCTTCTTCTTCTTCTTCTTCTTCTTCTTCTTCTTCTTCTTCTTCTTCTTCTTCTTCTTCTTTTTTTTTTTTGGAATCAGTATTTTCAAATGGTTAAAAAGTGTGTCTGAGTGATAATCATCAGCTATTCCCGCAGAGCTGCATCCAGAAGATACATCAGTCCTTGCTCTGACTATTGAGACTCAAAGTTGTTAAAAGTCACACTAAGGGCTCTACCCTTGGACCTTGGCCTTCTAATTTACAAAAGCTGCAAAGTAGATTTACTCTGAATCACCCATCCACTGACCCCTCCCAGCCCTGACCGCAAATCCTAATTTGCAATGGTGTCTAAGAAAGGAGCTCTTTCTAAACAAAGTTCCCTTTTCCCTCACTGCAGCACTCTCCCCCTCCCCGCCCAACAGAATTTGCCTTCTGGGCTTTTAACTTCTGCTCTACCCAGCTTTTCTCTGCTGGAGTCAGCACTGTGGGGTGTGATCTGCAGTCTGGGTCAGTTTCAACTCAGAACATCCTCCCAACCGGAAGAGGCTACAGAGAGCTTTCTTCAAGAAGAGCGAGCACCTTCAGAAACAGTTTTGAAAACCAGGTTTTGATCATCGATACTCTGTGGGGTGTTTTGTTTTCCTCCTGTGATTGCAAAAATCACTGTATGCTTTTTACCAGTCTTAGTTCTGTCTTTTAAATTCACTCCCAATTCCCACTCAGACATTTCATCTGGAAAAGGTGGTTGTTGTTTTTGTTGTTGTTTTGAAACAGGATTTTCCTGTGTAGCCCGGGCTGTCCTGGAACTCACCCTGTAGACCAGGCTGGCCTCGAACTCCAAGAGATCTGCCTGCCTCCGTCTCCTGAGTACTGGAATTAAAGGTGTGTGCCACCAACCATCTCCTGGCTAAGAAGAGATTTTATAAGAGCATTGTCACCAGAAAATGTTTTACACAACTTCACCAAACACATCATGTTCCAGGGTGGACAGGATGAATACCTTGACTTATACAAAACCTCCCATTCTTTCTTTCTAATGGCTCATGCAGAGAGCAGCTTAGAAAAAAAAATTCATTTTTAGGTGTAACATCACTGTAAAAATACAACTTGTTTTACCAATATGTTCAGTGTCGCAGAAGGAAAGTACAAGTCTAAGTATGCTGTTGCAAACTGAGGCCAATCTGGAGAGCTAGCAATAACAGACTTCATTGAACCATCCCAAAATGAGGTCAGGAGTCCAGTCTGCCAGGAATGAGTGGTGTTTTCATGGTCCCATGATGTACCCGCCTGAACTTGTGAATTTTGGCAGACATCCCAAGAACGGAATGCAATTAGTTTTTTTATCCATGGAATGAGAAGCCCGAAGCAGAAGGCTCCATTAGAAAACAAGCCTTCTCTTGTAGGTGTCTATAAGTCACAGACCCTCCCCCCCACCGGCATCTATGAAAGACTCCATCAGGCTCCTACTCAGTCTTCAAGATCAAAGTTGGAGTTTTGTTTTGTTTTGTTGTTTGCATTGACTTGAGTACACTTTGTGCTGAAGCTGAAATAGCAGCAGCAAACAGTATCAGGTTCCAGGGGAGGGGCACATCCAGGCAATCAGAAGGCCAGAATCAGGAGTTCCCCTCGCAAACACCCTCAGCTCCCGCTATAACCAAGCTGCAATTGGGCAGAACCACACAACTGTACACCAGGCTCAGCTGACAGCCAAAGCTTTCCCAAGCCCAGCGATCTTGTTATTTCCGGAGTCCAGATAAACCCACTGAAAACCTTGCCCACAGACCACACACACAATTATCAATCCCCCCCCCCCCCAAATGGTGAGGTGAGAAGCATCAAAACCAGGGTCTTGTGCCTGCCAGGCAACCGCTAGACTGCTGACCTAACCTCCGAGGGTCTCACACTCAATAGTGATGAACCGCAAAGACATGCTGCCTGCCTTTTTCAGAGGTTCTAAAAAACAAAAGTTCTATCAAAAAACAAAAAAAGCGTCCTTTTAGGAACTGATTTTATTTTCTGTATGTATACACGGAGAGGCTAGAGGTAGATGGGGCGTGTCCTCCTCTGTTGCTATTGATCTTATTTCTGAGCCAGTGTCTCTCACTGATTCTGGGGCTCAAGCCCCCCAGAAGTCTTCCTGTCTTCACTTCCCCAGCACCCAGATCATGCCTCAGACGTGACTTTTCACGTAGGTGCTGAGAAATGACTCAGGCTTATGCAGAAAAACCTTACCCACTGAGCCATGTCCCCAGTCTGATTTTGTTTTCAATACTGAAAAAAGTATTTACTTTGTTGGGCTTTTGTTGTTGTTGTTGTTGTTGTTGTTTTGAGACAGGGTCTCATGCAGCTTAAATTACTTGAGTTTATAGAATCAAAGCCTAAGTTAGTCCCAGCAGACTAGGGTTGGCCACTCTCTTCCAACACACCATTAAACTGGTAAATTATATTAAAAAGCAGAGAAAGATGTATTTATTCAACATGTAAAGTCACGTTGGAAAAAAACAAAAATGTCTGTTGAGGGGGCACTAACATGGTGGTTAGGTTTAAACAGAGAAAAGATACGCGACTCGGCAGTCCTGGTCAAGCATTTTGCCCATGGTTGTCTCAGCTCCAGTCTCTCCAAGGTAGACTGATAAGTGTGTGAACTTCCTTCCTGAGAGGCAAGTTCCTCCTCTGGCTGACACCAGGACTTTAGCCATTCATCAGTTCTTTGAGGTTTGATGTTTCAGTAGCTGGTGCCTCGAGTATCTTTCTTTAAAATGTCTTCTCTCCTGATGGGAGTATGATTACAGGCTGATCCTGTGTAACAGAAGAAGACCTTGAACTCCTGATCCTCCTGGCCTGGAACTCACTATGTAGACATCAAACTCACAGGAGTTAATATGTGCCACCGCATCCTGTCTAAAAGTACAACCTTCGGGGCGATTTTTCTTCTAAAGGTTGGAAAATATGTTGTCCACATATGTTCTTTATTTATTTACCTGTTTTAATGTAATGCTAGGGTAGAACCCGGGGCCTTGTACAAACTAGGCAAGGGCTCCAATGATACTCTACCTTACAGCTACATGCTAGCCCCTTGTATGTTTTAACCATACAGTTATAACATACAAGTTGCCATTGTGAGTTTTTGTTGTTTTGTTTTGTGTTTGAGACAAGCTCTTGCTGTAAGATTCAAGTTGTCCTTGAATTTTCAATCCTCCTGCCTTGATGACGTGCTGTTATTATAGACGTGTACTTGGCTGTTATAGCTGCTTTGTGTTTTAGTTTGCTTTTGAAACAAGGTCTAACTGTATAGGCCTGGATGACCCGGAAATCCCTATATAGACCAGAATGATCTTAATGCACAGAGATCTGTCTCTGTCTCCTGAGATTAAAGGCCTGTGCCACCATACCCAACTCTGTTTTAAAACAAATCTCTTTGAGCCCAAACTGGCCTCAGACTCACTTCAAAGTCAAGAATGACATCGATATCCTTGAACTCCTGACTTTCCTTCCTTTACCCCTCATCTTGAAAGCCCTGGAATTACAGATGTGAACCACTGCACCTGGAATTACAGATGTGTACTACTACACCTGGAATTACAGGTGTGCCACTACACCTGGTACAAACTGATTGTTTACTTCACTTGACAGGTTATTCTATGTCCCTCTTCTGTATAGCTAGGTGACACTGGACAAATCCTGTCTAATTTTGGATCCTAGTTTTCTCCTCTATGAAATGGCAACAGTTATTATTAGCCATGGTCTTCTTCGCTTGCTTGTTTTTCTTTTCTTTTTTTTCCTTTTTTTTTTTTTTTTTTTTGAGAGAGAGAGAGAGAGAGAGAGAGAGAGAGAGAGAGAGAGAGAGAGAGAGAGGTTTCACGGTTTCATGTAGCCTAGGAGTATCTCAAGATTAAGGATTATCTTGAACTCCTGATCCTCTTCCACCCATGTCCTCGGATATGTTTTCTCAGGCTCACTAGCACAATGCCTGGACTGAATACATGACCAGAAAGTAATTAAGATCACCATGATCTACCTTGTTCAGAATAATGCTTTGTGTTCTTTGAAGGAAATGGAAGCAAGTTTCTAGCTAAGAACAAATCAGAGCTAAAGGATACTAACCTTCCCTGTGATAATCTGTAGGAGGTTTTCACCCACTCTTATCTGATGACACCCATTCCTGAAATTGTGACGCCCAAGCCTGTGTACTCCTGTCACATGACCGCATGACTCACATCTGAATACTGTCCAAGTGTCCACATTCTAGGACACTGACTTTTTCTGCTAAGTCAGTGGAAGCTCCACACCATATCCATCCCTCCCTGGAAGCTTTTTGAAAGCAAAAGTCTCCTCCTAATGGACAGCAAACCCTGAGATCTCTGTGATACCCCAGAGAAGGACTACACCCAGATCTTAAATACCTAAAGGTGAAAACTTACCTCAAGACACACTTGAAGGACACTTACTGTGAGGCCACAGTGGTGTGTGTATGTGTCTGTCTGTCCGTCTGTCTGTGAGAGTAAATCTAATGCCTCACATCTGCTATATAGTTCTATCATTGAGCTATATCTCCAACCATCTTTTTATTTTCCATTTTGACAGAGTCTCACAAAGTTGTCCAGGCTGGCCTTCAACTTGAGATCCACCTGCCTCAGCCTCCCAAGTAGCTGGGACTTTAGGTTGGCACATAAAGCCTGGCTTATTTATTCTACTGGGTTTCTCTCTATTTTGTTCCTAAGTTCATTTATTCACTCGTGTATTGCAGGCTGGCCTCGAAGTCCACCGAGGACGACTGTGAACTCCTGACCGGCCCAGTGCTATGATTCCAGGGTTGTTCCACCATCTTCACATTATGTATTGCTGAGGATTGAACCAGGGCTCGTGCAAGCAAGGCAACGTGTCAGAAATCTCTGGCCCTGAGGGAGCATTCAAGCGAAGGGGAGAGGGCACGAGCAGGGAGAGGGAGTGGGACTGCCGCTGCCAAATGAGCCACGTGCCCAGACCTCCTTTTCTTTTTTTTTTTTTTTTTTTTCTTTTTTTTTTCAGACCTCCTTTTCTTTTAACCCAAGAATTGTGTTCCAGGTCCTCTTTGACCAGTGAAATGACATTGCACTGCCCTTCAAAACAAGGAAAAATCCAGCAAATCACAGCTGATTTGGTAGTCAAAAACTGTTAGATGTCTCAACTGCGTTTGGTATCTGCTGATGCATAAAACAAATTCAAGCTTAGTCACTCACAACACACACTTCCTGTCTCAGTTCTTAGGGGTCAAGAGTCCGGGCATGGCCCGGCAGGTCCCGTGCTCAGCCCCCCCACCCCCTGCACCCCCACATGAGGCTATAATCCAGGCACCTGATGGACAAAGGCCCGGATAAGACAGGTGAGGGTTGGCTGAGTCTTGGTTCCACGTGTACTGAGGGGCTGAGGACGAGTCACATGAGCAGGTGACACTGGCAAGTTTTATGCAGGTTTTCCTGGAAAGGAGACACAGCTATCTAAAGATAGGGGTGTTTCTTTTTAAATACAGCAAAATCAGTACTGAGAGAGCAGATTCACTATCAGCTATCCTTTTCTTGCGATAACTTTGTTTGCTTTTAAACCATTGTTTTCCAGGGCAATGATGGTGCATGCCTTCAGTCTGAGTACTTGGGAGACACAGATCTCTGTGAGTTTGAGGCCAGCCAGCCTGGTCTACAGAAGTAGTTCCAGCACAGCTAAGGCTACACAAAGAAACCCTGTCTCATTTGAAAAAAAAAATTTAATCATTCCTTAGTTTTATAAATGTTAGGAGTAGATCTGCTGTATTCATGGGAATGACTGTGACCTCCCAATATACAGATGGATAAATACCCCCTACACATGCAGCCAACCATACACACATCTTGAGAGGGTATAAAAATGCTAGATCCCTTGCAGCTGCCTCTGCTGCTGTTGCTGGTTTGCTGGTTTGTTGGTTGCAGGTTTGTGGTCTTGCTGGTGGTTTGCTGGTGGTAAATATCCTGAGGAAGAAGATTGGACTTGCTCCAAGGAACTCGATGTCCCTAATCAGCAGGAGGTAGTCTAAGGAGATAGACACCCCCTTTCCTCTCTAACCTTCTTTCTCTCCTACCTAGTGCTGGGGGTTGTAAAATATTGGGGTGGAGAAGGGTGGTAGGTTAAAAAAAAAAAGCAAAACAAAAACAATAAAGTAGCCATAAAGTACGATTACAGGGTACCACACCCAGCTGATCTCTCTCCTTTTGGGTGTATAAGCATTTTCTTAATCCACTCACCCACTAATTGGCACATGGTTTGATCTTGGCAATTGTGTGTTACACACAAGTCAACACGAAAGTATGGCTCCTTCCTTTTTATTGATTTATGTTTCTATGGATATATAACCTTGAGTAAGATCCTATTGACATTTTTACCTACAATGAGTAAGTTTCATCTTGAGCTGACCTGGAACTTGCTAGGTAGACCAGTTTGGTCACGAGCTCACAGAGATCTATTTCTGCTATCCAAGTGCTACGGTACTGGGGTTACAAATATTGCACACCAAGCTTCTTTCAACTTTTTAAAAATTAATTAATTTGTTGATTTGTTAACGAGTATGGGTGTTTTGCATATGCATATATATACACACCTATGTGTGTGTGCGCGTGTGTGCATGTGTGTGTGCGCGTGTGTGTGTGTGTGCGTGTATGTGTGTATTGGGAATTGAACCTTGATCATCTGGAAGAGCGAGCCAGCGCTCTCAACCAATGAGTCATCTCTCCGTTTCCCCTTTCATCTTTTTGACAAAAGCTATTCTGACAGGTATGAAATGTAATCTGCTTTTCTGTAATCATTAGTGACACTTCTTGTTTCGTTTGTTGTTGTTTTTCTTTTTGAGAGTGACGGTATCCTGTAGCCTAGACTAGTCTTAAGTGAACTGTACAGTCAGTCTCCTACCTCCAACGCCTGAGTATGGTGACTAAGAGGTGTGGGCGGTCATGCTAGGTTTTACATGGTTCCCAGGGTTGAACCCAAGGCTTTGAGCACACCACTACTGGGCTCCATGCTCAGAGCTACAGAGCATTTAAATGGATGTTCACTTGCCTTCTTTAGAGAAGGTGGGGAGGAGAATGTCATTTTGGTTTGGTTTGTCTTTAAGACACTGTTCTCTGTGTTGCCTGGTCTCCTGGAACTCCCTGTATAAACCAGGCTGGCCGCAAAGTCCCAGAGATCTCCCTGCCTCTGCTTCCCAAGTGCTGTGATTCCAAGAATGTTCCACCACGCCCAATGTCCACCTCATCTTTTGAGACAGGTCTTCTCACTGAACTTGAAGCTCACCGGTTTGACTAGACCAACTGACCAGTGAGCTCCTGGAATCCACTAATCTCTGCTTTCACAACACTAGGGTTCCAGGCACATATGGCCATATCCCAGCTTTTACATGGGTGCTAGAGATTTAGGTCCTCTTTCTTTCACAGCAAATACTCTGGACCCACTAAACCACCTCCCCAGCCACCAAACCTTTTTTTTTTTTTCTCCTTTTTTTTTTTTTTATCAGAAGACAACTTGTGGGAATTGGTTCTCTCTTTCTCCCATGTATGTTCCAGAGATCAAACTTACATCAACTGGAACAGGAGTGCTTTTACCTCACAGATGCAGGCAAGCACTCGCCACTAAGCTGTATCTCTGGCTCTTCAACTGAAGTTAATTATTTAAATGTTTAATAAGTGTTTGCTAGTGAAGCCATTAAGTCATTGACTTTTTATCTCTCCTTTTTTTTTTTATTTTATTTTTGTGACCGTTTTCTATATAGCCCTGGGTGTCCTAGAATTCTCTCTGTAAAACAGGCTGGCCTCAAACTCAAGAGATCTACCTACTTCTGCCTCCCAAGTGCTGGGCTTAAAGGTGTACACCACCATGCCTGGGTCTTGGATTTTTTTTTTTTGATGGAAAAGATTTTAGTACTTGTTAGATTTATTCTTTATTAGTCTACCAAGATTGGCTTTTTAAAATTATTTCTTAGAGTATTTTTGGAGTTGGCATTGTTTGTTTGAGACCAAGTCTCATGAAACCCAGATTGGTCCCAAATTCACTATTTAACTGAGGACGACCTTGAAGATCTGATTCTCCCGCCTCCCCAGAGTTCCTGGGGTTACAGGTGTACACTGCCACCCTCAGTTTTACAAATGTTGAGGACCAAACCCTGGGTTTCACACATAGTAGACATGTACTCTACCAGACAAGCCACATCCCAGCCTGCAAAGTTCCTAGTCGTTAAGAGTCTACTTCAGCAGGATTCATGTGTGGAGATTTATCTAATTCTTCTAGACCACCCAACGTGTTAGAATATAATTTTTTGTCTCTCTGACCCTTTGTGTCACACGTTTCTCTATCGGCTTTTAGGTCATTTTCAGGCTTCCTCCCCCCACCCCCGATTACAATCTATACTATGACAAGAATCGAGATATAAAACGCATGACCTCCCACTGCTTTAGTTAGGGGTAAGTCGAGACACACGGTATATACTGTCTTGCTTTATTGTTTGAGATGGGGTTTTATATACATCTTGAGCTAACCTGTAACTTGCTATGTAGTCCAGGCTGGCTCTGAACTCAAAATATTCCTGGATGTACCTTCTGAATTCTTGTATACAGGCATGACCCTCCACGGCCAGCTGTAATCTTTTAAATTACAAATATTTCCGATTTTCTAGTTTTGAAGAAATATATTAAGCCAACAGTCACCACCATTGATCCCAGCACTCAGGAGGCAAAGGCAGGCAGATCTCTGTGAGTTCAAGGCTCACCTGGTTTACAGAGGTAGTTCCAGGACAGCCCAGGTAACCCAAAGAAACTCTGTCTTGAAAAGCAGACAGAAAAGGAAAAGGAATGTAGCCCAACTGAGCACATCTGCACACACCTATAATACCACTCTACAGACAAAGGCAATAGGATCAGGAGTTCAATCTCATTTTTGGCTGAATACCAAGTTCAAAGCCAGCCTGAACTACTCGAGACCCTGTCTAAAAACAATTAATTACATCAGTCACCATCAAATAAAAATATCCTTTTCTCTACCTTATCAACAGTACCAAATATCATGAAGTTATTTACTTTTTCAAAACTTAGAGTTTGCAAGCTTGAATGATATTTTGAGGCACATGTTTTGGATTTTGAAGGGGCTACTTATCTCCTAGAAGTGTGTTCCCTTCTGCTCACACTGACAATTACGACATGGCTGTGGAGCTGGGGGGATCCTCAGAGGGAGCTTGATTCTTCTCTGACTGATTGACCCAGAAGCCTCTTTTCACGTGAAATATGAGGAGAAGAAATTTTGAAGTATCTTCATCCTCTAAGAAGGCTAGAAATGAGATGTTTTGCAGGGTCCTTCCAAAAGTGCCAATAGATGCTTTCCGTAGAGAGTTTGCCTTCTCTAAAGGACTTGTCTTTTACAGAGTACTCATCATTGGGCAGAGTGACTGCCATGAGTCTGTGAGTCACACCTGGCTTCCAATATACTCCTCATGTAAAACAATAAAGACTCTTATTGCCTAAGGAAATGTTACTTTAACAACTGAATTTTAAAGTAGGGGAACCCTAGGTTTAAAATTTGAATTTCCAATTAAGAACATATGTATGTCTCATGTCAGATTGTTTTCATTATCTGAGTCAGGCTTCTTGCTTCACCTTCTCATTTATTTAATGTCTTATTTCTGTGGGAGTTTTTGGGAAGTCTTGGTAGATCTTGAGCCAAATCTGAACCCCTCACACGAACGGTTGACCTACGCAGCCACTGGCTTTCAAAAGGTATCAAGTCACAGATGCCTTTGGGGCTTGGACAAGAAATGGTGACTAAGCACCATCAGGCTGAATGCTCTGTGTTGCTCTGAGGTATGAAACACTACCTGTTTGGTGAAACATTACATAACTGCTGTGCCTGAGCCTTTCCAGTCAAGTGACTCATCAGTTTCATGGAGCCATTCATCAACATCATTACCCTGGTCACCATCAATTACTGTTTGCAGAGCACCCACACGGAGATGACAGTATGCTCAGCGCCTGGGAGAGCACAAGGAAGACAAAGAATATAGTTGCTAAAGTAAACTGCTTGGGCTGTGCATCTGAATATGAACCATAAAACAAACATACCTGTGAGTCCAAGCCTACCTGTGTCACATGTGGTAGAACCACTCACTGCCATTTACTGTAGGACTGCACAATGGTGATTTGTGTTGTAAGGAGCATAGGATAGATGGTCTTCCCACATGAGAGAGATTGAGAAATTCTCTCAGCCTCTTTGAGGACCGAGTCAGATTCTAAGGGTTTAGGAAGGCAACCAAGGGGGGATTAGAGACACGGCTCAGCAGTTAAGAACACTGTCTGCTTTTCAAGAGGACCTGAGTTCAATCCCAGCACCCACATGACAGCTCACAACTGTCTGTAGTTCCAATTCCAGAGGATCCAACACCCTTACATAGACACGCATGCAAACAAAACACTGATGCATATCAAGTAAAAATAATTTAAAAGAAAGGCAACCAGGTATTGTGGCTCCTGCCTATAATCCTATCACTTGGGAGGAAGAAGCAGAAAGATCAGGAGTTCAAGGTTATCTTGGCTATGTAGTGTTCCATTTTTAAATTTCCAAATATTAAACCATTTTGTTCATGTGGGTTAATTCTTTACTACAATTATGTTTACTTATGTCTCTGCGTGGGTCCACACATGCCATGGTTGCACATGGAAGTCAGAAGGCAATGTTTAGTAGTAAGTTCTCTCCTTCCACTATTTGGATTCTGGGGATTGAACTCACAAGAGCCTTTGGCTGCTTAGACATCTCACCAGCCCTGAACCTATTGAATTTGAGAACAGCCTGAGCCATATGAGACCTTTTCCCAAAACAAAAGCTACAAAAGGATTTGAAAAGGGCTTTGTTAACCACATAACCAAACTCTCCAAAATCCTTTTTTTAATGTCTCTGACTAAGGAAAATATAAAATTAGTGATCACCACACCTAAAGATTTGGAGAGTGCCCAAATTCCAGGAGAGATTTCTTGGATTAAGAAATTGAAATCTTAGAAAATTCCATGAGGAAATTCTAGGGCTGGGGAGATGGCTTGACAGATAAGGCAATAACACTATGAAAACCTGAGCTTGAGTTCCCAGAATCTACATAAAATCCAGACATAATGAGGTGCATCTGGAAGCCCAGTTTTCTCCAGCCAATAGGAGCTCCTGGTCCAGGCACTTTTGGTAGGCACTGGTGTCGAACCAAGACCATTTTCTTCCATGGTCACCAATTTCAAATTATCATAATTTCAAATTCCTCCTTACTGCTTTATAGCCTCGTCATTTCTTCCTTGTGCTAGATTGAGGAAGGATGGAAAGAAAAGACCCTAATTTACTTCATAGTGCTGGAGATGCGGTCCAGTCAGGAGAGTGCTTGCCTAGCATGCACAGAACCCTGAGCTCCAGTCTCAGTACTGCATAAACTAGGGATGGTGGTGACATGTGCTTGGGAGGTAGAAGCAGGAGGATCCGAAGTATGAGACTGTTCTCAGGCCATATAATAAGTTCAAGGCCAGCCTAGGCTCCATGAGTCCTTGTCTCAACTTATTGCCATGTCTTCCTAAGGAGCGCACTCAAGCTTCCTTTAGGACTTAAACAGGAACACACCAGTTTAAAAGCAGATCCTGTGTCTTTAGCCTGTCCTGAAAACAAGATGGCTGTCTGCCTGACACCATCTTTGCTTGGCGGCTGGTCACTGTGGCTGGCACTATCCTGGCATAGCAGTCTGTGTGGGAAAACATGGGAAGAGAATGCCACACCAATTACACATTACAGCCTAACCATGTAGGCTAGGTTTTCCCAGGAGGCCACCACAGCCCCTCCCAGTGCCAGCAGGAGAAAGAAGAGAAATGGGAGACAGGGTCCAGGAAGCCCCTGGTGCTGAATAAGGATGGAGAGACCTCTTTGCCTGTGTAGGTTTCCTGTTCCACAAACCTGCCCAGTGTGGTCTTCTAGGAATTGGAAAGTAGCCACTGTGGAGTGGCCCTGCCCTCCAAGAGTTAATGGTTCAAGAAGCAGAGCATGATGAGGTCAGAGTTCTGTCTGCTGACCATGCTGGGTGTCTGATCCCAGTGTCAGGTGAGTAGAGATAACAGTGGGGGGCTGGAGCCTGTAACCTCAGCTGACTAAACCACCCAGGAATGAGACAAGGAGCAAGTGTTGAAGCATTTGTTCTATCCTTGCCACCCCTCCACCGAGGACCTCACTTCTCTGGGCATTGGTGAGATTCAGAATGGGAACACAACAGGTGCACCCCTAAGTAATTTTTCCTCCCAACAGGAGAAGAAATCGCACCTTGTGGCCATGCTGCAGCCACTGGGTGGAAAAGCATAGCCAAGAAGCTTTAGAAAAACTAAAAGTAACTTTCATATTACTCACTGACTTCAAAAAATAAACTTACTTAAAAACATACCTTTATAATGAGATCAATGACCCAATAGAAAATGTACAAAAAACATGAACAGTATTAGTTTCTTTTGTTTCTTAGCTCTTCAAGACAGGGTTTCACTGTGTACCCCCAGCTGGCCTGGAACTTGCTCTGTAGATCAGGCTGGCCTTGAATTCACAGAAATCTACCTGCCTCTGCCTCCTGAGTGCTGAGATTAAAGGTGTGCACCACCACTGCCCATCCATTCTTATTTTTCTATTTTAGAAATCCAAAGACAATATGAAATAATATACTACTGATACCACATGGATCTCAGAAGCATCATGTGCATGAAAGATATGACCAAAGATACACACTGAATATGTCCTTCCTTTCTTCTTTCCTTCTTTTCTTTCTTTCTTTCTTTCTTTCTTTCTTTCTTTCTTTCTTTCTTTCTTTCTCCCTTCCTTCCTTCCTTTTTTTGAAATAGAGTCTCACATAGCCCATAATAGTCTTAAACCTGTTATACAGTTCAAGGCGCCCTTTAAACTCATGATCCTCCTGCCTCTACCTCTCAAGTGCTGGGTTCTCAGACATGTGACACTCCGCCTGGCTATATGAAATTCTAATAAAAGCAAAGCTAAAGACGCCAAAGATTGTTCCAATGGTTAGGAGCACGTATTGCCTTTCTAGAAAGCCTCAGTTCAGTTCCCAGAAACCATGTTGGGTGGCTCTTACCTTCCTGTCACTCCAGCTTGAAGAAATCCAACTTCTTCTTCTGGATGCTGGGCACTTACACACACACACATGGCATGTGCTCACATACACACACACACACACACACACACACACACACACACACTGATAAAACTAAAATTTAATATCATGAAGTAAAAACAAAAGCAAAGCTAAGGAAGGAGAGGAAGCGGGGTGATACAGGTATGGAGAAAGGGAATTTTTGGAGTCGGGTATTCCTTAGCATGATTGCAATAGTTACACAAGTGTATTTTAAGTATTTGAAACTTATCCAAATATGTACTCAAGCTTGGTGAATGTTGTTGTATGTAAGCTACATCTCAATACAGCCTAATGAGGCAGCCACATGTATAATCCTGCAAAAGTCCAAAGAGAACATTGGGCTCAGTGCCTTTCATATTTTATAGATGGAGAAACTGATGCCCAGAGAGGAATTATGATTATTCAAAATTATCCACCCCTGTGCACCAGTGGTTCTCAACCTTCCTAATGCTGCAACTCTTAATGTAGTTATAATAAATATAATAGTTATATAGTTATAAATATAATATAGTTCCTCATATTGTTCTGATCCACAACCATAAAATTATTGTTACTTTATAACTGCAATGTTGGTACTGTTATAAATCATAATGTAAATGATTTGTAGGACAACTGATATGTGCCCCCGTCTAAGGGTCATTTGATTCCCAAAGGTTGAGAACCACTGCCCTACAGACTTCTTTACTTCTTTACTCCTTCCTTTTCTCCCTTCCTTTCCCATTTTCTTCCTTTTTCTTCTCCTTACCTTTTTTTCTCCTTCCTGCCCCTCCTTCTTTCCTTCCGGAGACACTAGACCTAGACCATCTCACAGGGTCTCACACTGACAGCAGTTCATGTCTACAATACCTTATTAACTTCTTCCTTGAATGAGACCACATCAGGTACAGAAGGTGACAAGAGATCTTTTAGCTTCTTTCTGTTCTGCTTCCTGTCCAGTACATTTAACCTGTAGATCGTGTTGCCATGCATATAATTCGTAGACATTCACAGATATTCAGTGTTATATAAGCACATCCTACTTGTATTCAGGAAACAGAAGCAGTAGGAGATATTAAGAGACTTATTGCAAAGAAATAGTTGGTGCAATTGTGTGGGCTGACTAGGTAGGGCAGGACATCAGGAAAAGCATACCAGAATCCTCCGGTAAAGCCAAGACCATGGGTGGATTCCCTTCCTCCCCAAGGAAGCCCTAGTCTAATAATAAATGCTCTGTGAATATCGACAAAGAAAAATATCCATGGAATGACAGCAGACATAAAACAGACAGAGGAAGACATCGGCGATGGTAGTTGTATAAAAGGCACAGAGAAGACAGCCATGGTAACACCAGATGTAAAATAGAGGAGTTGGAGAGATGATTCAGCAGTTAAGAGCACTGGCTACTCATCCAGACGACCTGGGTTTGATTCTCAGCACCCAAACAGTGGCTCACAACGGTCTGTAACTCCAGTTCCAGTGGTTCTGATTCCCTCTTCTGGCATCCTCTGGCAGTAGCCATGAATGTGTTACACAGACATACACATAGGGAAAACACATAAAGTAAAAATAATTTTAAAAATTAATAAGATAGACATACGAAGATAAGCTATGATGTGATACCAGATGTAAAACAGCAGAAGATGCCATGTTATGACACTAGATAGAAATCAGAGGAAGACACTGTATGCAAAAGTTTCAGTTTCCATGCCATGTAAGATCCTAGACATTTGCTAAGACTTTAAGTGGTGGACATTTTAGGCTAACATGATCCAAGATCTGACAGTATCTAGTTCAAACTCATGTCTGACAGCTACACCTTGTTTGCAGGTCTGATGGCTACACTGTCCCCCCACCACCTGTTCTCTCCAATAGGGATAATTATTCTTATTCTCCAGGTCGCCACTGCAACTGTGCAGGATGCTACCCCTCAATCGCAGTTATAGATCCCTAGGACCAGAGGCTAGGTCACTGTTGAGTGATCTGAGGCAGAGTCAAGTGACAATGAGCCCTTGACTTACAGTTACAGTTACATTCCACACACAATGAAAGGCACCATCCAGCTTTGTCAGCGTCTTTGAAGATGGTGAGAACAGCACAGTGAACTTTTTCCAGATGAAATAAATCTCAGTGTCTATGCAAACTTTATGCCTTGTTCCCCAGAGCTTTCTCTGTTAGACTCTTGGTCTCCAATGTGGTGTATTGAGAAAGGCAGAGTCTAGAGGATGATGGTTAGATAATATGGCCAGCAATCTTGGAAGGGATTAAAGTAGTTCTCACAAGACTTAGTTAGTGTCTGCAGACATGAACTGATATAAAAGCCAGAATTTGGCCACTCCCTGGTTCTTCCATTTTCTCATACATGTGTCCCTTCAAAACACACATTTTCCTTCCCTTCTCTCCAACATATAACATAGCCAGGAAATCCTTGCTATGATTCCTAGACACTTATTCTCCAACTGTGAGCCCAAGTCAGCCTCTTTTCTATAAACATTATCCAGCCTCGGGTATTTTATTATAGTAACAAAAAATAGACTCAGATGTCTCACCACTTAGGGACCCCCATGCAAGAAAATTACCCTAGATGTAAAGCCAATAGAATTAACATGATTTAAAGGAAATATTGATCACTCTCTACTGCTCCATGAGACTGTTAGCCACCCAGCACAGGGATACAGCAGTGTAGGTCATACTAGGGCCTGACATAGAAGAGACTTAACAAGGATTTTCAAAATGAAAGAACAGGAAACTGCCATTTCATGTACCATGGCAGTGAACTTCCATCATCCCAAGCTCCCCACCCTTTCTATCTCAACACTTTACACCTTCTCCCTACCAGGAACACACAGAGACCACTTGAAAAGGAAGAGTCTAGTCCCAGAGATCTGACTAAAGCACTAGATGTCAGACAGAAGCCTGTATTATTCTGGACTATTTCCCTAAGTGAGCTCCAAGCACATCAAATCTGAAATACTCGAGATGTTCTGCTTCAAATCCAACACCTTTTGTCCTGGAGAATTGGAATATTTTATAAGAAAGAGAAAGCAGGTATGAAGAAGGGGGGAGAGTGGGAAGAGAGGGAAGAGGAAGGATGAGGAGGAGCAAAAGAGGAGGAGACCTCAGCAGATGAAAAGGGGGAGTGGGGCAATATGGAAGGTGGAGAAGGAAAGAGTGGGGTGAAGAAGAGGAGGAATGAGGAAGGTTTGCCATACTCAGCTGCAGTATTTGTGTGGCTTTACGTTGACTGGTGACTGTCATTTCTCAAGGATATGCTACTCAACTTCAAGAGAGAGAGAGAGAGAGAGAAACTGTGGAATCTGCTGGTTTATACTACTCTTACCCCACCTCATTCGCATACTGTCCTATGACATCCTTATTGCTCAATATTCTATAGGCAATGAAGCCAAGGCTTGAAAAGAGCACATCACTGGTCTCAGGTTTCTGCTTGCAAAAGTGAGACCAAAGTTTTCTGCATTTCAGACCTCATGAGTTGGATAGTAAATTGGGTCAAAAGATAATGCAAGTTGTTCCTTGTATTGATTGGTTCATTATTTTTCCAAGGACCGTGAGATGGCTCTGCAAGTGGGAGAAGACATTTGATTTCTCTCTGATCTCTACATGTGTGCTATAGCACTAGAACACACACACACACACACACACGCCTCAATAATAATAATAATAATAATAATAATAATAATAATAATATCATCATCATGCAACATGGTTATAAAACCAGGAGACCTCTGTCAGCTGCCGTCTGAATCTGCTTATTTGGGGGAGGGGCAACATCTGGGTAGAGGATCTTGTGAACAAGATACATTTAAAAGAAGCAATTGTCACTTATGAGGCAGACAAATGCAGAGAATAATTTAGCAGCCTGAGATCCCACTTGCCTTGGGCTAGGCACACACCCCTCTTCTATCTATACACTGGCAATCTAGTACACTACTATGAACAGATACCTCTCTCCTAACCCTGCACCTAGCAACCAAGCACCTGCCCATTGCATGTACTGCCTGCTCCAAACAATGGAATTAAGTTTCTCTTCCCCTTGACAACCATCAAGTATGAACAATATCTATCCAAATAGTTATATCTGAAGCTGGGCAATAAAGAGATCACCAATCCATCCTGAACTGGCTTTGGGTGTGTGTGCAGTAAAATAAGCTGTGTTCTTCAGGGATCTTTCAGGGAGACACTTCTGTCTACCATCTTATGCCTACATCACATTGTGCATTCAGTTAAAGTCAGATGCACTGTGGGAAGGAACTTTCACAGTAAGGAATATATGACTCAAATCTGTCAATCAAAATAGAGAAGTACCCACTGGATATTGTGGCACATGTCTTCCCCAGGAAGGGAGGGGCAGGCCGACTCTGAGTTCTAGGCTAACCAGGAAGAAATAGCAAGACCCTGTCTCAAAAAAGCCAGTGCTGCAGGCCCTCAATCCCAGCATTGAGAGGCAGAGGCAGGAAGATCTCTATGAATTTGAGGCCAGCCTGGCCTACATAGTGAACTCCAGGCCAGCCAAAGCTATAACAGGGAGACTCCATTACCACCCCATCCCCTCCCAAAAAGCCTCCTGGTTTTGGCTTGCACAGGAAGCAGAGGTAGGGGATCTCCGAGGAGGCCAGCTTGGCCTACTGAACAGGTTCCAGGACATCTGGAGCTACACAAAAACATACAAAGAAAAGAAAACAAAACTAAACTAAAAACTAAAAAGTGGAGAGAAGTACCCAAATTACATCTCTATAGCCAGCCCCATAAAAAATAAAATAAATTAAAATGAAGCCTGACAACCCGAGTTCCATCCCTGGGACCCACATGATTGAAGGAGAGAACCAACTCTCACAAGTTGTCCCCTGACATCTACATGTGCATCATGGCCCATGCATGGTCAACTCATAGAAACACAAAATAAAGTTATTGATAAACAAATAAATAAATGGCGTCAAGAACCTGGAAACACCCAGCCCAGACCCTGACCACTGGTTATGCTTGCTTGGATCAGACTATGTATTTTATTTATACTGACCTCTCACTTGCATTTTAGCTAGCATCTGAACAGTGAACCCCAGGAAACAATTCCTTCCTTATTCAGAAAGTGATTGGTTCTTCAAAGACATGGCTTCTTCATTAGAGCATGTAGACTTAGGATAACGTTCAGATACACTCACTCAAACCTCAGTCATGGGTCTGAAACCTATTTAGGGAGGCAACAGCTGTTACTGTGGGAAGCTGAAGGAGGGACCAGGAGACAGTGGAGTCAGTAACTTAGCAAGACACCCGAAGGATATGCATTAGTCAGGGTTCTCTAGAGTCACAATTTATGGAATATCTCTCTATGTTAAGGGAATTTATTGTAATGACTTATGGTCTTTAGTCCAACTAACCCAACAATGGGCAGCTGTGAATGGGAAGTCCAAGGATCTAGTAGTTGCTCAGCCCCATGAGGGTAGGTGTTTCAGCTGGTATTCTGTGTAAACTGGAATCCTGAAGAAGTAGGTTCTAACAGATGTGCTGGCAAGTAAATGCAAACAATCGGAGGAGGAAGAGGAGGGGGAGGGGAGGAGCTGGAGGAAGAGGAGGAGGAAGAAAAAGAGGAGGAGGAAGAAGAGAAGGAAGAGGAGGAAGAAAGAGGAGGAAGAGGAAGAGAAAGAGTAGGAGGGAGGGGAAGGAGGAGGGGGAGGGGAAGGAAGAGGAAGGGGAGAAAGAGAAGGAGGGAGGGGGAGGAGAAGGAGGAGGAAGAAGAAGAGGAGGAAGAAGAAGAGGAGGAAGAGGAAGAGGAGGAGGAAAGGGAGGAGGACGAAGAGGAGGAGGAGGAAGATGAGGAGGAGGAGGAAGAGGAGGAAGAGGAAGAGGAAGAGGAGGAGGAGAAAAAGGAGGAGTAGGAAAGGGAGGAAGAGGAGGAGGAGGAGAAGAGGGAGGAGGAGGAGGAGGAGGAGAAGAAGAAGAAGAAGAAAGAAAGAAAGAAAGAAAGAAAGAAAGAAAGAAAAGAAAGAAAGGAGGAAGGAAGAGCAGCCACCTTCCTTCTTCCATTGTCCTTATACAGGACATTATATAACGTCCTTATAATGTCCATTATCCAGATTACCATCACACCTGGATCTAAGCTGTTCTTTACTTGGAACTTGCTCTGTCCCAGACTAGCCTTGAACTCAGTGATCTGCTTGCCTCTATCTCCTGGGATTAAAGTCATGCATCACCTTGCCTGGGCCTACGCTTTTCATAGCCACCATACCTCAAGATCTGGATCAAAAGTCTGTGTCTTCCAGCCTCAATATCTGGATCCTAGATATGTCCTCCATTTCTGGATTGTAGTTTATCCCAGAAATAGTGAAGGTGACAACTGGTAATACCCATCACAGCATATTTTGGGGAGAGTTCCTTGGTTTGAGTTTTTGAGGGAATCCTGGAATGATCCCGAATACCTAACTACATGGTTCTAGTTAACTCCTTTTTGTGATCTCAAAAATATATAAAATATTTTATGTGTTGGGCTTTGGAATTGATGAATAAAATGAACCCCAAATTTTTAGTGCCTGAGATTGTCATTCAAGCATGGTACCTAATTAGACTTCAAAGCCTGACCTCAAATTATCCTAAGGAAGGTGCAAGGCTTTTGTCTCCTAGACACACCCAGGAGGCACATGGGGAAAAATGCCCTCCTGCAGTCTGGTGGGGCTGGAAGGTTCAGCTATCAGCCCAGACTGGATAGCATACCTCCTGCATGGCTCATCTTTTCCTCCTTTGAGGGTGACATCAGATGAGCTGGCATCTGCATCAGTCAAGAGACTGGCCCAGGGGAGTCTTAAAGCTTTACTTCCTATGGCTCCAATAGTCATTCTACTTCCCCAGGTGCCCTGGAGCTCCAAGAGTCGAATTTGCTAATGGGGGCTGGAAGAAGAGTAGACAGCAAAAGCCTTTCTAAGACAGGCTGCCCTGCCTTGAACTTAAGTTACTTCTTCACTTTAGGGAGGGGCCTGACATGTTACCAATCTACAGTACTTGCGTCCCTTAAGACAGGTTTTCTCTGTATAGCCATGGCTGGCTGTCCTATAGCCTGGTAGACCAGGCTAGTCTCAAACTCACCAAGATCTTCCTACCTCAGCCACTGGAGCTGGGATTAAAAACCCTCACCACCACTGCCCCCTTTTTAAAAAGCAAATTCCAGAGACTAGAGAGATGATTTGATAGGTAAAGTGTTTGCTGTTCAAGTGTAAGGAGCTGAGTTCAGATCTCCAGCACCCACATAAAAGCCAGACACAGGAGCATAAGTCTGTAACTCTAGAGTTAGATTGGGAAAAGAGGCTGAGATAAGTAGATCCCTGGACCTGCATGACTAAGAAGTCTAGCCAAATTGGTGAGCTCCAGGTTCCAGGTTCAGTATGAGACCATCTCAAATTATTGTTGTTGTTGTTGTTGGTGGTGGTGGTGGTGGTGGTGGTGGTGGTGGTGGTGGTGGTGGTGTGTGAAAAGTAACTCAAGACCTCTGGCTTCCACATGCACAAACTTGTTCACACATATCCATGTACAGGCACCTATGGGCGGGCACACACACACACACACACACACACACACACACACACACACACAAGCAAATTCTGGAGCCCTGTCCCAAGCCTACTGAACAAGAAGATCCAGGGGTAGGTTTCAACTATCTGCTTTTCCAGGAAGTTTGAGAACAATTAGACAGTAGTTACCAGAATGACAGGAGGAGCATGTGTGAAGTGCTCAGAGTTGTGCCTGAAGCTTCTGTGTTGCTCAGCTGTGACACTACCTGATTCAGGGCTACCACAATAAGAATCTCCTCTAGTAATGCTTTCATTGCCATAGTGCCAGGTTCTCATAGATGGTGATGCTCTTCTTCTGAAACAACACAGGTCAGGTGTGCATGCACCTGACTGTCACAGTACAAAGATTTTCACTGTCTTTACCTATGAACCATAATGAGACACGTGGAATCGGGGGGTGCGGGGGTGGGGGGAGTACAAGTCCTTGCATGAATAAGGAAATAATTTATTGAGTCTATTGTTGTAGTGAGATGCCCAAGACTGAACCAGAAACACTGCAGATAAAAAGCTGGGTGAGCAATGCTTTCCTAGGCTGAGATCATGGGGTGGATGGCAGTGGAAAGAGTAAAGGTCATAGCAAAAATTGTTGTGTAGGGGGTCTCGAAACTTAAAAGCACTGGGCCAACCGCTGGATGTGAGACGGATCAGTGGGTATCAGCACTTGCTATCAACCCCAGTGAACTGAGTTTATTTCTCAGAACCCACGTGGTGGAAGGAGACACCCAGCTCTTGCAGTTGTCTTCTGACTTCCACGAGTACATCACAGCTGTGTGCATATAGGTGCACGCACATGTGTGCATGCATATGCACACTTAAAGTAGTTTTTCTTTAAAGATTTTTTCCCCCGCAAAACGGTGGGTCAAACATTGCAAGGGAAAGTTGAGGCAGAAAAGACCTTGTAGTAAAGCACACAGGTGCAGATTTGAGACTTACATGAAACAAAGACGTACCAGTACTATGGTACCTTGGGAAGCTCCTGGGAAGTGTCCTAGTTGTGATGGCTTCACTAAGAGGGAGCACAGAATGTTTGTTCTTCAGTTCTCACCAGAGAAACAGACACCGAGGCTGGGATTACGGTTCGGTAAAGTGCTTACATAAACCAGGCATGATGGCACACACCTACCATCCCAACACTTACTGGAGAAGCATGTGGAGTTGGAAGATAGAAGAGGCCCTTTCAGGGAAGGAAGGGAGGGAGAGAGAAAAAGAGACAGGAGAGAGGGGACTTTTTCTTAGGCCCCTCAACCCACCTGTAACAGAATGAACATTAATTACCAAAGATATGAGATGCGAATTCCTGCAATCAGAACTTTATCTTCTGCAGCAAAGCTTTTGCAAACATGGTAAAGGATCTTGGGAGGAAGAGATTGTCCTCGGCTGACTACCTGTGTCAGCCCCCAAACGCTGTCACATGGTTCATGGAGGACAAAGAGAAAGATAGGACCCAGAAAGAAGACAGTGTTATCACCGAGATTAGAGCGGTGCTGCTGTCAGCTGAAGAAGCAGCACGGGTCGCTGACATCTCAGTTTTAGCCCCGTGAGGACAATTCAGACTCGTGACCTCTGTATCTGTGAGAAAATAAATCCAGTTCTGGTCCACTCAGTGTGTGAGGAAAACAACTGCACATTGTTTCTTTCATTCTCCTTTTCTCTTATATCCCAGGCTGGCCTTGAGCTTGATGTGCAGCAGAGAATGGCACCGAGTGCCTCTTTCTGCTCCAGTTCCTGAGAGATGAGATTCCAGGCATGCACCACTATGCGGGTGATTCAGTATTCAGGCTCAGACCCAGGGCTCCAAGCATGCTGGGCAGGCACTCTACCAACTGAGCTAAATCCCCAGTCGGGATAGCATTTATAAAGAGTAACTCTTGGCTTCGTGAATTTTAAGATTTTGGAGGGGTAGTTACATTGGGGATTGTGATATAAAGTGACATCATTGTCTGGAATATCACTGCATTCAACGTGCCTGTTCTTCCACAGCACATATACGTCAGAGAAATAGGAGTTGGGAAACGCAGCCAACTGTATTTTATCAAAGATGGAGCTAAAGCGTAGCTACATGACTAAAACGTGACTGTTTTGATTATTTTACAAAGAAAAGAAATAAAAAATAAGAAAGGGGCAAGAAAAAGTGTTTATGGGTTAATGCAGTAGCCTGTTAATGTACTTAGAAAGGTGCTATTAGTAATGATGGTGCTCCTTTTCCTGTTTAAAACATTCTATGGGCTAGAGAGATGGCTCAGTGGGTAAGAGCACTAACTGTTCTTCCAGAGGACCCACATTCAATTCCCAGCACCTACATGGCAGCTCACAAAAGTCGGTAACTCCTGTCTCAAAGGATCCGACACCCTCCTACTGACAAATATACAACCAAAACACCAATATATGAAATAGAAACAAGCTATTTTAAAAAACATTTTGTTTTAGCTATTGGTGTATGGTATTTCTAAGTACATTAACATGCTATCAGTAGTTATAGACACTCTAGTCTAAAATAATAGTGACTTCACACCTGTATAGTATCTGTTCCCCATGTCTCCTACATTCAATATTCTTTGGCTTCAGTTTAGATTTGGGAACCATAAAAGGACCCGATGCTTTCTCCAGCGCAACCCTACCCACATACCAAAGACAAAAGGATGCCCTCTATAGGGCACTTCTGCCTGGCCTCCTGCCAGGCTGTTGCTCAAGGCGCAAGGCTTAAAATAGAGGCAGGTTTTTCCACCCAGTGCAATCTTGGGAGCCATGGCCCAAAGGCAGCTGTAAAGCCCACGTGTTAAAATAACTTAGATTGCTTGTGGTAGGCTGAGTAAACAAACATACAAAGAAACAACTAAGCAGCCACAGAACTCTGACCCATAGAATAAAAGAAACAATTGCCTGGGTGAATAGCTCTGAATTGGCAAGGCTTACTCAATAGCTAATGACTTCATTTTCCCCTCTACTTCCCTCCCTGGACTAACCAGAGAAGGCCAGAGAAGTTCTCCAAACCCAAGTCAACCATAAAGATGCTCCATTTCCGGTCACTCCTCTTTCAACTTCCACTCAATCAGGGCATATCCAAATGGGTCCCTGCCCTCACCCCAAAGCATCGCCTTCTTGTCCTCACCGCCTGGTGTTCGGTCCTTATTCCCGTCCACGGATGATTATTTTGAAACCTAATTATTGCCATCAAAATGGAGTAAAAAAATTTTTTTGTTTGTTTCTTTGTTTTGTTTTTTTTGAGACAAAGTTTCTCTGTAGCCTTGGCTGTCCTGGAGCTCAGTCTATAAACCAGGCTGGCCTTGAACTCACAGAGATCCACCTGCTTCTGCCTCCCTAATGCTGGGATTAAAGGTTTACACCACCATCACCTGGCAGCTAAAGAAAAGTTTTTTTGTTTTTTGTTTTTGTTTTTGTTTTGTTTTTGGGTTTTGTTTTGTTTTGTTGGTGTGAAAGTGTAACTCAGTGGTCTGGCCCAAGACCATGTTCTATCAACAACAGAATTTATTCCAGCTGAGCTCGGTGGCAGATGTGTGTATCTCCAGCTTCAGTCCAGAGGTTGAAGCAGGAAGATTTCAGCCTGAGGCCAAGCAGGGGGGCTACATCTAGTAAGACTGTCTCAAAATAAATAAAATAAATAGCTAGCTAGATGGATGGATGGATGCATGGATTGATGGATGGATAAGTAGATGATAGATAATTGCCTGTGTTTCTAGAAAGTTTGTATTTTTCTCTTTGTTCTTTTTAAATAAGCATGCAAAATTTATCTCTCTTCTTCAGCTTAGTTTTTTTAACTAAACGTTTCTCACGTAGTCACAGTAAGTCCATATGCCTGTGTGTCTGTCACGAGTATGCCGTCGCTTACAGGAGCCAGGAGACAGCATCATATCCCCGAAGGAGTTAAGAATTACCCAGAGTTTAGGTCCTGGGACCTGATGGTTTCCCTGGAAAAGCAGGAAGGGTTCTTAACTGCTGAGCTCACCTCATTTTTGTTTTAAAAGAAAAAAAAAGCTAGAAAAGAATAATGGAGGAGACAAGGAATGTTTATATTTTTCTTTTTTTTTCTGTAATGAATATGGCTTTTCATTGTTTTATGAAGCAGGTCTCAGTATGTAGCCTTGGCTGGACCTCACTGTGTAGACTGGGCTCAAAATCATAGAGTTCTTCCTGGCTTCCCCTCCAGAGTGCTGGAGCTTAAGCATCTGCCACCAGACCCAGTGTGAATATGCTTTTTAAAGTTTTTCTTAAAGACACTTTTTTAAAAAAAACAACTCATTTTGCAGCTAGGTGTGCTGATACACACCTTTAATATCAACACTAGGGAGGCAGAAACAAACATATCTTTGAGTTCTGGGCCAGCCCAGGGTAGCCAGGGACTCAAAAACCCCGTCTCAAAATATGACAATCACAATAAAAGCCTCATTTTGTATAGGTGTGCATTTGCCAACAGCACATGTGGAAGCCAGAGAACAACTTTTGGATCTCTTCTTTCACCATATAGATCTCTGAGGGGTTGGGAATTTAGCTCAGTGGTAGAGCACTTGCCTAGCAAGTGCAAGGCCCTGGGTTCAGTCCCCAGCTCCGGAAAAAAAAAAAAAAAAAAAAAGAAAGATCTCTGAGATACAGCGTAGGCTTGGCTTCAGGCAACTCTTTAACACTAAGCCACCTCACCAAGCCCTGAATATGACTTTTTAAATTACTTTTAAAAAATACTTTTTTAGGGCCAGGAGGTGGTGGTGCACTGCTTTAATCCCAGCACTTGAGAGGCAAAGGCAGGCAGATCTCTATGAGTTTTGAGGCCAAGCTCATCTACACAGCAAGTTCCAGGACAGCCAAGCCTACACGGAGAAACCCTGTCTCAGAAAATATTTTAAATTTTATCATAAAAGACATGACAAATAAAAAAAATCACATATTGAAATTAACCAAACCCAAAGATTATAAATCTCAATGAACTTCTAAACAGAATAGCCAATAGTAAAAATTCTTATGTGGCTAAAAAAAATTTACACTTTTCTGAATTATTTTCCTTTAATCTTACCTAACCTGTATATTTTTTCCAAGTAATTTCTTCAAGCTAAACAACTACAGCCTTTTATTAAATATTATTCCTCTTTAGTGAGGGGAAGCTGGGAGGAGGAAAATTAAGCAGATAGCACTGAGATACCTTGTGCACAGTGGTGCATACCTTTAATCTCAGCTCTTGAGAGGCAGAGCCAAGAATATCCCTGTAATTTCAAACCCAGGCTGGTCTACATAGTGAAACCCTATAATCCTATTATATATATTTCCAGGGAACTCATGAAATTCCAGAAGAAACATTTTAAGACTGAGGAAAACAATTCATAATGCAGAGAAGAAAAAGAGCCTGCATCATTCTCAACTGCTCTTTTCTTTTCATTTCTTTTTTTAAGCCATCATCCTACATCCCCAATCCCGCGTCCCCCGTCTGCCTCGAAAATAATTTCCACCAGACTGGAGAGAAAGTCTCCTGTGGAACAATCCATGAATAGATAAGGGAGGAAGTGCGGCGTTAGAAACCGCGTGCTGACCATGGCCTCATCTTATTAAACTTATTTTTCTCATCTCTAGATTTTTCTAAATTCTATGGAAGCCCGTCCAGCCAGACCCTGGAGAGGTGACTCTGCCCTCGGCTCTGTTGTCTTCCACTTACATCAGCATTGTTGTGGGTTAAACAGAAACCACGGGTTATACAAACCTCCACCCTGCACATTTTAATCTACAACTTTAATACTAAGGGGAAAGTAGGGCTGAGGTGGAAATTCTTCAGCAGGCCTTTTTTCCTAAACTATTTGACAGGACCAAGGCACCAGCCTGGCGCCGACCCTCCTCCAAAAGGAAGCTCAGCCTGGCCGCAGCGGCTCGAACCACAGGACAGGTTACGACCCGGCGGCGTCACGCGACCGGAGTCCCGCAAGCTCCGCCCCGAGGCAGGCACAGCCAATGACGGGGCGGGGGCGGGCCTTGCCGGGGCCGCAGCCTGAGAGCCTTTAAAGCCGGAGCCCCGCGCTGCTTTTCCAGATTCTCGGACCTCGGCGACCTCCGGGGATCCGAGTTTGCAGACTACGTGTGTGCGCAGCTAGCCACCTCAGGTGAGTGACCCCCTCCCCGCCCCCCGAGGGTTTAAACGCTTCGCAAGCAAGGATAGATAGGGGAATGTAGAGCGTGGGAACCACAGCATTTGCAACCCGAACTGCGGACCCCCGGCTGGGCCAGGATCTCCAGGAGGTGTCCCTTGGCTTTCCCGAAGTGATAGGCCCTTGTTGCCGAGCCGGATCGTCCTCAGGTCATGTGACTCCGGGCTGCTGGGACCCGAAGGGGCAGCGAGACCCCCTCAAGCTGATCACGGGGCCCAGGGCTCCCTGTGCCGCCATAACACTCGTGGGCGGTGGCTGCGACGGCTGAGCAGACGCCAATCCCCCGGGCGGGCCCAGCTTGGCTCCTAACTTGGATCGCCTAAGGAGGCATCGCCTTGAGGCTTCAGTTCAGTAAAGTCAGTTCGGACCGATTTGCAGCTGTGCATACCCTCTGGGTATTTCTGTATTCCCACTTGGAGTCACCTAATATTGTCCGTAAATGACCTGGACCTAGTTAAGATTCCGAGGCATACAATATCATCGGGAGACTCAAGACCACCGTGGCACTATAGTAGAGAAAAATTGTTTATCCCAGTTCCTATGCCACTTGCCTACTAGGCAGTTTTCGTTTCAGTAGCCGAATCCAGTAACCTTCAAAGATTAATTCCTGTCTTGTTTTTCTCTACTCATGCCCACATTTGTTAGCACATGCAAAGATGCTTCAACTCCAATAAGGTGGTTTAAAATGAACTGGTTTACTGGTGGGCTGGTGGCTTGTGGGTATAATCCCTGCACTTGAGAGATGGAGGGGCATTGTAAAAGTTTAAAGCCTGAACTACATGAAAACCTGTCCTTAAAAGAAAAGGCTTCGTGGGATCCTCATTTCCTCTTCTTTTTCCTTCCCCAGGTGTTTGAACCATGACCCCTTTACTCCTCCTGGCTGTCCTCTGCTTGGGAACAGCCTTAGCCACTCCAAAATTTGATCAAACGTTTAATGCACAGTGGCACCAGTGGAAGTCCACACACAGAAGACTGTATGGCACGGTTTGTAGTATTTACATTGTCTAGAGAGAATGGTCTTCCTTGCCTTTGGAAGTGTTTGCTTGATTGGTTGCTTTTTGGCGTTTGGCTCCCCCCCCCCCCCCCCCCCCCCCGCCAAACTTTCTCTGTGTGTCCCTGGCAGCCCCGGAACTTGCTCTGTAGATCAGGCCGAATGTGAACTCAGTCTCCCTATCCTCCTATCCTCCCATCCCCCATCCCACCGGCCATCATAAGTTTGTAGCTAGAGTGTAGTCTCTAGAAGCCAGGAGTAGCCGAATCACACACCCATTGTGAGCTGAGTGGAGTACAAATACCCCTTTGTGTGTTTTCTGGAGGAGCGTTGCCTTTCAGAGTGTGTGACTGTCCCTGTTCCAGCAAAGGCACTAGAGTTAGAGAGTACCATATGTGGGTGCTGAGAATTAAACCTGAACCTTCCACACGTGGTCTTAAACACAGCCATCTTTCCAGCCCCATCTCTGCCTCCCAGATTAAAAACCTGTGCCAGCCAACCTCTGGCTCCCCCTGTATCATTAACCAAAGAAAACCCGAAATATGCCAGTGCCGTGCTTGCTTCTAGAATGAGGAAGAGTGGAGGAGAGCAGTGTGGGAGAAGAACATGAGGATGATCCAGCTACACAATGGGGAGTACAGCAACGGGAAGCACGGCTTTACCATGGAGATGAACGCCTTCGGTGACATGGTGAGAGGGATGTGATGGACTCTGAGAGCCCTCTCCATTTTTTTTCTACAAAGTTATCTTACCTTTTATTATTTTTTTTTTCCTCTCCTGGAAGACCAATGAGGAATTCAGGCAGATAGTGAATGGCTATCGCCACCAGAAGCACAAGAAGGGAAGGTTATTTCAGGAACCTCTGATGCTGCAGATCCCCAAGACTGTGGACTGGAGAGAAAAGGGTTGTGTGACTCCTGTGAAGAATCAGGTATGAGGGCTGGAAGGAGTCTCAAGTTCGATCCCCAGGGTCCACACTTGGAAAAGACAAGGGGAGGGAGAGAGTGCAGTGTCACTAAAGATAGTGATTCCCTCCCCCAGCAGCCATCAACTCGTAGTAGCTCGTCTGAGAGCCCCATGAGACCCTTGTTCTCTGTGCTTTATCCTTGACCACGGTGGTTTATTTTGTCTGCTCCTTGGATGGTGAATGAAACAGGGTCTCACACTACTAGCCCAGCCTGGCCTCAAACCCAGAATCCTCTTGCCTTAGTCTCCCTAGTGGATTGTGGGTATGCACTGCCCCACCCAGCTTCCTGTTTACTATGTTAAAATATGCATATATCTGGGGTGGGGGGAGTGTGACCCTAACCCTAACCCTAACCCCATCACTTGGGAGGCAGAGGCAGGCTGATCTCTGAGTTCAAGGCTGTCCCTGTATGTAGGGTGATTCCTAGGCCAGCCAGGGCTACACAGAGAGACCTTGTTTGAAACAAGCAAGTATGCATATATAAAGGTTGTTGTGCTGGTTCCCTTATAAGCCTTTTTCTCTCTTCAGGGCCAGTGTGGTTCTTGCTGGGCTTTTAGCGCATCGGGTTGCCTAGAAGGACAGATGTTCCTTAAGACTGGCAAACTGATCTCACTGAGTGAACAGAACCTTGTGGACTGTTCTCACGATCAAGGCAATCAGGGCTGTAATGGAGGCCTGATGGATTTTGCTTTCCAGTACATTAAGGAAAATGGAGGTCTGGACTCAGAGGAGTCTTATCCCTATGAAGCAAAGGTAATTGGTTTGTTTCATCCCAGCTTTGTTTTTCAGAAAAGGAGAAACATTACCAAATGTGGTTTTCAGGGTTCATACTTTAGTGGGTAACTCACAGCATTCTGAGTATTGACCTCACAGCTGTGGGCTGCAAGTCACTTGTTTTGTTTCTAGAGCTTATGCTCTAAGAGGTAATCAGTTGTGATCAAGTCTCTCTCCCTTAACTTTCAAAGGATGGATCTTGTAAATACAGAGCTGAGTATGCTGTGGCTAACGACACAGGGTTTGTGGATATCCCTCAGCAAGAGAAAGCCCTCATGAAGGCTGTAGCGACGGTGGGGCCTATTTCTGTTGCCATGGATGCAAGCCATCCGTCTCTCCAGTTCTATAGTTCAGGTAATGGTCAGAGTTAGTACCTCCCTGACTTTGGTGATTTAAGTGTGTTGGCGGAGGGGTGTGCCGTTGCCCTTGGGAGTCCGGAAGCATTAGATCCCCTGGAACCGGACTAGGGGCAGTTAATTGTAAGCTATCTAATATGGGTTCTGGAACCAAACTCAGATTCCCTGGATTACACTTAACTTCCAAGCCAGCTCTCCAGCACCCTCTGCTTTTCAATGTTTTAATGCTTTGATTACTGGAGTGGGGGTGGGGGTGTGGTGGGGGATGGGGGATGGGGATCAGAGGACAATCTAGAGGATTGCAGGAGCCATTTCTTTCTGCTGTATGTGGCTCTAGAATCAAACTCAGGCCCTGAACCTTGTTAACACGCATCTTTTTTCCCTGCTGAGACATCTCACCACCTGAAATATCTTTTAATATTGTAAATTACTCTATAGATTCTCCAACAGCTGAATCTGGTTCCAAAAGAATTTTTTGACTTTTTTTTTCTTTTATTGGATACTTTTTATTTTACACTTCAAATGTTCTCCCCTTTCCCAGTTTCCCCTCTAGAAACCCGCCATCTCCCCCTGCTTCTATGAGGGTGCTCACCCACCTACCCACTCCCTCCCTCCAAAAGATTTCTTATTGCTATAATTAGAGCTTTACAGAATCTGTGATTCAGTTGTAATGGAGAAGAGGGGGAGGGAGGGAGGGGGAGAGAGAGAGAGCTCATGCTTTTCTGACCATAAACTTTTTCTTTAGATTTAAGAGTAGCAGGGGTTATTGTTAGATGTGGCTAGAAAATTGATCCTATGGGCTTTAAAACAATAGAGTATTTTTTTAATTGAAAGGAGTGAGGTTGTAACTTAGTTGGTAGTGTTTCTCAGCATTCCTTTTCTTATTTTAAGATTTATTTACTTATATAAGTACACTGTCACTTTTCTTCAGACAGACCAGAAGAGAGCATTTGGATCCCGTTACAAATGGTTGTGGGCCACCATGTGCTTGGTGGGAATTGAATTCAGGACCTCTGGAAGAGTAGTCAGTGCTTTTAACCACTGAGCCATCCACTAAGTCTGTTTCCCAGAATTCTTTAAGCTCTGGTTCGGTGCTGGCACTACATGAACCAGACATGATATCCATTCCTATAATCCTAACTCTTGGGAAGCAGAGGCAGGAGGATCAGGAGTTCACCCCATTCTTGGCTACGTAGCAAGTTGGAGAGCAGCTTGGACTACCTAAAACTCCCATCTTAAATAGGATTTCACTGTGACACCTTGTCTAGCCTGGAACTCTATGTATACCAGGCTGGCCTTGAACTCAAAGAGAGTTCTGAGATTAAGTCATGCACCATCACACCCAGCAAAGCCACTGCTAATTTTTGACTAGTATCTTCTACACAGTTTGGGATCTGTGACAACTACCGGATTTTGAGATAGTCCCTGTTGTTGGGGATAGAATGGGCTTCTGTCCTGTGGTGACTGGAACCTCTCGTTTCACTCTGCCAGGTATCTACTATGAACCCAACTGTAGCAGCAAGGACCTCGACCATGGGGTTCTGGTGGTTGGCTATGGTTATGAAGGAACAGATTCAAATAAGGATAAATACTGGCTTGTCAAAAACAGGTAAGACTCTAAATGTTATACTTTAATAGAAAGGATTTATTTGGGGGGGTGGGTCAATACTTAGATGCAAGTCCACAGATGTTTAAGTTTTAAAGTTCTGTTCTCAGAGTGAAGGGTTCTGCATTTAAGATTCTAAACTAAGGTTGTCGAGGAGACTTAGGTATTTGTAATGGTGGATTTCCAAACTTGGGCCCAAAATTTCAGTAAGGCTGTGTGATTTCAGCACGCTTTTTTTTTTTCTCTAGTTCTCAACAAGGGAAAACCAGCAGAAATTATGGCTCGTGTGCCTCCCTGAGATACCTGCATTTTGCCCTCTGATCTCAGAACCCTTTAATTTTCACAACTGAGTATCTCTCATTGAGATATAACAACAGAATGTGGAGACATACTGTCCTATTAACCTCCAAGTTCACCTCATCTTTCTCAGAGTGAGCTAAGGCTGTATGGCAGTTGGCAAAGTGCTTGCCTACAAGGCACCAAACTGTAGGTTCAATTCCCAGCACCGCATACAACCTGGCATGGTGGTACACGTCTTTATCCCATTACTGGCCTTAGTGCCATGCTTTTAGAGAATTGGTGGCTTTAACCTTGGCTATACAAAAGCCTGTCTCAAAATAAGCAAGGGGCTTGGGCAGTGACTCAGTGGATAAGGTACTTGCCACTCAGTCATGAAGACCTGTGCGTGCATGGATTCCCAGCACTGGTATCTACTGCAAAAACAACTGTAACCCCAGTTCTGGGCACTGGAGGGCTGTGAGCTCCAGGTTCAGTGAGCCACCCTGTGTCAAAACGAGAGTGATAGAGGAAGGTAGTAGTGTCTATCTCCTGCTTCTACACAGATCAAGACCCACAGGAATGAGTGCCTCTGTATATTCTGTGGGCATCTTAGAACACTCGGAGGTAAGTACGTTCCTGTTTTTAATGAACTGCTAATTCTATCATATTTCCTTGGATCTCTTTCAGCTGGGGTAAAGAATGGGGTATGGATGGCTACATCAAAATAGCCAAAGACCGGAACAACCACTGCGGACTTGCCACCGCAGCCAGCTATCCTATCGTGAATTGATGGACAGCGATAATAAGGACTTACGGACACTACATCCGAAGGAGTTCATCTTAAAACTGACCAAACCCGTCTCTGAGTGAGACCATGGTACTTGAATCGTTCAGGATCCAAGTCACGATTTAAATTCTGTTGACATTTTTACATGGGTTAAATGTTACCACTACTTAAAACTCCTGTTATAAACAGCTTTATAATATTGGACACTTAATGCTTAATTCTGATTCTGGAATATTTGTTTTATAAAAGTTGTATAAAACTTTCTTTACCTTTTAAAAATAAATTTTAGCTCAGTGCATGTGTGTGTGTATGGGTTAGGGGAACTTCCTGTGTGAAATGTGTTCACAAATGTTTGAGACTAAAGACTGACTGATTCCAGATGTCCGGACTGATTCGGGTGTCAGTGGTAGACCTGGGGAAAGGTGACAGGTGCTCTGGATGGAGCCTTCTGATTTTACCTCAGCGTCCTGTCAGGTTAGGTATGTGTAAGTAAATCTAGCTTATGGGGTAATTGTTTTTTCTTTATTTGTGTGAGTATGTGTGTGTGGAGGTCAGAGAACAACTCATTTCTACAGTGTTGATCCTAGCGATCAAAATCAGGTTGTCAGGCTGGACCACAGGTGCCTTTTACTACTGAGGTATCTTGCCAGCCCCACTGGTTTTAAGTGACGTATAATTACATATGTTTATGTAGTACAATATAATGTGTTGTGATACGTGTATACTATGAAATGATCTGATAGTTCACCTCAAATATTTTATTACTTTGTTGAACTTTTCTAGCTGTTTCTAAAATACACAGTATATTATCATTGGGACCTGTCTTGTTAATGTAGCCCAGGCTGGCCTTAAGCCCATAATCTTCCTTCTCAGCCTTCTGTGAGCTAAGATAAAAAAAAAAAATCATGTAATGTTATACCCAGTCTCAAGTCTTATATCTGGCAAACCTTGACAGTCCAGAAGAACTAGAGTAAATTGTTTGACAGTCCTCTCAACTTTCCTAATTCTGTGACCTTTCAATATAGTTCCTCCTGTTGTGACCCCAATCATAAAGCTATTTTTGTTACTACTTCATAATTACTCTTGCTACTGTTATGAATCATGATGTAGATTTTTTTTTTAAATAGAGGTTTGCCAAAGGAGTCACATCCCACGGGTTGCTGTTCTAGAAAGTGGGCAGATTTCTGTGTTGTTTTACATATTAGACTGACTGGAGGGTGGTTAAGTGCTGGTTTCAGTAGTCCCTATCCACGTTGCAAGTGAAGACCATAATACTGCTATGTAGTTCTGGAAAAGGTCATACACAGGGGTGGTTGTGGGCTGACATTACACCTACCTGTCCTGGGAAACCTCAAGCTACCCAGGATTGGCGAAAAGTATATTGAATGGTTGTGATTAACATCACAGTTATTTGGTAACGTGGAGAAATGTGTTCAAGGCTCATGAGAAATCATGTGAGGCTATGAAAGGTCTCTGGCTTTGGAAGATAACAAACGTCATGAGTGAAAGAGGACTAAATTACGACAATGCTAGAGACTGGACATGCCCCTGAGGTAGAACTATACCCGTGTAGCCAACCTTTCCAAGGTCAATGACTTAGCAAGTTCTTTTCTAAAACTATTTTTCAAGGGAGTTCATAGATGGACCTTGGCAGAAACTAACAACCGAAAGAGACTTTGCAGTGTTAGGGTCAGCAAACAAATATTACAAGGTAATGCACTTCAACAGAATGTCTTCTGCCTTGCTGCTTTTACAGCAGATTGTCTAAAATTCCTGACAGACAACAACTTCAGGAAGGAAGGATTTATTTTGGCTCATAGTTTCAGGAAGGAAGGATTTATTTTGGCTCATAGTTTCAGAGGAGTATAGTTCAGGATAGTGGTAGGGCATGGGAGGACCAGAACAGTTTGTTTCATGGAAGGTCAGGAAGCAAGGTAAAGGCTGCTCAGCTGACTTCTTCCTTTCCAAATCCCTTTATGGTATCTCAGCCCCGAGCATATGCTATGGTGCCATCCACACTCAGGGCAAAATCTTACCTTTAGTCTTGTGAGAATCTCCCACTGGATACACCATCCTGAGGGACCTGGTGTGGCACAGGTCCCTTTCGTGACTGGAAATAAAAGGATTCTTGAGAATCCGTAAGTCCAAAAGCCCTGTCCCTCATCTCCCTGTGGATCTCTACCACTGGATTAAGAGAGCAGTTGCTATTTGAAAGCAGCTTGAGAGGAACAGAAAGGCTAAGGATACTAAATTCTGCCTAATTCTGACAGCAGAATTCATGGTTGACTTGATGCTACAGGACTGAGTGAGTGCTCCAACCCAATTAGAAAAATGAGTCATCCACAACAGCTCTAGTGGCTGTTGTATACACAAACAATAAAACCACTATAATCACTTTGAGTAAGAAAAAATGCAAGGGAAGCTAGGTGGGGGCTGATAGAGCAGTCTACTTCCCAGAGCAAAGGCAGGTATGGTTAAGCTACACACAACAGCCCCCACCTTATTTTTTGAGATAGGGTCTCTCACGGAGCTAGGAGCTTATCACTGGCTAGTCAGGGTGGCCAGTGAACTTCAGGGCTTGGAGTACAGACACATGCTGCCGTTTGGCGTTTATGTCCGTTCTCGAGGATCCAAACTTGGGTCCTCATGCATCTCTTCCAATTCTGGGTGATCCCAGACCCTTCTGTCTTAGGGTTTTACTGCACTTGCAATTTAGGGTAAAGAGACACCATGACAACTCTTAGAAGGGAAAACATGTAATTGGGGCTGGCTTACAGTTCAGAGGTTTAGTCCATTATCATCATGGTGGGAAGCATTGCAGCATGTAGGCAGACACGATGCTGGAGAAAGATCTGAGAGTCTACATCTTCATCGACGGGCAGCAGAAAGAACTGGTTTGAGCTTTTGAGACTTCAAAGCCCACCTCCTAGTGGCACACTTCCTCCAACCAGGCCACACCTACTCCAACAAGGCCACAACTCCCAACAGTTACAGGACCCCAAGCACTTTTTTATTTTTCTACATTTATTTTTTGGGAGTACAATGTTGCAGTCTCAGACACACCAGAAGAGGGCATCAGATCTTATTACAGATGGTTGTAAGCCACCATGTGGTTGCTGGGAATTGAACTCAGGACCTCTAGAAGAGCAGTCAGTGTTCTTATCCGCTGAGCCACCTCTCAAGCACTTTGGCTTCTGCTGATTACTGCTGGCCCATGCATCATTGATGCCTTAAGTAGATATATAAAATCCCATCTGGGTGTCTATACTGGCTGGCTTTACGTCAAGTTGACACAAGCCAAGAGGAAGGAGCCTCAGTTGAGGAGATGCCTCCGTGAAATCCAGCCATAAGGCACTTATCAATTAGTGATCAATAGAGGGCCCAGCCCATTGTGGGTGGCACCATCCCTGGGCTGGTGGTCCTGGGTTCTGTAAGAAAGCTGAGTAAACCATGGGAAACAAGTCAGCAAGCATTCTCCTCTGCCTCTTGCTTAAGATCTTATCTCCAAGCTCCTACCCCGCTTGAGTCCCTGTCCTGACTTCCTCCAATGATGAACAGTGCTGTGGAAATGTAAACCAAATAAGCCCTTTCTTCCCTAACTTGTCTCATCACAGCAATAGAAACTCAAACTAAGACTGTATCATTACGTTATGGTTATTAAGTCCCAATTGATAAGTTATTTCTCCACCCATGAAATGAGCCAATTTCAGACTAGATTATATTAAATGCAGGCTTTATAGAGAAGCTGCTCTTGCTTAGGCTTAAGTTCACTGGTAATAAAGGAGGCCAGGGAAATTACCATGGGAAGGGAAAGGGAGGGGAGGGGGAAGAGAGAAAGTGTGTGTGCATGCAGAGAGAGAAGGAAAGAAATTAAGAGGGAGAGAGAGAGAGAGTACAGGCACATGCACCAAAATGTCTGGAATATATAGGGAAGATGCTCTGAGGGAAGGGCAGCCCAGTCTCTGGACTGTAAAGTTCAGAGTTAGGGGGCAGGGTATGCCAGGTAGGAACTAAGGAATGCTGGGAAAACCTGGAGGTCAGGTCTGCTTTGATAGGTAAAATATGCATCTCAGTCCCTTGTCCTAGGGTCACAACCAAACACTATTATGAACAGGTGCCCCCTACAGAGTCAAGGGACAAATGTGATAGTGAACATTATATTTAAAAGTTTAAAATGACTGTACTTAAAAGGACTATAAAATAAAAGTGTCTCTAACCCATAAGTCCTGCTTGCCCAAGGACATAACTTTCTGGAATGCCGGGGACTGTTCTTCTAATTGCCCACTCTTATTTATGTCAGATAGCAAACCACTTGTTTTTGCTTCTGTCAACAAGCTTGCTTGCCCTGACTGCTTGTAAGCAGGATGTGTGCTTGGCTGCAGATAGGTGGGATGTGTGCCTGATTACATGTAGGCAGGGAGTATGTCAATATGTGTTCTTGCCCCTAATTGCACAAAGACAGCAAGTATGTAACCTTGTGGGTTTTGTCTTTATAAAACTTAACAAATGTAACTCGGACCTGCATCTGGAGAGCCTCTCAGCTACGGCCTTGGTGCCGGGAGTATCTGACACCAGTATCTGAATAAAATCTCTTTGTCAAAATTTATTCATGCCCAGACTTATAAAAGTATTATTTGAGGCTGTTCTATGCCTCCCTTGCTCCCGAATAATGACACAGAGACCTGTTATATTTATTAATGAGCTTCTTGCATTACAGCTGGGTAGATGCTCATCTCTTCTAACCTGACTGTTGGCTACTTCCCAGCCTTGTGTTTTCTTAGTCTTACTCCTGCTCTATCCATGTCCTCATGGCGACTCCCCCACGGTGACCCCTCTTAGGACGAGACCTGGGACACCTTCTCACTGGGACTGGAAGTCCCAATTTAACTCCTCTATAGGTTGATCAGCACTTTATTAACCAATCAGAGGTGATAGAAAACAATGTTCACACAACATTGAGGTGGGAGATGCTTCCATAGTAACGGCAATGCCCAATCCAGACTGCATTTCTGGGGTACAGAAATCATCTGAGTATGCAGTGTATAAAATCATCACCCCCCCAACTCAGACTGGTGAATCTGTGAACGACCCCCCCCCCAAAAAAAAAAACAAAACAAACCGCCAAACAACGAAAGCATTGACTCACAAGGCAGGCATGGTGGTTGCCTGTCCTTCATCCCTTCAGCTACTTGGCCAAGATGAACAGAACACTTGAGTCCAGGAAGGTAAAATAACCAACATGCATTATTTTCATTGGCAACAGATGCAGAATTATGTAGCTCATGGGGGTGGGTGATAAGAAAGATGGGGAAGGGAAAACAGAGGGTCCTTAGATAACTTCATAAAAGAATGTCTGTAACCCAGGGATTTATTCTCCTGAAATCTGCCGGATATAGTTCATTCACAACCCAACATAAGAATTGCCTCTGGCCATTGAGGTCCCCATGCAGTCCATGCTGGGTTGATGACTCATCACTTTCCGGCAGAAAGGAAGAGGAAGAGGGCTTTGCTATGGGCTGAAGGAGGTCAAAGGTTGAATTTGCCAGAGGACAACATTCCAAGAAGACCGCTGGACTTGGATGCATACGGACCCTGGTCAGTACTACAGAGCATCCGTGGAGCTGTCTCCAGCACCATAGACATACACATGCTAGGCAAGCACTCTAGCAACTAAGCCACTAAGCTTGGGTCTGTAGATTTATTCTTTTTCTGAGGTTTGAAATGTTTCGGCCATTATTTTTTTTTCCGAATGTGTTTCAGTCCCACTCGCTCTCCCCTCTGGGACTGAACCAACACGAAAGAAAATGCGTCGACATTGCCAGGCTCCCTTGGCTGTTGCCATTCTTTTTCCTTTAGTCTGTATTGTTTGGTTCACATTGGATGGATTCTAGCATTCCGCCTTCAGGTTTATAGACTGTTCTCTAGTCTATTACATCCACTGTGGGGTCATCCAGTAGGTTTTTAATTTATTATATTTTTTCAGTTTTCTCACTTCCATAATGCTTCTTTTTATAATTCTTTCTGGGGCGGGGGTGGGGTGTGGGGTGGAGGATGGACCTCAAACTCCTTGCTCTGTAGCTGAGTTATCCTCCTTGAATGCCAGATCCTGCAGTCTTCCCTTCCTAAGTGATGGTATCGTAGGCATGCACCCACACCCAGCTTTTAATGGGTTACTAGAGATCAACCTAGGGACATAGTGTGTGCTAGGCAGTCACTCTATCAGCTAAACTATATTCCCAGTCCTGAGAAGTATTTTTAAACTTTCTTTTTAAATCTGCAATTGATGATTGATGTGTCCTTTTGATGGTTGCCTAAAAACCCTTATCAGATAATTATATCTTATTTGCCTTGTCATTGGTGTCTACGTCTACTGACTGTTTCTCCTTCTTCTCGTGATTTTGCTGACTCTTGGTATAACACATAACTTTTCCCTAGCCTACAGACTGAGGCTGTGGGTTCTAGTTGCCTTTAACACATATGGCTCAAAGATCAGGTAGGTATGTTTGTTCAGCTTCCTGGTTCAGCTTCTCCAGACCATCCTTGTGGACCAAAATCAAAAATGGGCCTGACTCATGCTGCATTGCTGCAGAGGGTGGGGTGAAAGTTCAAACCCTCCCTCCCCCACAGTCACCTTCCTGTAAATTAGGACACTGACTCATGCAGTAACCTTACTAACTCTGAGCTCAATCCTGTGATCAGCTCCCTGACTAACTTTGCCGTCTCTCAAGTGGGGAGGGAAAAGTAAAACTGAAGGCTGGGTCAAACCATTGATGCACTAGAGGTATGGGAGAGTCAGGTCCTCTCTGCTTGGCACTGATACCAGAGAAGAAGCAAACCAAACATCAACTCTATTCTGTCTCTTTGTGATGCCAAAGTGGTCAGCTTCCCAGAGGGTCTTGATGACAGAGTTGGAGGAGTGAGACCTGATTTGAAACTAGCTTTGCTTTATGCTCCCTATCAATCGGTTCTATGGGGGCAGAGTATCAGCTGACCTCTAATACCAGCCTGGTGAGAAATCCACACCCTGCCTGCTTTATGCAGGGAATGGAACCATCGCTCCTCCAACACTGGACAATTCTGACACCATGTTCGCTTTTTTTCAAAGGGGAAAGAAGAGTAATTCCTCTCAACCTTGCTAGCAGCACCTGACTAGAGAATTGGGGTTGGGGTGGATTGTTTGTGTCTGTAGAGGGGGAAGACTTCTGCAGTGCCCTGTCTAACTCACAGGAGGAACATGCAGAAACCCAAGGATCAGTCCCCTGAATCCCACCTCTATTTTCATCTAGGTCTCTAGACAATCCTTCCATGTATGGCTTCAGGGCCCTGTTTGTTTGTAGTTAATCTCCCGGGTATTTTATTTCTGCAGAGCGCAACCGAGGAGTGGGTTACTTTGTCTTAGCAGAACCTGAAGTCTTCCTAGCTTTTGTTTTGTGGGTTGGGCAATAACAATGCCACCTTATGAATACTGCTGAGTGACTATGTCAAGCTTCTGATGACCTAAGGCTGCCTTCACTGAATAGAGTAAAATAGAAATTAAATCATTTCTATTTTAAAAATTCAAGATTCAGTAACCCTCCTCATAATTTTCAATATTCTTTCCGTCATAGAGACCCATTAAAGGCAAATTGACTTGGACTGGGGATGTAGCTCAGCTGGTAAAAGGCCTCACAAAATCATGAGGAAGAGTTTAATCTCTCAGAACCCAGGCCCAGAAGCAGCCAGTACCTATAATCCCAGAGCTGGAAATGATCCTTAAAGCTCATTGGCCAACCAGTCTTGCCTTTTAATACATTCGAGGTTCCATGAGAGACCCTGTCTTAAAAAACTAAGGTGGAAGGCTGGCAAGATGCCTCAACTTCTTGTTGCCAAGTCAGAATAACACATTTCTATGTTTTGTTTTCTAACCTCCATATACATGGACCATGGCATGCATTCACACATACACACTTGCACACACACACACACACACACACACACACACCACACACACCACACCACACCACACACACCACACACACCACACACACACACCACACACACACACCAAACACACAAACACACCACACACACACACACACACCCCACATCACACAAAACACACACACGCTAAAGACCAATTTATGAACAGTTTCTTCCATCAAAATGTATGTGTGTGTGTGTGTGTATATATATATATATGTATATATGTATATGTATATATACTATCCACAAATATTTAAAAGCAAGATATACTACTACAACTTGGTATGGTTTAGTTTACTATTGTAACACTGGTTCATTATTTGAACCACTTATCTGTTATCTGAAAAATTGATAAGTTAATAAAAACAAGAATGATCATATCAATTGTACAGAAAAGGCACATGACTGTGTCCAATATCCATTCACAGTAATAACTTTCAGCAAACTGGAAATATAAAGGACCCTTCCAGCCTGAGAAGGAGAAATTACAAATAAAGCTGAATGTCATGTGTATCTCAGTGCTTTTCCTTTACAACCAAAACTAAGGCAAATGGGCCAATTCTCCTTTGGATTCATGAAGTGTGACCTGAACTGGCGAGATAGCTCAGCAGGTAAGGACACCTGGCCACGTCATGGTCATTTGAACTCAATGCCCAGGACCATATGGTGCACATGCATATACACTGAATAAATTAAAAAAAATCTTTTAAAATCAGAGACCAAAACAAATGGAAATATATACTGTGCCCACAGATCGGAAGACTCACTACAGCTCATAGGACCAGTGTTTGCAGAAAGGTGTGCTTTTGCTTTCCTTCATTTGAAAAGTAACTTCTGACTTACTGTTGAGTTCAGATAGAGACGAAACTTCTCCTAGCAAGGGATTCCCTGAACCAAAATATCCATCACATTTCTTTCATTGAAAGGAAACACTGGATGAGAGAGGCCAGCTCAGTTGGCAAAGTGCTTGCTTAGTGTGCACAAAGCGAACACCAAATAAAACAGGCGTAGTAGCACAATCCTGTAACCCAGGGGTTAGGTGGTAGAGGCAGGAGCATACTAAGTTCAAGGTTATCCTCCACTATGGAGTTCTGGGGTAGCCTGGGATCTATAAGAACCTGTTGTGGTCATTATTATTCAAGGGATTGCTACATGCCCTTGTTATCTTTAAATATCTACTAGGGGGTTTCTACCCCAGTTAGACTGTTGTGGTTTGCCCTTAAGTTACTGTATTTTGATGCTAATTCCACTGTCCCAAGGACAGCTGCCTAGTCAAGGACTCAGAACTCAGGTGACTTCACCAGAACCACCTCTCCATTGAATTTGTAAAGTACTGGTGGGGGGCAGGTACAGGATAGAAGGAGGCCTGTCATTGGAGGAGAAGGAAGGATGGGCGGGAGAGAAGTTTGAAGGAAGAGGAGGAGACTAAGGGAGAGAGGAAAAAGAGAGTGGAGAAGCCATGGCAGGTGATGCTAAGATTCTGCTCTGTGTATTTACAGGTTGTTATCAATGTTCCTAAGGGATGGATGGTACCGGGCTTTGTATGTTTAAGTGGGCAATTATATCTTACCAATTGGGTCAAAGATTATTGTGTTGTGTGTTCTTTTATGTGAGGGTTCGAGTGTAAGTAAGTGTGCGGCTGAGATGTGTGTCTGCCAAGATATCTAGCAGATATCTTGGGGCACTGTGGTGAGGACCTAGCGGGTAAAAAGACCAACTTTACTTTTTATTTTTATATTTTTACAACAACATTAGACCATACTGTTCCCAGATTTTAAAAAAAAAAAAAAAAAAAAAAACACAGAAGAAACAAGCCGGAGAGATGGCTCAGCAATTAAGGGCACTGACTGTTCTACCAGAGGTCCTGAGTTCAATTCCCAGCAACCACATGTTGGCTCACAACCATCTGTAATGGGATCCAGTGCCCTCTTCTGGTGTGTCTGAAGATAGCTACAGTGTAATCATATAAATAAATTAATTTTTAGAAAGATACAGAGACCTTTGGATTTATGATAAGCCCAAACGCACTAGAGTTGGGAGATATCAACCTTAAATGGTATTCCCCTGTGGTGATCCCCAAGACATCACTCGCCATCTTCCACTTGTACTGCTTCTATTCCATCAGGCCAGCCACTCATGGTCAAATGCTCACAATCCACACAACCACACAGCGATTCCGACTCCTCTGACTCCTCCTCCCCTTTCTCTTCCTCCTCACGGTCCCTGCCTGAGACACCCAAGCCCTAGAAACCTTGCCCCAGCTACCATTCTTCTGCCCACCTACAGACTGTCAGCACCTTTTATTAACTAAACATAGATAATGGAAGGGGTTGTCTTGGGACAACCAGATCTTAGGATACAGAATTTAGCATTCAAGTTCTTAGCAGCGCCAGACCAACCCCCTACAAGAACCTATCTCAAAAGAAAAATTGGATTATACAATGCTATTCCTGTGTCACATGCAATAATTAGTAAGATAAATCAAGGACCCAAAGGTACAAGTGAATTGTATATGCAAGCAGTTCGATCACAAGGAACTTATCCACATTGCTTCCACACATAACCATCAGCAGACCTCCCAGCTCCGTGGAGAGTCGCTTGAGAGAAGGGAGAAAAAGAATCTTGCTGGTTTGTAGATATACCTGAAAGGCAGGGCGTGTCACCTGGAAGTGGATAATTACTGCATCACAGTCCTGTTCCGTGAGAGAAGGTCTGGAGAGGCTGTGATCCTAGGAGGCAGAAGGGGGCACATTTGGTTGTTCCCTTCTTCTGAATAAACGTGACAGGTGTCTCAGTGAGCCAACTCATAATTCAAGTGTAGGAAAAATATAATTGGAAATTTAGCAAGGAGCTAATACAAATTTATAGGGGCTATGAGGCTCACATATCATCCCAGCATCTGAGGATGGCAGAATAGGATAGTATAAATGCTCACAGTGGGGCAGGGTATCGTGTGTAACCCAAACACAAAGTTTTGTGCTATTTATCCCTTTGACAGTCTATGTTGAGCCACGAGCTCAATATCACAAGGTTCTTCTTAAGCACGTGGCTCTTTGGACTTGTCTTTTTTTAAAAAGGTCTTTGGTGTGGTCTTCAAGGGAGATACTGAGACAGTCTATAGTAACAAGTTAATTAGAAGAGTCATTAATGCCATCTGCCAAAAAGCAAATCATAGCACAGTGAGATTCTGAGAACTCAGGCCCAGAAAGAAAATGAGAGTTGCTTCTTGTAGATCTCAGAGAGTCAATCCTGCAGCAAGGCTGTCTCTGATTCCCCGGCAGGCAGCAGGGAAAGGGTGTGTGTGATGTATAGATGATGGTGTATCAGTTTCTTTTCTATCGCTGTGATAAAATATCATGGCCAAAGCAACTTAAGGAAGAGTCTACTATGAGTTCCAGAACCAGGGGGATAAGATCCACCATGGCTGGAAGAGCATGAAGCTGGCTGGTCACATGTTTACCCAAACACAGGAAGCAGTAGAAGAGCAGGAAGTGGGTCCAGCCTATAAATGCTCAAATCTCAACCACAGTGGTGTGCTTTCTTCAGTAAGGCTCTGCCCCTTAAAGGATTCATATCCTTTCTCTAAACAGTGCCACCAACCGGAGACCAAGTGCTTGAAAGTATGATCCTATGTATAGGGAATATTTCTCATCTAAACCATACAGGTCTACCGGTAACCCTTTTTAATGTGTCTGATGTGTCCCATGTATCTGCCTACTCCTTTGGGGAAGTAAGAAAGTTGGGTGCCTAGAAGCTAGAGATTCAGGACAGGCTCTGAGCAGTATGCTTGCTAGGATCTGAGAGACTGAGAGGAGAGGGAAGGGCGGCTGTTATGGCTGTGGCCTGAGCAGTGGTTGCTCTGTGTTCAACGCTTTTCTGCCAAGTTCTGGTAATTTTCTATTCTCTTTAGAGTGAAACCAGGTAGAGACAAAAGGTCTCACAGTCACTAGGCCAGAGTGCCTCTCTGAGACAACCAGTTCATGCTCTTTGTCAAGGTCTCTTATTATAAGCCCTTGAGCAGCCCATTGTTTCTCAACAACGAACCATACCAGATTGTGAAAGTTTATCTCTTTTTCCTTGTGAGTATGACAGCATCAGCATTAGAATGTAGAATGCTGGCCATCACACAGGCTCTGTGTGTGTGTGTGTGTGTGTGTGTGTGTATGTGTGTGTGTGTGTGTGTACAGACGTGGAGACCAGATCAAAGTCTTGAGTGGTGTTCTGTTTCTCCCTCTCCCTCTCCCTCTCCCTCTCCCTCTCCCCTCTCCCTCTCCCTCTCCCTCTCCCTCTCCCTCTCCCTCTCCCTCTCCCTCTCCCTCTCCCTCTCCCTCTCCCTCTCCCTCTCCCTCTCCCTCTCCCTCTCTCTCTCTTTCTTTCTGGTTCTTTTTTTTTTTTTTTTTTTTCGGAGCTGGGGACCGAACCCAGGGCCTTGTGCTTCCTAGGTAAGCACTCTACCACTGAGCTAAATCCCCAGCCCCTCTCTCTTTCTTTCAACACAGTCATCACCAAGTATAGCTGTATGATTAGTCAGAGAGCCTCAGGGAGCCTATGTGTCTCCCCACCTCCCAGCTGGGGGATTACAATCATAAACCAATAGAATGCTTTTTTTCTTTAAGACAAGGTCTCATATAGCCCAGGGCATCGTGGATGATGACCCTTACTCCAGATCCTTCAGCTTCTGCCTACCTGGTGCTGGGATTACACTGAGCACAGGACCTCGGAACAGGTTTCATGCAGTGCTAAGGATGATGCCCAGGGTTTCCTGCGTGATAGACATTCTACCAACTGAGCTAGATCTCTGTCCCGTACCCCTCTTCCATGTGATTAGGATCCAATGTTTAAAACTTATCACCTCGGGCTGGAGAGATGGCTCAGCGGTTAAGAGCACTGACTGCTCTTACAGAGAGAGGTCCTGAGTCCAATTCCCAGCAACCACATGGTGGCTCACAACCATCTGTAAAGGGATCTGATGTCCTCTTCTGCTGTGTCTGAAGACAGCAACACTGTACTCATTCGTAAAATAAATTACGAAGTGAATTAGCAAAGGTAATTCTACTGTCGAGTACTTTGTTGTGTGTTCCTTTATAACGATATTGTTCAATATAATTCAGTTTAAAATAAGTGTAATATTCCTTTAAAATTGTTTTATTTTATGAGATAGAGGCTCACGCTCCAGTCCCGGCTAGCCTGGAACTCGCTGTGTCGACCTGACTTAGAACTTGTGGCAATCCTCTTATTTCTCAGAATGCTGTGATTAAAATGTATGTGTATCAAACTCAGCTGATTCCATAAATTTCTAATTGCCAACCATATTCAAATTTCTCAAACTGTTCCCAATGTCTTTGACAACTGTTTTTTTTTTTTCAGTCGGGATTTGATGAAGGACCACGTGTTGTAGTGGGCTGCAGAGCTGAAGTTTGGCCCACAAATTTAGTCTGGGGGCATTGGGACAGAGCACCTTCCAACCAGTGGTAAAGGGTTAAAGTTAGCAACGTCATCTCCTCGAGGCGAGGAGATTTATGGGAAGTGTAGTCTGGAATGAGCCAAACTTAACCCCACCCCCAAACCCCCAAAGCTGCACTCCTGGACTGGGTTTCCTGGGCTCCATCTACACTGTCCAAAGCTGTGATAGAGTGTTAGCGACCTGGAGGATGCGTAGCCAGGGTGGTATGGAGTCCGGGGACAGTTTCTTTGAAACCTGGCAGAATCCATAGTGACCTACAGGGCGGGAGAAGGAAGCCTGGGGGTCCAGCTCCAGCCCCCTAGTGTGGGAGCGCTGGAGTGGTGGGTGGGAATGAGTGCTCAGGCAGTGGGTGCAGCTAGGTATGCGGGACCCAAAACCTACCCAAGGTCCGTGCTAGGGCTCGCGGGCGTATGTCGGCCGGGAGACCTTGAGCTCCAGAGCCATAAACTCCCAGCAAATTCTATCTCTGCACTAGGTAAGAATCCACTGGCCAGCTGAACACGAGGATTTTAATCATTATTGACCGCGCGGCCTTGTTTTAAAACTTGTGATCACAAACAGCCTTGTTCAGATTCCTAAATCCTGATTGACAGCTGCTCCTCCGTTTAGAAAAACACGCTGTTGTTTGCACTAGCCGTCTTACATAAACTGCATAGCACTGTGAGGTCAGCGTAGCCTTCCTCATTAAGAATAACAAGCTCGGCTCCAGTGGGTGGAGGGATGTGCTCAGCCTACAAGCTGGTGTGGAGGAAGTGCTGATTCAAGGGTAGGTATGATTCGTTTCCTGTCTCTGGCCCTAATTCTGCACCTGCCTAAAGCATCCTTGTCTTCACAGTGACCAGTCAGGTTGTAGGTACTCATATTAGACGCTTTCTAAGAATTATGGTGTGTCCTGTCAGATCTAGCCAGTACCTTGCAAGCCTGCGTTTGTGATTCTCACATCAGTTTCCAGGTTTTAGCTTCTGATAACCACTGTTGTTTGAGAATAGTGAACTGTGAACTAGGAAGCAGGGAGCCACCGGGATCAGACTTTTCTCCAGAAGTCCTCGGATTAAAGGTGTGTGCCACCAAGCCTTTTCAAGTCTTAATAATATCTTCTTCAGAATAAGAGATGCTATATGAATCACATTTTCATCATTTTTTATATCTTTTATGAGTATGTTAGTCTGCTCAGGTTGCCATAACAGAATACCACAGACAGATGACCTAAACAACAAACACTTACATTCTTAGTTTTGGAAGCTGGAAATTGAGAATTGAAGTTTTACAGAATTGGTTTCCAGTGGCCTCTCCTGGCTGACGTTCAGACTGCTGCCTTTCCCTGTGCCCTCCCATGACTCTCTATTCACAGGGAGTGGAGGAGGAGAACAGAGAAAAGGGGAGCAGTGATGGTGTCTTTCTCTTATAAAGACACTAGTCCATTCAGCCTTATGGCCTCATTAGCCTCATTAGCCTTAATTACTCACACTCAGAAGCCTATCTACAAACAGAGTCACCCAAGGGATAAGGGCTTCAAATTTTAAGTCTTATGAACACCTGGAATAACAACCCATTCAAAAATAGGCAAGAGTTTTACATTGTCATTTCTGTAAAGAAGATACACAAATGACGAATCAGCTCATTTAAAAATGCTCAGAACTGCTAACCTTAAAGAAATATAACCCAGGGCTGGAGAGATGGCTCAGCGGTTAAGAGCGCCTGACCGCTCTTCCAGAGGTCATGAGTTCAATTCCCAGCAACCACATGGTGGCTCACAACCATCTGTAAAGAGATCTGATGCCCTCTTCTGGTGTATCTGAAGACAGCTACAGTGTACTTATATATAATAAATAAATAAATCTTTGAAAAAAAAATAAAACTGAAATATAACCCAAACCACACTGAGATGCCACCTTGTGTCCATTCGGATTGCTTGTATGAGAAGCAATTTTAAAATGACAGCTGCTGTGGGCACCCTGAGGCAGTGCCTATGTTAAAGGACGCCTTCTACAGCACAGCAGCCCCACTCCTAAGTACAGATGGTCTCCAACTTAGCAGTTCTAATTACATGTTGAAAACTTTTGTAGCGCTTCAAAAGTGGTGCACATTCAAAAGGAGCTATAATTTGTATGTAGTGGTGTGTTTGTGTGTTTGTGTGTGTGCATGTGCACATGTTTGTGTAAGTGCATGCATGCAGTAACCAGAGATTGATGTCAGCATTGGGACACATACCTTTATTAATTTTTTTAAAGATTTATTTATTTACTATATATATGAGTGCACTGCTGCTGTCTTCAGACACACCAGAAGAAGGCATCGGACCCCATTACAGGTGGTTGTGAGCCACCATGTGGTTGCTGAGTATTGAATTCAGGACCACTGGGAGAACAGTCAGTGCTCTTAACCACTGAGCCATCACTCCAGCCCTGTTTATACACTTTTTAGTAGGTCTTAATACTTACCTGTTATGCACTTTATTTACTGAGCCATCTTTCTTGCCACAGAAACTATACTTTGAATTTAATTTGGTTCTTGTCCTGGGCTAAACGTCCATATGTGAACTGTGCTAAATAATACTCTCTTGTGATGCCGGGAGAAGGCAGAAAGCTGTATCCCTAGGAAGCCAGAGAATCATGAAGATAAGCGACAATCACTATACTCTACAGTGGAATGCCTCTAATAAATTATCCGAGACGTTTGTCACCTTGTTATATTTTGTTTGCATTTGATTATTTTACTTGTCTGTCAGCGTATCCACTTATTCTGGAGGATATTTCACTTAGGCTAGACCCCAGGAGATGGCTCAGCCAATAAGAGCACTTGCTGCTGAGACCGATTGACTGAGTTCTAGACCCATATGATAGAAAAGAGAAAACTGGTTCCTGCAAATTGGCCTCTAACCTCCAAATTCATGCTGCGGTATGCCCATCTGCACACAAATATATAGATATACACAATTATAAGTGTAGCTTGTTTAAAGGTAATATTAATGTGGGCTAGACTAAGCTATGTATGATGTTTGCTGGGTTGCAAGTATTTAGTCGGATTTTGACGTACATTATTTCAACTTATGTTGGGGTTTTTAGGATGTAACCATAAGTCAGTGAGCATCTGTATGTACCAAAGGAACTGAAAGCAAGGGTTAAAATAGTTACTTCTGCCCCATGCCCACAACCGCATCGCTTACAGAATGTGGATGGTGGGTAGAATACAAATGACCGTCAACCCATAAATAGATTTTTGTTGTTGTTTTTGTTTTTTCACAACAAGGTTTCTCTGTGTGGCCTTGGCTGTCCTGGAACTTGCTCTGTAGACCAGGCTGACCTCAAACTCAGAGATCTGCCTGCCTCTGCTTCCTAAGTGCTGGGATTAAAGATGGGTACTATGTCCACCTGGCTATAAATAGATATTTTTTTTCAGTGTCCCATACATATCATGGTACATCACTGACCCTGTAAAGGAATGAAATTCTGACACATGTTGCAGGATACTTGACCACATTATGAACCCTGAGATTGTGTTATTTACCGAAATGTCTTGTTTCTGATTGTGACATGGTTCGGTCCTTACTTAGTACATATCTTTAATCCCAAACAATGAAGGTAAGGTTAGTTTGTAGAAGAAACCACCCATGTTTGAAAGTGCTGTTTTTGAAAGTCCATGAGTGACTATAAAGGTTTCTTGAGTCAGGTAAAATTTATAAACCTTAAGCTTCTCACATAGATAATAAAAAAATTACTTTGATATTTGAAATTGAGTGGCAGACAGTGACAAATCAGAGATAGATTTGACAGGATAGAATTTGCCCAACTCTCAGGAGGAGAGAGAAGAGAGGGAAGCTACTTAAGAGAGAGCGGATCTGGGAGAAGAGAAGGGAGCAGATTATATCGGGAGAGTTTTACATAATCTTGTAGCAGAGAAAGAACAAACCAGACACAGGTAAAGACAAAAATGAGCCAGAGAATGAGAAGGAACCAGAAAATTAGAACATATTGTTAGAGTTAGTTTGAGGTCACACAAAACAATTCAGGATGGGCTGGAGAGATGGCTCAGCGGTTAAGGGCACTGACTGTTCTTCCAGAGGTCCTGAGTTCAAATCCCAGCAACCACATGGTGGCTCACAACCATCTGTAATGGGATCCGATGCCCTCTTCTGGTGTGTCCTGAAGACAGCTATAATTAATGAATAAATAAATAAATAAATAAATAAATAAATCTTAAAAAATTTTTTCAGAAGAGGCCCAGAGAGAGAGAAGCCATATTAATCAGTCAGTTTAGAGAGAAGTTTGAGCAGGAAAAGCTCAGTTGAACCAGCCAGCCAGCCGGAGATCAAAAAAAAACAACAACAACAAAAAAAAAAAAAACTAGGAAGTGGTAAGCCTATTCAGCAGCAAATCTCAGAGACTGAAAACATTCTAAGTCTAGATAAGATTGTACAGAAGCTAGAAACTTCCTGGAGTAAGCCTGGGTTAGCAGACAGAGGCAGTAAGCCTCTGAGACGATAATTACTACAGGAGAATAAAAGCTACTTTTACAGACACATTCTACAACTCTGAAAGCATTGTAAGTGAAATAAGCCAGATGTAAACAAACAAGCATTGTATGATTCATTGATATGAAGTGCCTGAGTCATGCAAATATACAGTCAAAAGGAATAGAGAGCTCATAAAGGCCACAGGAAGAGGTCATGGGGAATTATTGTTTATATATAACTAGAGAGACATCTCAGTAATTAAGATCACTGGCTGCTCTTCCAGAGGACCTAGGTTCAATTTCCAGCACCCACATGGTAACTCACAACTACCCCTAACTCCAGTTCCAAGAGGTTCCTATACCTTCTCCTGGCCTCCATACGCACCAGGTACTCAGATGGTGCATATACATTCGTGCTATCAAACACACACATCAAAATAATAAACAAACCTTTAAAAAAAAACAACCCAGAGTTATAATCTGACCTAGAACCTGGATCTATGCACAGGAGAACTAAAACAGACTCACAAAGAGAGCACTGTGTGCCCATATTCACAGCAGTGTTGTGGCTGGAAGGTGGAAACAATGTCTTTGGGTGAACAGATAAACACAATGTGTGTGGATGGACACTAGAATGTGACTCAACCTCTAAAAGGAAAGAGATTCTGAGGAGCTTTGAGAAGCTCCCAGCAGATGAGATGAGCTAGTCACAGAAGAATCCTGTGTGGTTACGCTAACATGATCTTGCCACATTCAGAGTCAAGAAAGCTGGAGTGGTTGGCAGGACTTTGGGGGAAAAGATCAAGAGATAATAATTGTAGATGGTAATCTTGTGCCATTTCAGAGAATTACCACTTTGTGTGTTGGCAAATCTGCTCCGAGTTGAGGACCAGCTTAAATTTTTAGCACAGGCCTGACATTCTTCATGGACTGCAAGAAAAGTTGTAATCACACACTTTTTTTTTTCTTTTGAGACAAGGTCTTAGGTGTCCTAGGCTGTTCTTGAACTTGTTGCATAGCCAAGGAGAAGTTTCAACTTCTGAGCCTTCCAGTTCCACACCAACAGATAATGCATTTCATACCTGGTTCTTGTGGTTTAGGACATGGAACCCAGGCTTTCATGCAGGCCAGACAAGTATTGAGCTGCCTCCACAGCCCTGGATACAAGATTTTTATGATGAATGCCTGTAAAGGGTTTCTTGAGCAGGATAAAATTTATAAACCTTAAGCTTCTCACGTAGATAATAAGAAATTATATGCAATGAAATATAGGAATGACTGTGGATTAGACGGAAGCCAGGCGGCTTTGGGAAAATGGATAAGCACACTAAAAATACGGAAACGAGCTAGGCATGGTGACACGCATCTTTTGTCCCAGCACTCAAGAGGCAGAGGCAGGTGGATCTCTGAGTTTGAGGTTAGCCTGGTCTACACAGAGAAAGTTTGTCTTAAGAAACCAAGGGGGTAGTGAACTAGATTGTTCGGGGGAGGGCGGCAATGGGGGGAGGATGGGGAGGGGAACACCGATAAGAAAGGGGAGGTGGGAGGGGGATGTTTGCCCAGAAACCGGGAAAGGGAATAACACTCGAAATGTATATAAGAAATACTCAAGTTAATAAAAAAAAAAAAGAAACCAAGGGGGTGGGGGGTTGGGGATTTAGCTCAGTGGTAGAGCGCTTGCCTAGCAAGCGTAAGAGCCCATACTATTCTTACAAAGGACCCAATTTCGGTTTCTAGAACTCACAGCATGTGGCTCACAACTAGTAATTCCAGCTGTACCAGATCTGACTCTGATGCCTCTGGCATTTGCAGGTACCTTCACGCAGACACAGACACACAGACACACAGATAGACAGACAGACATACACACACACACACACACACACACACACACACACACACACAATTTAATAAAAAGTAAAATCCAAAAAATAGCAAGAGAATAAAAAAGGTTGAGACTATAGCTCTGTCATACAGCACTTCCTAGCACACAATAGGTTATAAATTTAATTCCCAACATTTAAAAAAAAAAAAAAAAAAAAAAAGCCAGGCACACGGTGATAGCACGAACCTTTAATTCCAGTACTCAAGAGACAAAGGCAGGCGGATCTCTGAGTTCGTGGCTGTCTACAGGACAACCAGGGAGACACAGAGAAACATTGTCTTGAAGATCATTTGTCTGTAATGCACAGGAACATCACCTCACTTGAACTTTGCATCAACAGAGCACTTGAGACAAGATTAATTATGGAGCTGTTGAGATGACTTGGCAGATGAAGGCTCCTGCCATTTTCTAGCCTGATGCTGTAAATTCCATCCCAGCTACTCACATGGCAGAACCAGGTCCCACAAGCTGTCCTCTGACCTCCACGTTAGTTCTATGGCACACACATTATACATGACAAATAATAAATAAAATAAAATAAAATAAAAATAAAAACATAAGTAAAATGTAATAAAATATTTTTTAGAGGCAGTCAAATATGATCTTCAATTTCTACAAGACATTCCTGAGTTTAACCCAGGCCTCAGTCAGTAATACATTATTTCCCACGTGCAGAAATTTTACTAGCACTTTCTCATGACTATAATGACTTCCAGTTGAACTTCAAGTACATAGAATCATCATGGCCCCAAATGTGATGTGCCTTGATGATGGAATCTGACAAACGGTGCGGTTTCTTTCTTCTTTTTTCCTGGACGCTTTTAGATGGAGTCCGTTGTCCTCCCTGCTTGTGAGTTTGTATAACTTTTGTACAAGCTTGTGGTTCTGGAAAAGGAAAACGTTAAAATGAGCCATCATTTCGAAAGTGCCTAAATGTCTGTACTGTAGCAGTTCTAAGGATGAAAATAGGAACTGTTAAGCAGCCTGACCCAGACCCAGTGGCTCTCACATTCTTAGCTGTTCGTGACCCAAATGCAGGGGACAGGCATGGGGGGAGTAGAGGGTATACATATATTGTAGTAAAAAATGCGGCGCGACCAGTTCCTGCGCTTCTCCCGGGCTCTCTGACCTGGTCAGTTGCTCTCTCACTAGTTCCAGCTCCAGCTCGGGCCATAGGAACCAGCGCTAATTTACCTCAGCGGCTCCACGCTGCCCCCAAGTATTCTCTGACCCAGGCGGTCCTCAGGCCATTCCAGCGTGGCATCTTGCCACGCTGGTCTCTAGAGTTAGTTCCGGCACCCGTGGGGACAAATGGAGCTAGCCATAATTTATCTCCGATTAGTATCTCTCCTGGCGGCTCTCTGCTAGCCACAAACTCTCTGGTTTCAGCTACCCAGTAAAATCAGGGCTCTAGAAGTCCAGCAGGAGCTGGCCTATCACAGCTCCCTGCCACGGACTCTGATCGCACTCCCAATAACCCAGTGAAATCATGACTCAATAAACTGTAACGTATCAATCAGATTTATATATTAAATTCCCAATCCGGGTTGGGGATTTAGCTCAGTGGTAGAGCGCTTGCCTAGCAAGCGCAAGGCCCTGGGAAAAAAAAAAAGAAAAGAAAAGAAAAGAAAAGAAAAAAAAAAAAGATTTGAAAAATTCCCAATCCACAATACATCCTCACAGTGAACTCACAACCAGTTGATAAGGATATAAACCGTCCACTTAGATAAGATAAATTTACCTACAGAAATCCATCCCCACTACCTGGGCAATTCAAGGCCACCCGGATCTGGGTCATCTTCCCATCTCCATCTTGATTCTCCTCCCCCTTCTCTCCTGCTTCCACCTCTCCTTCAAAAACCTCTGTTCCTGCCTCCTTCCTTATCGTCCAATGATAGGCCTTGTTTTTTATCTTGTCTGCCTTCACCTGCATAATAACATCAACCTACATACATATCGGAGTCTGACTTCATGCCCAACAGGCTCAGATCTTCGATTTGATAGGATTCTCTCTATCTTCCGTAGGAGAGGGAGGGATGATCCCAGGCTGCAGAGTTGAGACCCTGTACCACGTAAATAGGGTTCGCGGGTGATTTGGCAGTGATATGTCTCTGCATTAATAGCTAGGCTGATTAGGCGGGGGTCCTCCTGTGCCTCCCTCTAGAAGCTGCACTCAGTGGAAGAGTACCGCCTTCCCCGAATAGAGAAGGACTTGTCTTCAGCCAAGGGCACGCAAGTAATTACTCTCCCCTGCTTCAAACATGCTATCAGGTAAATAAACAAATGGTCAAACAAAACCAAACACCCCCACCTTTCTCATGTAACTTCAACTTTCTCGTACTTCCCAATACAATGGTAATTTTTCCAGTTGTTTTCAAAGTCCTGTGTCAGAAAATGCTCAGGACCGGATCAAGAGATTCCTTTGTTTTTGGTGTCTGAGTTCAAGTTCAATTACTCAACCTTCTATACAGATTTTCAGGAACTTTATCCTGGAGCAATCCTAAAAGTGAAAACTGCTGGAGTGGGAGCAGAGGCTTAGGGGAAATGTAGTTTTGAATCATTGGAAGTTTTGTTGTTGTCGTTGTGTTTGTTGTGTTTATTGTTGTTGTTGTTGTTTTGCCTCCTCCCCACCATGTCGCTCCCCGGACCTCCATTCCCCCAGATTTCCTAAGCCTGGAGTCAGACCTCTTCTTGTGCATGTGCAGTCATAGCAAGAGCTACATACTGAGACCCTGTCTCAAAAGAAAGCAAAATAATTAGTTAATTAATTAATAAAGAAATTATGGTCCTTTTCATCTAACATATTTAACGTTTTCATTAGGGTCATCATTAAGATTATATTCACCTCAATTGTACTAGCTGGTAAGAATAATTGGTTCTTTTCTTGCTAATTGAAACTTACTCTCTCACTAACATATAAAACACCAGTCATTAAAATAACCAAAGTGCATGTCTGCTTGTGCGTGTGAGTGATGAGGTTGTCATCAGATTTGCTCAGAGGTTTGCACTGCATTGCACTGAAGTTCCGTGGAAACTTCGGAAGGTGCATGTGAAAGAGGTCAACAGCTTCCAAAAAGACACAATGTGCAGTTAGTGTTCTTACTTGAGTTTGAGCATGCTTTCAGGAGTTTTGTTTTGTTTTATTTTGGTTTTGCTTTGGTTTTTGTCTTAGTCTTTTTACTACTACTACTACTACTACTACTACTACTACTACTACTACTACTACTATTACTACAAATAAATAGCTTTTTTTCCCCCTTAGACCGGGTTTCTCTGTGAAGCCCTATCTGTTCTGGAATTCCCTCTGTAGACCAGGCTGGCCTTCAACTCACAGAGACCCACCTGTCTCTGCCTCCTAAACGGTGGGACTAAAGGTATGGGTCATCACTGCCCAGCTTTAAAAAGCTTTTATTGTTTTTCCAGAGGCAGGATCACAGGCATTATTTTTTTTAAGATTTTATTTATTTCATGTATGTGAGTGCACTGTCACTATCTTCAGACACTATCAGAAGAAGGCATTAGGGGCTGGAGAGATGGCTCAGAGGTTAAGAGCACCGACTGCTCTCCCAGAGGTCCTGAGTTCAATTCCCAGCAACCACATGGTGGCTCACAACCATCTATGAATAAAATAAATAAAATCTTTAAAAAAAAAAAAAAAAGAAGAAGGCATTAGATCCCATTACAGATGGTTGTGAGCCACCATGTGATTGCTGGGAATTGAACTCAGGACCCCTGGAAGAGCAGTTAGTGCTCTTAACCGCTAAGCCATCTCTCCAGCCCTAAATTTTGTTTCAATGTATAGTTTGTTTACAATACTGTTCATCTGTGTCTTCTCTTGGCCACTCTGAATTCAAGAGCACTTAGGAAACTTGTTGCCTGACTTAGCAGAGAGAAGGGCTCCGGCCACAGTCCAAAAGAGGGATTTGGTTCAAGTCTAGTTTGACGAATCAATACATTTAGCACCTGAGTTGTTGAAGAACCCCCTCACACCAGTATGGGTGGCAGCTCACGAAAGTTGGCATTCCTGGTGCAACATGCAAATAGAGACAGAATAGCCTTCCTTCCTCCAACAATTTTTACTCCTAAGTTTTGTCAGTCTCTTGAGTCTGAAAAAATCTGGAAGGATCAACTATGCAACAAAATGATAGTCCAGACTTGTCCCTGTACAAGCTTCATATGAAAATATTTTGGCGAGGGCCAGCAAGATGGGGCAAGATTGTCTCAGAAGGTGAAGTATTTGCTGTCAACTCTTGATGTCTTGAGTTTGATTGAAGGGCCCACATAGAAGAGGGAGAGAACCCATTACTAACCTCTAGCAGCGCACGCGCGCGCGCGCGCGCACACACACACACACACACACACACACACACACACAAACACACAAGTAGATGCTTTACAGTCTTCTTCCTATAAAATGTGGAAAGCATGAAAAATACAGAGATTCAATAGGTAGATTTGTATAATGAAATATCCCTAGCCCTATTGGTCTACTTGAAATACTTTAATATACATCGCTTAAATGGTGACTCCAGTTACCTACAAAATCCCAGGACAGTTACAAGCAATAGAAGTCACTATAACGTTTTAAAATATAAATGTGATATCCAGTCCATAGACAAGCTTTGCTTGTTGATCCTGGATGCATTTTCAGCTTGGTCCCTGCAACCAAGATGCTATCCAGGACACACATTGCATTTGCTCTTGTGTTATAAGATCTAAACCATAGTCTCTGGTGCTCGGCAGAGCTTGGGTTTCAGGTAACAAGATAGACTTTCCATAGCACAGTATTGTTCCCTAAACCTTCCAAAAACATGCACCAGGATGAGCGGACTGAGGAGAGATGGAGCATTCTGGGAGATGGCTAAGGTTGTGTAGCCTTCTGGGAACCGCATCCTCACTTAGCTTTGCACAGGTGCAGGTGGCACCAGGCCTTCTGTCCTGTAGTGGAGCTGAGAGCGCTGGAGGCCGGGCCAGGCCAGCTTGGTCACTGGAGGACTGGTCCAGGTGGGAAGATGCTCCCGGGCGCCTGAGGGTGGGAGGCAGATACTGTGGACCCCGATCACACAGCTCTCACATGTTCTCTGTCAACACTTCTGCATTTCTTCCAAACCAGAAGTGACACTCAGGTTGTAACAAGAAGCAGCTTGCCTCTCAGAGGAGAAATTCTTAAACTGCTGTCACTCAGGCGAGCTGCTAAGCACCAATAAACAGAACTTGTTTATAGAGGCAAATTTTTGTAAGGCTTGTGTGAAAACGCTTAAAACACCAAAAGTCCAAATAATGAAAATTTATTGCTGAACCTGACTCCATCAAAAATTTAAATTTTGTAATGCTGGCCGTGATAACACACACCTCAAGTCTCATCTACTTGGAAGACTGAGCTGGGAGAATTGTTTTTAAGTACAAGAGTTCAAAACCATCCTGGGCAACATAGCAAGACCCTGGGTCAAACAAAATAAAAGAAAACAAACAAAACAAGAACAAAAAACAAAAGTTTTCAAATTAATTTGAAATAGGATCTCACTATATAGCTTTGCCTGGCACTGTATTACCCAGGCTTTGAACTCACAAAGATCCACTGGCCTCTGCTTCCTCAGTGTTAGGATTAAAAGCATGCACTCTACCACATCTGACCAAAATAATTTTTATATAAGATAAGATTGAAGCTTTGCAGTGAAAAGGTATGGCCCCTATAGAGAATAGGCATGTGTCTGAATGCTTGACTCATAGGGAGTGGCACTCTTAGGAGGTGTGGCCTTGTTGGAATGGATATAGCCTTGCTGGAGGAACTGTGTCACTGTGGGCTTTGAGATCTCATATGCTCAAGCATATGACAGCCTCCCCCTGCAGCTTGTGTATATCAAGATGAGAACCCTCAGCTCCTTCTCCAGCACCATGTCTGCCTGCAGTCTGCTGTGCTTCTCGTCATGATCAAAGTGGATTAAACCTCTGAACTGTAAGCCAGCCCCAATTGAATGTTTTCTTTTATAAGAGTGGCCATGGTCATGGTGTCTCATCACAGTAATAAAACCCTAACTAAGACGTGATTGTCTTGGGGGTTTCTATTGCTGTGATAAAACACCAAAAGCAAATTGGAGAGGAGAGGGCTTATCTGGCTTACACTTCCACATTAGTAGTCCATTCCTGAAGGAAGTCAAAACAGGCAGGAACCTAGAGGCAGCAGCTGATGCAGAGGTCACAGAAGTGCGCTACATACTGGCTTGCTCCCCATGGCTTATCCGGACTGCCCTCCTATAGGACCTAGGACCATCAGCCAAGGGATAGCGCCACCTGTAATAAGCTGGCCCCTTCCCCGTTAATCACTAAACAACAAAATGCCCCACAGGTTTGCCTACAGCTTGATCTTATGGAGGTATTTCTACAACTGAGGTACCCTCCTTCCAGATGACCTCAGCTTGTGTCAAGTTGACATAAAAACAATCCAGCACAGGCTTGGGAAATGACTCATTGGTTAGAGCATTTGCCACACATGCACGAAGATCTGCATAAGAATCCCCAGCACCCAACATTACATAGCTAGGCATGACCGCATGTGCCTGTAACCCTTACGCTAGAGAAATGCAGATGCTAGGAGTTCCTGTTCAGCCAGCCTAGTCAAGATGATTAGTTTCAGGCTCAATTAAGAGATCCTGTCCCAAAGGAATAAACATTGATTAAGGAAGACACCTATATATAATATATACCCCTGACCTCTGCATATGTTTGTACATACCCCATCACAAACCACACACAACAAATATAAAGTAAAAATAGTAATAAAAATAACATAAATGGGACAAAAAAAGCCAGAGTTACAGGACAGGTGTATAGAGCAAGTGGTGTAGGGGTAAAAGACTGTGAACAGAAGCTTTCAAAATGGCAAGTAAGTCTAAAACTGCACTGAATTTCGTTCATTTTTGTGGAACACTAGATTAAAATATACAGTGATAGGTAAGTTGGACTAAGAGAAAAGATCAGGCAAGAGAAGCAAATGTGCCAGTTAAATCCTAGGAAGGATATGGAATACCAGGGAACGGTCTCCACAGACAGAAGTATAAACTCAAAACCACTGTGAAATCAGGACACTGTCCAGTAGAGTAGTGTGACATAGCTGTGTGCTCCATTTGCTAGCCTTGCACACTACAAAGGTGTAGCCATGCTCTTTAGAATGTAAAGTAGCCTAGAAATGGGAATGTTGATCTATAGCTGGGAAACATTTGGCTAATTAGTGGTAGACCAGAGAAATAGTTATATTCTTTATTTTTTAAATATTTATTTATTTTTATGTATATGAATACACTGTAGCTGTCTTCAGACACACCAGAAGAGGGCATCGGATCCCATTACAGATGGTTGTGAGCCACCATGTGGTTGCTGGGAATTGAACTCAGGACCTCTGGAAGAGCAGTCAGTGCTCTTAACCACTGAGCCATCTCTCCAGCTCCAGTTATATTCTTTGAAAAGGAATTATAGAGCCACATAAAATTTGTACAATAATTACAAACATATTAAAACTGAAACCAAGGCTGAGAGTGGTGGCACACACTTTTCATCTCAGTGCTTGGAAGGCAGAAATAGGGATATGTCTGAAAGTTAGAGGCCAGCCCAATTTATAGCTACTGAGTTCCACTTCACCCAAGGCTACATAGAATGAGATCCTATCTCAAGAGAGATTTAAAAAGTAAAATAGAAAAGAATTAAGTAGAATCAAACTATAAAGAAACATGTGTGGTTACATTTATATAAAGTTTATAAACAGGCAAAACTCAACTATATTTTTAGAAACTTATATATTAGCATACTCATAAAGAATTTTTTTAAAAAGCAAGCTGTAAGTATGTATGCCTTTAATCCCAGCATCTGAGAGGCAGAAGCAGGGAGATCTCTGAGTTCAAGGCCAACCTGGTCTACAGAGTGAGTTCCAAGACATCCAGGACTATACAGAGAAACCCTGTCTCCAAACAAAACAAAACCCAAAGCAAACAAGCAGGGAAAAAATTAGCATTTAGATTACATGGAGAATTCAGACCTTTCTTCTTCTTATTTTATTTATGTGTATGTGTGTGCACCTGTGTGGGTTTATGTGCACATGTGTGTTGAGGTGCCTACCGAGAACAAAGTGCATTGGATCCCCTGCAACTGGAATACAGGTAAACTGCCTAGATAGGTCCTGGGAACCAAGCATGGGCCCTCTGCAAGAACAGCAAGTTCTCTGGGGCACTGAGCTATCTCTCTAGCTCCTGATTCAGACCTTTCATAAATGCATCATATTGCACAAGGCCTTCCATGATGTGCCATTGATAACTACACCTCTCGAGTCATGTTGAAGGTAGCTACTAAGGACGATATGGTCAGATTCACCTTCTTTTTAGTTCTTTTAAAATAAATCAGAGACGACAGAGTGGAGCTACAGATCACATGGAGTTACAAAGATGGGTCTTTTTAAAAATGTATTTACCCTTTATTTTTTGTGCATGGCATTTTGCCTGCATGCATGTCTATGTGGGCATGTCAGATCTTGGAGTTACAGAACAATTGTGAGCTGCCATGTGGGTGCTGGGATTTGAACTCCATTCCTCTGGAAGAGCAGTCAGTGCCCTTAACTGCTGAGCCATCTCTCCAGTTCCCCAAAATATAATTTATTTATTTTTACTTTATGTGCATTGGTGCTTTGCCTGCGTGTATGTCTGTGTGAGGGTGTCAGACCCCCTAGAACTGGTGTTACAGTCAGTTGCGAGCTGCCATGTGGGTGCTGAGAATTGAACCTGAGTTCTCTGGAAGAGCGGCCAGTGCTCTTAACCACTGAGCCATCTCTCCAGCCCAAGGTGGGCTTTCTTTTCATCAGAATCTACTGTACATTTTTATTTCTGTGAATCACAGCTCAAAGATAAGGAAGAGGTTAAGCAGGAACTTCCTCCTATCAACAGAGGAAAGTTGTTGCTGTTAGGTACTTGTTACTGAAGAGTCCATGCAAATGAAATAGATCAAGGGCTGGAGAGATGGCTCAGCAGTTAAGAGCACCCGACTGCTCTTCTAGAGGTCCTGAGTTCAATTCCCAGCAACCACATGGTGGCTCACAACCATCTGTAAAGAGATCCGATTCCCTCTTCTGGTGTATCTGAAGACAGCTGCAGTGTACTTATATATAATAAATGAATAAATAAATTAAAAAAAAAAAGCACTGACTGCTCTTCCAGACAGAGGTCCTGAGTTCAAATCCCAGCAACCACATGGTGGTTCATAACCATCTGTAACAAGAACTGATGCCCTCTTCTGGTGTGCCTGAAGACAGTGACAATGTACTCATCATATATAAAATGAATAAATAAAATCTTTAAAAAATTAATTTTGAAATAGATCAAATTGGAAGAATGTCAACAATTTAGTGTTTGACCGATATCATAAAGATAATATCTGAGCCTGTTCTGTGATTTCTTTTTTCAAAACAAAAGCCTTTCTGTACTGGGCCTATTTATTTCTTATCTTTATCTTTATCTTTATTTTTATCTTCATTTTTATCTATCTATCTAGATAGATAGATAGATCACATCTATCTATGTAATCCTGGCTATCCTGAAATTCACAGAGATCTTTCAAGAGCTTTCAAGTGCTGGGATTAAAGGTCTATTCCACCACACCCAAATGTACTGGGCCTATTTTGTTAATAATATAATCTCTAATCTTTTTCTTATTTTTTTTCTTATCGTTCTAAGGTTTATAGTTTGTGTAATTTTCATTCTTCTCTCTACTTCCCTTCTACCTAAAATAACCACCCCACATACAACTTCTATGTCCTTTTCTCTTGCCCACCCTCATGTCGTCTATGGTGCTTATTATATGTCATTGCTTACCTAAGGCATTCTTCACTCATTTCCTCTCTTTTATATTTATATTTATATTTAATTTATATCAACACTATTTGCTTCAATAAATTCTAGGTTCGCAGGGGGCTGGGGAGATGACTCCAAGGTTAAGAGTATTAGCTGCTCTTCTAGAGGTCCTGAGTTCAGTTCTTAGCAACTACATGGTAGCTCACGACCATCTATAATGAGATCTGGTGCCCTCTTCTGGTGCACTGGCACACATGTAGGCAGGACACTGTAAATAAATCTCTTTAAAAAGAAAAAAAATCTAGGTTCACAGTACAACATAAACTATAAGACTTTAAGCCCCGTCAATAAGAGTGATAAGTTCATAAATATTTTTAACTTTTCTCAGTTTGGAGTTGTGGTGACCGAATTCAGAGGAAAAATAAAATCAAGAATACAGAGGATGGGTTATACTCATCAGTAATATAGCATTGAGTAGAGAAAATGAGAAAAAAAAACATTTATTATCCATACCACTCCATTTCGTTCAACAGAGGTTTCCTGCAAATGTGACTCACAGGCAGTAAGCTTGCAAAGTTCTTCTGAATCTGCCATTAATAATAAAACTCTTCAATGTGTGTGTGTGTGTGGGGGGGGGGATGAGTTACCACAATGGATGTGAGAAATTGCCTCTCACAATTAGGTCTGATAGAACTCCCACAGGAGAGGGCTATGAGGAATGTAACAAAAGCATGAAAACTCTCAGCTATAAGGAGAATCTTCCTGAGCTCCCAAAGTTTCAAATATCAGATTTCAGTAGTAATGGAATTGGAAAAAAATCTGTGTTCAGTCTGTGTCACACTTAAGGGTTCTCATGCAGAAGAGGAACCCTGGGAAGACAACGAGTATAGGAAAAACTGGCACGACAACTTTCTCTGACCACAGAAGAATTATCGCAGAGAAACACCCTTGTCTTTATCAGTGTGGAAAATCCTCTAAGCTGTCAGATCCGGAGGGAGACAATGAATATATTAATCTGAAGCACTCTGAATATAATGCGTGTAGGAATAGCTGCAGGCAGTCACTGTTCCTTTGACCTTAGAAAACTGCCGCAGGAGAGAATCTTTCAGAACTGAATGATGGGACTCAGAGAATAAGTCATCTAGATGTCATGAAAATAGGCCATAACACACAATATACAAAACACACCAAAGAACTCACATTGAGATAAAACCCTACAACTGTAATGAACATGGGAAATCCTCCTGTCAGAAAGGCAATCCTCAACATCACAGAACTCAACACAGGCAAGAAACCATCTGCATGTAATGACTGTGGAAAGCCTTTCTCCCAGAAGTCAGTACACAGCAGAGAATGCACACAGCAGAGAAGCTGTGTAAATGAAACAGATGTGAGCAAACATTTGTCCAGAAGTCAGCTCTCAGAGGATATCACACAGGAGAGAAACCACATGAATGGAGTGGCTACCGGAAGCCATTTGTCCAAAAGTCAAACTTCTGAGGACATTAGGGAATCCACACAGGAGCAAAAGCCTCTCAGTGTACTGTATGTAGAAAATTCTGGCCAGAAACCAAACTGAAGAATACGTCAAAGAACTTAAGGTAGGAGAAAGAAAAAAACTTACCCATGTAATGAATGGGGGAAATCCTCTGGCAAAAGGATCATCTCCTTCAACATCAAAGAATTCACTCAGGAGAGAAGCTGTTCAAATGTCATGACTGTGGAAAAAAGTTTGCCCCGACATCAACACTCGGGGCACATCAAAGACTCCACAATGGAAAGAAATCGATTTAAGTGTAATCCCCCACATTGGTGGGGAAACATTTGTAGGAAATCCTTAGTGACCCTGAGAGAATTCATACAGAGGAGAAATCCTTCCAATGTAATGAATGTGGGGGGAAACTTTTAGCCAGTTAGCTGAAGACTTAGACTCTTAGTTAAACCTTAGAATACATCAGAGAATTCGGTGAATATTAAGGTTAGCTCTAAATAAAGACCAGAGAATTCAGGGAGAGAGGATGTCCTAAGGATAAATCTTCCTGTCAAAAGAATCATCCATTTGACCTATGAAGATTTTGACAGGAAAAAGCTCTTCAAAGTCTGTGAGAAAACAGTTCTTGTCAGTCTGTGTACAGAAAAACAAGATTCTGCAGGAGAAACCGTATTACTGATTATGAATATTTGAAAGCTTTGTTCCAAGCTACCTGCAGGATAGATCAAAGAATTCACAGAGGCTTCTGTCTCTTTCTATGAAAACTCCATCCCTATGAAACCGTATCTTGTTAGATAAGTCTCACAAATCACAGAGTCTGGTATTCTGTTCACAAATCATCATTTCATTTTCCTCCAAGCAGTATTCTCTCTAGAATTTCCAGTCTCATGTACACCTCACTTTGTGACTGACTGCTAGAACAGGGTGCCTATGATTTATGGCATAACAAGGTCTGACAAATACAAGATTGCCCTGAGATAAGACAGGGCCCTTTGGAATAAAATGAGTGTGAGCACCCCAAGAAAGGCTTATAAGATAAGAAGGACTCGGGCTGGAGAGATGGTTCAGCGGTTAAGAGCACTGACTGTTCTTCCAGAGGTCCTGAGTTCAATTCCCAGCAAATACATGGTGGCTCACAACCATCTGTAATGGGATCTGATGCCCTCTTCTGGTGTGTCTGAGGACAGCTACAGTGTACTCATATAAATAAAATAAATAAACCTTTAAAAAAAATATACAACACAAGCCTAATAGCCTGAGTTAGGTTCCCTGAAACCTCATTGAATGAAGAATATGTTGGTAAGTATCTGTAATCCCAGCAGCCTCCACTGTGAAATGGGAGCTGGATAAAGAGAAATCATCTAAAAGCTCCTGGGTCAGCTACCCTTGTGTACATGACCAGGGGAAAAAGCAATAGAGACTCTGTCTCAAGCTAGGTGGAAGAAGTGCCCTCTGACCTCCGCGTGTAGCAGAGGGTACCTCCAACTCTACCTCCCTCATACTAAATAAATGAAAAAATAATAAAATGAATCCGGCGTCTAGGTCAACCTAGGATGTCATGTTTCAATGCCATTTTTTAAAGACAGTAAGAAGGAAAAGTGCCTGAATAAATTCTGGAAGTAAAGCTCTCCACATTTTATGAGCAAAGTAGTCAAACCTTCATATTTCATTGTTTTGATCTGTTTGTCCCTGTGGTTAGTTTAAATGTTTCTCTGCTAAGAGGCTGAAGACTGTTGTCAATATGTCAGCCAGATCGCACAAACTTAGTCGGGAGGTGAGTGGGTTAAGGAGTCGCTCAAAGGTCATCAGAAAATTCATACAGAGGATATCTGAAGTAGAAATCTCTGGTTTCTTTGGAGTCTTGGTTGTGTCATGTGATGTTTTTCTGGAAACTGTCTTACGAGAGGGTGTTTTGCCGAAGCAGGCACTTGTGGGGGAGGGGCGGATGTTTTGCTGAGAACAGACACGTGGTGTTTTTCTGGAAGCTTCCTGGAAAACGGCACCTGATGTTTTGCTAGAGCGGACGCTTGCGAGGACAGGTGATGTTTGGAAAGGATATAAATATGGCCCAGCAGACAGTGGATGATGCTACACAGACATTGGTTCACCTGGCCTTCTTTGTTGATCATAGTTTGTTGTGACTTCGTAAAGAGAAATGCACCCAAGAATTTCTTGTGATATTCCAGTGACTTCTTGCCGGGTCTGTGTGGATTCAGGCTGATTGGCAGAGCCTCACGGTTTCTTCCACAGAGAGCTACTGCTACTGGTTCATGTGAACTGAGCTGCTGACATCCTGACAATGAAGATTGGAATCGTCCCAAAGAACTATTTCTAAACAGGTCCACATCCTCCTTTGCTCTATTAACCTTTCCTTTCCACTACGTCTGGTGGGTGATGGGCTAGGAGGGAGGTTAAAGCCTTTAAGAACCCTTATTAAAGTAGGTTTTGAAAAATCTAAGCCTACAGATACCCTTTTGATGTAATGAAGTAGATGGTACCAACAGATGCAGGACTTTGGATGAACCTAAAATGTTGGAAATAGATTTTGCCCATTTATTTAGTTGAATGATGAACAGCCTGTTTGTACAGTGGTCCTCTAATTTCGGTGAAGTAATTTGTCCGGAACCACTCCTTTCTCAGGCTCCTAGAGCTTTCTTATAACCAGCCACAGCTTCTTTAAAAATACAAATTTCAGCTGGGTGTGGTGACACACCTTTAATCCCAGTACTTGGAAGGCAGAGGTAAGTGGATCTCTGAGTTTGAGGTCAGCCTATTCTACAAATTGAGTCCAGGACAGCCAGAGCTCTGTTACACAGAGAAACCATGTCTCAAAAAACCAAAACCAAATAAAACAAACCCGTGTCTAGAGAGAAAAAAGCGGCCCTTAGCGCTAACGTGAACATTCTGTGTTGGACAGGAACTGAAATGTTTATGATTATTTTGGACCCAAGCACCCAAATAACATTTCCACAGTTAGTAGTGAGCACCTAAATTTAGGTCATTGGGCTGGGCAGGGTTTCCTGAGGATTAGGGAAACATGGGAGCATTCCGATGGGGCGTTTTAGGCCAATACGTGATAGTGCGGCTTTCATATGTGAATGTAGTGTGAAAATTTATATGATAGCTGATGAGATAGCTTTGCAGGTGAAGGCCTACTGTGCAAACTCAATGATTGAGTTTAATTCCCAGTCCCAGGTGGTTAAAGGAGACCAAAGACTCCCACCGGTTGTCCTCTTGACCTCCATACATGCACTGGGATAGGGCATACATATCCATACATATGCAAATAAGTAAATAAATGTGTTTACCCATAAAGTTCTCCCTGACTGCTTTTTTTTAAAAAAAAATATTATGTATGTGAATACACCATAGCTGTCTTCAGACACATCAGAAAAGGGCATCAGATCCCATTACACATGGTTGTGAGCCACCATGTGGTGGCTGAGATCTGAACTCAGGACCTCTGGAAGAGCAGTCAGTGCTCCTAACCGCTGAGCCATCTCTCCAGCCCCTCCCTGACTGGTTAACATTCATCTCTTAGATTGGTCTCAGTGGGTCAGAGACTGAGACCGTACAGAGAAGTGGATTATCTCTGCTCTTCTGTTCCCCTGGCTCCAAGAGGGTTTAAAGTGAAGGGTTAAAATTTCTAAAAGTCATGTACAGAGTCTGGCTATGCCTGAAAGAATTTGAGATAGGGCCCCCAAGGACACTGGCCATCTGGAGCTACCCCTGGAGCTACCCCCTTCCCTTCCTTTCCCTTCCTTCACTCCCTAATATGAGTCATCCCTCTGCTGAGCGAGATAAGCCACCTGGCCCATATTGCTGAGATACTAGAATGCTTTGTTAATGCAATTCCGCGCCAAAAAAAAGTAACTGTGCACCCTTTGTATTAGCCAATTATGTGTATCCACACGAAACCCCTGGTTTTCCCTTCTGCCTAGAGAGGCTCGGGGCTTGACTCAATCTCCTGTGTGGGATACCTGTCAGCCCGAGATCTCGTAAATAAAACTGCCTCTTGCTGATTACATCAAGACCGGCTACTCGTGTTTCCTGGGGGTACCCCAACCCGTGACTGGAGCGAGAGTCTCCCCCAAGTTTGGGGGTCTTTCAAAAGCAGTGGTTCTCAACCTCCCTAATGTCACCACCCTTTAATACAGTTCCTCATCTGTAGTGACCCCAACCATAAAATTTCTTTCATTGCTACTTCATAACTGTAGTTTTGCTACTGTTTTGAATCGTAATATCTGTGTTTTCCAGTGGTCTTAGGTGACCCCTGTGAAAGGGTCCTTTTACCCCCCAAAGGGTTACGACCCACAAGTTGATAATCGCTGATCTAAACTTATCTGAAGACTAGAGCAGGGCAGAGGCTCGCCTTCCTGGAAGCTTGCTCAGTTATCTGGCAAGGTGCCTCCTCCGCTTGGCTGCTCCCCACACCGCAGGGTGTTAATGAACCCTCAACATGGAAGTCGATTTCTACTGAAAAGTGATCCAAGTGGAAACCACTCTCTGACCTGTTGAAAGCCCAACCCAAAAAAGCCCAGCTATACGGGGATTAGAGGAATGGCTCAGTGGGCTAAGTGCTGGCCAGTAAGCCTGATGAGTGGAGCTCAGTCCTTGAGTCTCTCCTGAAGAAGGGACAGCAACCTAAAGTTGTCTTCTAACCTCCACATGAGTGCCACTGTACAAACTCTGTCCCCCTGCACAGAGAAATTAATCAATTACAAAAGTAAACTTGGGACTAGAATGATGACTCAGAGGTCAAGAGCACTTGGCAAAGAACTAGAATTCAACGTCTAGCTCTCACATGGCGGCTCACAACTCCATAACTCCCTCCATAATTCCAGTTCCAGAGAATCTGAAACCCTTTTTTAACCTCTGAGGGCACCAGACGTGTGTGTGGTGCACAGACATACGCACACAGGCAAAACACTTATACACAAATACATCTTAAAAAACATTATTAAAAAAATTTAGCCAGGCATGGTGGTGCATTTTTTTTTATGGTGCGTGTTTTTAATCCCAGCACTAAGGCAGATGGATGTCTGAGTTCAAGGCCAGCCTTGTCTACATAGCAAGTTCCAAGACAGCCAGGATGGCTAGGACTACAAAGAGAGACCCTGTCAAAAAAAAAAAGTTTATTTTGGTGGCTGGAGATGATAGCATTTTTGTGTATATCCCCAATCTCCCTTGAACTTTCTGGCCTATAATTCAAGAAGGATCCTCCTGCCACTGTCCTTCAAGGGCTGGGATTACAGATATGCACCACCACACCTGGTCTTATGTGGTACAAGAGATTGACCACTTCACCAATGGAGCTGTATCCCCAGCCCCTCCTCCCCCTCCTCCTCCTCCCCCTCCTCCTCCTCCTCCTTCTCCTCCTCCTCCTCTTCCTCCTCCTCCTCTTCCTCCTCCTCCTCTTCCTCGTCTTCATTTATTTTATGTGTAGGAGTACATTGTAGCTGTCTTCAGACTCACCAGAAGAGGGCATCAGATCCCATTACAGATGGTTGTGAGCCACCATGTGGATACTGGGAATTGAACTCAGGACCTCTGGAAGAGCAGTCAGTGCTCTTAACCGCTGAGCCATCTCTCCAGCCCCAAGAATATATTCTTTATAAAAATTTCTTTCAGGAGTTGGGGAGATAGTTCAGTTGATAAAGAATTTGCCACACTAGCACAAAGACTTGAGTTTAACCCCTAGAACCTGTGTAAGAAGATAGATATATTCATATAATCATAATCAGAGTGTTAGGGGCTCACTGGCTGTCCAATGTAGCCTTCCTGGTGAGCTCCAGACCCGAGAGAGAGAGAGAGAGAGAGAGAGAGAGAGAGAGAGAGAGAGAGAGAGAGAGACCCTGTGGATGACTCCTGAGGAATAACACAACCAGGGTTGACTTCACATGTACACACACACACACACACACACACACACACACACACACACACAGAGCAAATAAAATAAATCTTTGATAACAAGTCTGTTCTGTAGATCTCTTTGTCCCTTGTGGTTCATTGTCCCAGCACAGGCTCTAACCTTGCTTCCTAAGTGGAAAGGGTAGAATGTATTTGTTTGTCTTGATGTTTAACAAGAGCCCACGACTCCCATTATGTGCCAACCTGTATTTTAGGTGCAGTGGGAGGCAGAGCAGTGACTAAAATAAGTCCCACCAGAAAAGTGTCATATTTTACCGGAGACAGAAATGAATTGGTAAATTATACAGTGTGGTAAATGGTGATGGGTGCTAAGAAGATAGCAGTGCCTAGGTGGTCCAGGGGATTCGCTGAGAAATAACTGAACCAAAACTTAAGGAGGATGACATCAGCATCTGGCCAGCGCCTTCCAGAAGGCTCTGAGGAGGAGCAAGCAGGAGAAATTAAACAAGTCAGAGGTCAGCTGGCAAGGAAAACAGGAAATGATGTCAGGGGTGACAAGACTAGAGACCGTAAGTTCCAGGGGGTGACCTATCTGGATACCAGGAATGTAGAAAGGAATGCTCCGGACCACATGCAAAACAGTAGAGGAGCTGCCCTGGTCCCACCAAAATGTAAATGAACAAGTAAATGTGCATGCCTAGGTTTTCCATTTATAAATGTAAACAGTGCCATCTAGTGGTATTGTCTCTAGTAACACCAATAAATTTCTTTGTAAAACACTATTAGTACCTGCCCCTCCCCCCGCCACACGCGCGCGCGCGCGCGCGCACACACACACACACACACATACACACACACACACTAACATAGCACATATGTAGAGATCAGACGACAACTTCTGGGAGTTGGTTTTCTCCTCCCATTTGAGTCTTTATCAGCTCAGACATCTCGTCAGCCCCTTTGTAAAATATTGCATTTGGCAATTGTATGTAGAAACTGGTTTTTCATACAAGGTTGACTTTTATCTTTTTATTAAGTGAACCACTCTTATGTATGTGAAATAGAATGAGAATTCTTGTAAAAGTACAGAGTTTTGGGGTTGGGGATTTAGCTCAGTGGTAGAGCGCTTGCCTAGCAAGCGCAAGGCCCTGGGTTCGGTCCCCAGCTCTGAAAAAAAGAAAAAAGAAAGAAAAAAAAAGTACAGAGTTTTTCTATGCCCTCCTTTTGTTTTGAATAATGACACAGAGACCTGGCATATTTATCAAAAGCTTCAGGCACTAAGCTGGGTAGATTTTGAGCTATTCTAACCCAACTATGATGGCCTGGCCTACTTCGGAGCCACGTGGCCCATCCTAGTCTAATTCTAGTACCTCCTTTTTCATTTGTGTTCTGATGGCAACTCCCCTCCTTCCACCTGAGACCCTGTCCCTAAATCTGTCCAGGCACAGAAATCCCGCCTTATCTTATCCTACCCAGCTATAGGCTAGTCAGATCTTTATTTAACCAATCAGGAGGTGATAAAGTACAATGTTTTACAAAATACTGAGTTATTCCAATGTCTGGACTGCACCCAAATCTCTGGGTACAGAAATGAGCACATGAGTACACAGTGCACATGAGCACACAGTGCACATGAGTACACAGTGCACATGAATCACAGTGCACATGAATCACAGTGCACATGAGTACAGTGCACATGAATACACAGTGCACATGAGTACACAGTGCACATGAATCACAGTGCACATAAATCACAGTGCACATGAATCAGTGCACATGAGCACACAGTGCACATGAATCACAGTGCACATGAATCACAGTGCACATGAGTACACAGTGCACATGAGTACACAGTGCACATGAATCACAGTGCACATGAATCAGTGCACATGAGTACACAGTGCACATAAATCACAGTGCACATGAATCACAGTGCACATGAATCACAGTGCACATGAGTACACAGTGCACATGAATCACAGTGCACATGAGTACAGTGCACATGAGCACACAGTGCACATGAGTACACAGTGCACATGAATCACAGTGCACATAAATCACAGTGCACATGAATCAGTGCACATGAGCACACAGTGCACATGAGTACACAGTGCACATGAATCACAGTGCACATGAGTACACAGTGCACATGAGTACACAGTGCACATGAATCACAGTGCACATGAATCAGTGCACATGAGTACACAGTGCACATAAATCACAGTGCACATGAATCACAGTGCACATGAATCACAGTGCACATGAGTACACAGTGCACATAAATCACAGTGCACATGAATCACAGTGCACATGAATCAGTGCACATGAGTACACAGTGCACATGAATCACAGTGCACATGAATCACAGTGCACATGAGTACACAGTGCACATAAATCACAGTGCACATGAATCACAGTGCACATGAGTACAGTGCACATGAATACACAGTGCACATGAGTACACAGTGCACATGAATCACAGTGCACATAAATCACAGTGCACATGAATCAGTGCACATGAGCACACAGTGCACATGAGTACACAGTGCACATGAATCACAGTGCACATGAATCAGTGCACATGAGTACACAGTGCACATAAATCACAGTGCACATGAATCACAGTGCACATGAATCACAGTGCACATGAGTACACAGTGCACATAAATCACAGTGCACATGAATCACAGTGCACATGAGTACACAGTGCACAGTGCACATGAATCACAGTGCACATGAGCACACAGTGGACACGAGCACACAGTGCACATGAGTACACAGTGCACATGAATCACAGTGCACATGAGCACACAGTGCACATGAGCACACAGTGCACAAAAGCACCCCCAACAAATTCTGACGTTTTTCTACCATGCTGGATTAATTCACATAAATTCATATACTATTATATTTTGTTTGACTTCTGAACAGTGAGTTGTGATTTCATTTTGTCCTAACATGCCAGCTATCTTTGGGAAGACTTCACGATTTGGGGTTATAGAAAACATCATGCAGGTCAATGTCTCCTTCAGAGTTAGTGCCACAAAGACAGCACCCAGAGTCCAGACAGTTTCTATTATTACTATGTTCTTTTCTACCTGAACCCCAGTTCCAGAATAATGACTCAGAGGCTTATTTATTTATTTAAAAAATGCTTGTTCCCCAGCTATCTCATAACTCAGTTTTCCAGTTTAGACTATTCTATGGCTGTCACCTGGCTGGTTACCTCTCCTTGGTTTTATATGTGTGACTTCCTCCGTGTCCAGGTAGTGAATCTCCTGCACCTGACTCTTTCCCAGAGTTCCTCTCTCTTTCTGCTAGATGTCCCACCTTCTAATCCTGCCTCAGCTTATCAGTCATCAACTTTTTATTGACAGGTGATTCTTCCACACAGTACATGAGATTATCCCTACATTCCACATTTAAAGTGCTTTGTTTATTGGGAAGAAACTGGGTCAGGATATAGCTCTGCTCATCTGCTGCCAAGCCTCATAGCCTGGATGCAATTCCTTGTGCCCTACGCGATGGAAGGACAGAACAAGTTGTCTCCTGATCTCTACACATGCAGTGTCACGATGTGCCCAGTATGTGTGCACTTATTGTATGTGTGCAATACAAATTTTAAACAGAGGAACACAGGACTGACTGAAGTAAAAATGCAAAGTGTGTTACCAAGATCAAAAGTCGACTCATAGAACCCGCCTGCGGGATAGAAGCCTTAACAGTGTTAGGAGTTCTTTCTTTTTTGCACTCTTCCTGTGTGCTTTCTTTCTGTGGTCTCCTTTGAAGCAACAGGCATAGAAGGGACTTACTGCTCTGCCTACAACGACTGGTCCCGATTTCGGAGGAAAACGGGAATAAGGAAGTGTCTGGAAAACAGGCTGTCCCATGGAGTGTTTAAAGTCAATGGAAATTACTTTGGTTGCTCTGTCAGGTGAAGACCCACAACCAGCTGAAGTGCCTTCTGTGGGAAAAGGGAATTAGAATGGGAAATGGAAGGTGGTGATTACAAAACCAGGTGCTGGACCTGGGAGATGATGGCCCTGTAGATAAATGCACTTGCCACCAAGCCTAATGACCTCAGTTCAATATTTGAGATCCACATGATGGAAACAGAGGTCAGCCAACTTCCAAAAGTCCTCTGACCTCCACACGCAAGAGGAGGTTTGTTTATACCCACACACGAACAACACACACATGAACACAAAGTAAAATATAATTTAAGTTTTATTTGTTATTTTTGTTTTTATCAAGATAGGGTTTCTCTGTGTAGTCCTGGCTGTCCTAGAACCCACTCGTAGACCAGGCTGGCCTCAAACGCAGTGATCTGCCTGCTTCTGTCTCCCAAGTGCTGGAATTAAAGCGTGCACCACCACCATCCAGCTATTAATCTAAAAATTTTAATGAACTGTTATTTTTAATTTCTTCCTTCCCACCCACTCTTCCCGTCTCACTTTCTCTCCCTCCCTCTGTCACTCTCTCTGTGTGAGCACGGATGCCTGTAGAGTCCCCAAAGAAGATGTCAGAGTTACAAGCAGTTTACGAACACCTGATGTGGGAACTGAGAATCTAACTTGAGTCCTCTTTAAGAGCAGTAGGCACTCTGAACAGTGTCTGTGGAAACCGGATAGGGTATCAGATACCCTGGGACTAGGGTTAAGAACTGTGAGCTGCTATGTGGATGCTGGAAACCGAACCCAGGTTCTCTATAAGATAAGCAAGTACAGTTAACCGCTGATCTCTTTCCAGCCCTTCTTCAACATTTCTTGTGTTACGTCTGTAAAGAATAGGTTTTTAGTTGGAAAGTTTTGTAGGCGGAAGAAAGGGGACGTGGCCCTGCCTCACCTCCTCTAGCACTGTCCCCTTCCTTGGTACTCAAACTGGGAGAAAGAATGATTTGGAGTGCGTCGCGTGCCTTGTGTCCACGCCTCCCAAGGATCATCCCGCGTGGCCCCGCCTTCAGCTCCCTCTTCGCCCTCGTGACCCCGCCTTTCCAGCCTCAGCCCCGCCCTTTCCTTTTGGCCCCGCCTCCCGCGGTTTTTGGCTGACCAGAGCGGTCGCCCTCCTCCGCGATGGCCGCGCCGGTGACGCGGCAGGTCAGCGGCTGCGCAGGCCGGGTCCCGAGCCCGACTGGCTCGGACACAGAGCGCGGGCAGCCGCTAGCGGCCGCCGTAGCGGAGCTGCCGGTGCTGGACGCGTCTGGGAGACGGGTGACGTTCGGAGCGCTGTTCCGAGAGAGGCGAGCGGTGGTGGTGTTCGTAAGGGTGAGCACGGGTAGGGAGGGAGGGGAAGGGCCTCTGGTTGGGCCGCGGCGGGTGCAGCTCCTCGCCTGGAACCGAGCGCCTGGACCTTCTGGAACCTGGCTGCTACCTTGTTGACGTGCTGTTCTGCCTTGTTGCCTTTCAGCATTTCTTGTGTTACGTCTGTAAAGAATATGTCGAAGATCTGGCCAAAATCCCCAAGAGCGTCCTCCAAGTAAGTTTCCCGAGTGAGCAGCAGTGGCCGGTGCAGTGGGGTGAGCTGTGCATGGTGTCCCCTCCTCCATCCTCTGGGGTTGCTGAGACCCAGGATGGTCTATTTCTGTCCTAATGGGCTCCTTTGCGCCCTCTTGAGAACGGACTATCATAATTTTACCTGGTAAACTGCCTGCGTCCAAATGTTGCGTAAGAATGCAAAAATCAAAACACAGGCAGCAACTGTAATGAATACAATAGTTATTCATTATAGGAAAATGTAACATATATTAAAAGTGCGGCTTTGTATTTACCAGTAAGATGCAAGCACCATGCCCCTGTTTTCCTTCAGTCCCCAGAGGAGCTTTGTAACTGAAGACACTGGGCATTTGATACATGAGAAAAAAATTTAAAACTTCTGCCTGCCCTTCTATTCCTTTTGTTTCTAATATTCTGAAGCACCTTTAATTATAAACAAACATTTTTAGTATTGTTGATATTAGTTACTCAGCATACAGCGAAATGGGTCTCGCTGTGATATCTTCATCTATGCATACTCGGTTCTTATTTGTGGTCACCCCTCCTTGCTGCTCCCCTCTTCCAGAGCCTCATTGGTCTAATTTGTTTTCTTTCTTTTTTTTTTTTTTTCTTTTTTTTCGGAGCTGGGGACGGAACCCAGGGCCTTGGGCTTGCTAGGCAAGCGTTCTACCACTGAGCTAAATCCCCAACCCCCTAATTTGTTTTCTGATATTCCTTTACCCTCTCATTCATTCCCTCACGCCCCTAGACCTCACCCTCACAACCCTCTTTCTACTTTCATACTCCACATAAAGATGTGCATATAAATTTAAGCCTAGATTCTGCATGTGAGAGAAAACAATACCATATTTGTCTGTCTGTGGCTTGTTTGACTTGGCATATGAAGTCCATTTCCACTCATTTCCTGCAGTTCATAATCATTACCTCACATTCTTTACGGATGATTGCATTTCCATCCCGTGTGCGCCTGTGTGTGTGTGTGTGTGTGTGTGTGTGTGTGTGTGTGTAAGAGGGGGGCATTGTTGTTGTCGGGTTGTTTTGTTTTTTGTACAAGCATTTGCTGGCAGATAGGGTCTGCATTGTGAATAATGGGGCAATAAACGTGATGTGCATGTGCTTGCAAAGAATGTTTAAGGATTGATTGATTGAGATTGATTTTATATGAGTACACTGTCATTGTCTTTAGACACACCAGAAGAGGGCATCGGATCCCATTACAGAAGGTCGTGAGCCACCATATGGTTGCTGGGATTTGAACTCAGGACCTCTGGAAGAGCAGTCAGTGCTCTTAACCACTGAGCTATCTCTCCAGCCCAAGAATTATTTCACACAGCTTCTGGCTATTTATATGTCTCCTGTCTGTTGAGAACCGTCTAAGTCTTAGCCCTTAGTTGCTAGAGGTCAAATCCAGAACCTGTCCATATTAGACAAGTCCTCATCCCTACCCCATTTTTGTCCATTTTTAAAGATTGGACCGTCTTCTTGCTGTATTTGAGTTCCTAACCTAGATTTCATACGTCTCCTGACAAGTGCGCACTTTGCCTAGATTTCCTTAGTCCGGTCAGTGGGTTGTGTCTTTTCTCTGCTGTTTCCTTTGCTGTATAGAGTACACAACTTTCTTGGTGTGTTTTCTTTCATTACTATGTTTTACTGACTTTTATGTGCGTGAGTGGAGGTCAGACAGCTTGCAGGAGTCAGTTCTCTCCTACCATGTGGGTCCCCAAGATAGAACTCGGGCCATCAGACATAGCAGTACCTTTACTCACTGAGCCAAACCGTTGCCTAGACAATGTTACTGAGGTCCCCTCTGCATTTCCTTCTAGTAGTTTTATGTTTGGTTCTTAGGTCTTGAAATCCTTACATAGAGAAAACAAATCATCTCAATTATTTAAATGTCCAAGTACGAATTTCTTTCTACTCCTGCAACTTTGTTTTCTATTCTCCTCGAAGCCTATAGGTGGCATTAGAACAAAGCAAAAGAATTGCTTTAGGGAAAGTCCTTAAGTCTTACTTTCTAACAATATGTGCTTGTTCCTCTTTCTCCCAAAGGAAGCAGATGTCACCCTCATAGTGATTGGACAGTCGTCATACCATCATATTGAGGTAACTATCTAGCAAACTGAGAAGCCATATTGAATAGGTTCCAGGTACAGAATTACATTTGTTGAGCCCTAGGTGTAGGCCTGTTGGCAGAAACTCATTTGTTCTCATGGGAAATTCCAATTATTTTGTTCTCTTTTTAGCCTTTCTGCAAACTGACTGGATATTCTCATGAAATCTATGTTGATCCTGAGAGAGAAATTTATAAGAGATTGGGAATGAAAAGAGGTGAAGAAATTTCCTCCTCTGGTAAGACACGTTTTACTTAACGATGCGATTCTCTCAGGCACGTGTATCTTCCCGCACTAGGGTTTGTACAGAGCAAAGCTGTGTTCAGTACTTTTTCTGTTGCTGTGACAAAATAGGTGTATTCAAGGGGCCAGCGAGTTGGCTTAGTGGTTGAGGGCACTTGCAACTATTTCAGAGGACCTAGGTTCAGGTCCTAGCCCCTACATAGTGTAACTCCAGTTCTGGTGTCCAAGGGCTCCTGTACATATAAGCACATACATATACACCTATATATGTTTTTAAATAATAATAATGATGATAAATAAATCTTAAAAATAGTTCTTGGCAAAGGGAATTTAAGGTGTTAGCACTGTTTAGAAACCCAAAGGCTTTTCTGAGATTCAGGCTTTGAACTATGAGCTCCCTGTAAAATAAATTATTATTTTTTAAATTTTGCACACTTTCTTTTTTTTTTTTTTTTTTTTTTTTTTTTGGAGCTGGGGACCAAACCCAAGGCCTTGCGCTTGCTAGGCAAGCGCTTTACCACTGAGCTAAATCCCCAACCCCTATTGTACACTTTCAATATACAATGGTGCAGAATAAACACTTTCATTCGAGAAAAAAAGGAAAGATAAAAGGTGCCTTAGGGTTTCTACTGTGGTGATAAACCCATCACCAAAAGTAGCTTGGTGAGGAAAGGGTTTACTTCGTCTTATACTTACACATCACTGTCTGTCACTGAAGGAAGTCAGAGTATGAACTCAAGGCAGGGACCTGAAGGCAGGAAGTGAAGCAAGAGCTATAGAGGAACACTGCTCACTGGCTTGTCCCTGTGGCCTGGTCAGCCAGCTTTCTTGGACAGCCTAGGACCACCCACCCAGGAGTGGTCCCATCCACAGTGAGATAGACTTTTCCCACACCAATCACCATTAAGAAAATGCCCCATAGACTCGCCTACAACACGGCCTTATTGAAGGCATTTTCTCAGTCAAGATCCCCTCTTCTCAGATATGTCTAAGTTTGTGTCAGGTTGACAAAAACTAACCAGGACAGCAAGGAAAGACAAAAATACAGCAGAACTGGGCTGGAGAGATGGCTCAGTGGTTAAGAGCACTGACTGCACTGCTCTTCCAGAGATCCTGAGTTCAAATCCCAGCAACCACATGGTGACTCACAACCATCTGTAATGAGATCTGATGCCCTCTTCTGGTGTGTCTGAAGACAGCTACAGTATACTTCTACATAATTACATAATAAATAAAAAATATTTAAAAAAAATACAGCAGAACCAAAAGCTTAACTCCCATGTCCTACACCTAGAACTCTTGGTGGAATCCTCTGTGTTCCCATAAGCTTAGGCAGCCCCACCCATCCATTTCTGCTGTCTGCAGCCTGTGTTGCCTTTCTGCTGAGCTGGCTCCACTCCATGTGGGAGGCTTTCTTTTCTTTTCTTTTTTAAGATTTATTTATTATATATAAGTACACACTCGCTGTCTTCAGACACACCAGAAGAGGGCATCAGATCTCATTACAGATGGTTGTGAGCCACCATGTGGTTGCTGGGATTTGAACTCAGGACCTCTGGAAGAGCAGTCAGTGCTCTTAACCGCTGAGCCATCTCTCCAGCCCGTGGGAGACTTTCTTTAGCAGATGTCCCACAGTCCTAGCATCTTAAGTATCCTGGGATTCCCATTGCAATGTAAGCTTCACAACTCCATGTGGTGGCCTCTCAAGCTACTTGCAGGGAATGTGACACTGTTACACATTGCCTGGCCCCAGCGTATCTGTGGAACATTGGTGCAAGCTGTCATGGCCCATAGCTTCTGCATTTCTCATGTCTACAACCCCCATAGGCAATGGTGCCCAGTTCTGCCAGCTCAAGCTGCAGACTGACCCCCTTATACAGTAATGATAATGACCTGAGTCTTGGTGCTTGAATCTGGGGCCCTAAGCAGTTATTTTTGGGCAGAGAACCCCTCAGTAGTCCTGTCATGTCAGGCTCTTCTTCAGATGGATTTACATTTTTCTCAAGCCCGAGGCTCTAGTCCTGGGGTCCTGTCTTCCAAGCAGCTTTCTTCCTGTCTGTGAAGAGTCAGGGGTTCTATTTAGTGACCCCAGTCTCCTTAACAATCACAGCTTCCTCCTCTGCACAGGCCTTGTCTGTAGATCTTACTCACATCCTCTTTTTCGCCATATCATATCTCTGCCCTCCCTCTCAGACTGCATGGCTGACAGGGAATCATGAACTGTAACCATGCACAGTCTGTACTAATGTTACCTGTCATGAGATGGCTTCTGTGAGATGGCCTCACCCACTGCTTTTGAGTTCAGCCTCATTTTTTTTTTCTTTAGGACGTGGGCATAGTGTAGCCAGATTCTTTGTCAGAGTGTGACACTAATGGTCTGTAGCCCTGTTCCCACCTACATCCTGTTCTCCTTTATGCCTCGTGAGCCAGGCCTCCACAGTCTACTTCTCCTGGCATTCTGGTCTTCCTGTTAAGTTCCGATTCTCACAGTCTGAAGCTTCTGTAGGAAGATCCTTATAACCCACAGCAGATTACATGGGGGATATTGAATGAACGAGAGCAGACAGGGGAAAAGCTCTCTTTAGTCCCGCTTTTATGAAGACAAAAACAATTTCCATAAAGCCCTCCAGTATTCATTCTTCTGTTTAAGGAAAGGGGTTTTAGAAGATATTACAGTATTTATCTCAAAGTTGAAGTGAGAATATTGGCATTTTGGAGGAGCCTTGTATATGGTAAGCAAGCTGTCTACCACCAAGAGGCACCCTAGCCAACCTTTGTACTTTTCATGAGGGCATCTCCCTTCCACGATTAATATAAAAATGTGATGAGTTTACATGCTTTTGTGACTCAACACCATGTCACTGGATATTAAACCCAGCTTCCTAATAGTTCAAGCAGAAAGAGAAAGCCTCTCTTTCTCTCCTGGGACTCTAACGATCCCTTGGGGCTCACTGTATGCTCATTGTACCGTGTAGTTAGAGAGTTTCGTGTTATTCAACTTTGTGTCATCCACATTCCCTATTCTTGCTATAACTTCAGTGTGCTTTAGTAGACATTAGGAAGCATTAGCTATATTTTTATTTATTTTGAGATTGGGTCTGACCATGTAGCCCCAGTCTGGCCTTGAACTTGTGGTCTGCCGCCTGAGTGGCTCACAGCATTACACCCAGCTGAGTTGACCTGTTTGTCTTGTAGGCTGAACTTGGTTTCTGAATACTAGATATGAGGATCCCGTTGTGGAGTTTTCTGGGGACCCGCTTGAGGTTTAATAATAAAGATGGGGAGACATCTGTATAGCATAAGACAGTCTTTCAGCTAGCCTCTGACTTACCCCTATTTCCCTACAATTGCGTCCCACGGTGTGACTCTCTCTCTTCCTCTCTGCTTTGTTCCTGTCCTTGCTTTTGTCTTCTGCTGCTGTCTTTCTACTTGGTCTTCTGCTCCAGCTCCAGCCAGCCACCAGCTCTTTATTTAACAAAAGCTATTACCATAGTGGGAGCAGTTCCACAACTTAGTCATTCTGAGCCAAACAGCAGCAGGACTACAAAGAGTCTGTATCTTAGTGTGGCTTTTGGCTAGGTAGAGAGCAACATGACCATCATGACTTTCCCCCGTGGCTGCTTGCTTTTTCCTCTTTTGGGGCAGATGAGAAGGTGACAAACATTTACATATAGAAAGCAGGTAATGGGGTTGGGGATTTAGCTCAGTGGTGGAGCGCTTGCCTAGGAAGCGCAAGGCCCTGGGTTCGGTCCCCAGCTCCGAAAAAAGAACCAAAAAAAAAAAAAAAAAAAAAAAAGAAAGCAGGTAATGGGCTGAAGAGATGGCTCAGTGGTTAAAAGAACTGACTGCTCTTTCAGTGGTCCTGAGTTCAAATCCCAGCAACCACATGGTGGCTCACAACCATCTGTAATGGGATTTGATGCCCTCTTCTGATGTGTCTGAATACAGTGACAGTGTACTCACATACATAAAATAAATAAATCTTTAAAAAACAAAGAAAGAAAGAAAGAAAGAAAGAAAGAAAGAAAGAAAGAAAGCAAGCAAGCAAGCAGTTAATGGCCTATAGAAATGACAATACCAAATATCCTGCTACCACTTGGCACTGCCAGCACAATTAGCCATGTGATACAATTAGTATGGGTGTAGGTGGTCCCAACAGAACTCACACTCCGGTCAGGCATTCTCATCAGTTACTGAGTTCTTATCTGTGATGCTCAGAATGTAGGATGCTTGAGAGGCAACCTCTGCCTTCCAGAGATTTCAGTGCAGCTCAGTGGCCCCTCATGCAGGAGAAGCAGAAGGGTCAACTGCCTGTTTTGAGGATGTGGGAGAGAGGCAATTGACTTTGGAGATGAAGACCCAGTTCACCATGAAAGTTACTGGTGGTGTGAGAAAAGAGGTGCTCTAGACGAAGGCAGATGTACAGAGACTTTGGGAAATGCCACTCACTTGAAGACAGGCAGGTACGAGCTGAACTGATACAAGTCATTGGATAGGCTGGGCTGGTTCACACCTAATTCAGGTTGACTCGGAGTTTGGCTTTATTCTTGGGGCATCCTCAAGTGTTTTGTGGCAGCTGAGTGAAGGAGTCACAGTGCTGTGGAGAAGGAATCAGACCTGGGCAAGCTGAGGCCAGTGATGGTGGCCATCAGCCAAGGGGGTCTCACTGAGATGGGGCTGGGGGCTGCTTGTGAGGTAGACATGATGCCATGACCTTTTCATTGCTTTTATGTGTATGAGCATTTTACCTGAAGATATCCTCTTGCTCTGCCTCCCTGGTGCTGGGATTAAAGGCGTGTGCCACCACCCCCACCCAGCAGGAGTTAATAAAGTAATTTTTAAAGATTTATTTTTATTTTCTCTGTATGAATATTTGCATATATATACATATATATATGTATATATGTATACACACACACACACACACACACACACACACACACACACACACACACACATATATGCGTGTGGGACATGGACCATGCCACCAGACAGAAGAACTAGTAAGAAGAGGCAAAAGTTCAAAACCCCAACTCTTAATTGAGAACAGTAGGATTTCACTAGCTCCTGACTAGATCCTGTCCTGAAGCAGGTGACCATGACACCTTACTAAGGGGACAACTGGTCAGGAAGCATAGAAACCCAGAGTTCTCCATGCTAATGAGGTATTTAAATAGACCATGAGGGCTTAACCAATAAGCTTCCCTTCCCGGGCATCCTTCCTGCAAAAGGTATTTAGTCTCTAGTTCACCCTGAGTAAGTCGTATGCATCCTTTCCCGCCATGATTAAAATGTTTGGACAAGCAGTACTGTCTCTCATCAAGGAGTGCCTAAGTCTCCTAACGAAGGCCTTTCCCCACCCTGGCACTTACTCTGAGCTAAGCTGCACTGCACGCAGCCCTTCTCAGCCTCCGTCCCCCTTTTTCAACTTTCATGGTTCCCAGCAGTGTCTGGGTACCCAGGAATTTAAGAACCACAGCCCCACCCCAGGCCCCACTGTTTCTCACCCGGAGAAACATGGGCTAGGGCCCCTATCTTAGGCTGCATTTTGTCTTGTCTCCCCTGAGCGTTGTGTTGGCACCCACAAGCACACAGTGACCCAGCACCCCAGTGGTAAAGCAACATTCAGAACCACATGTGCCATGCGCAGTGTCCATAAAGATGGACGAGGGAGTTGGAGCCCTGGAGCTAGAGTTTCACACTGTTGTGAACGTCTTAGGGTCCAGGGAACTAAGTCCCCAGCTTCACAAAATACTTTTTAAAGATTCCTCCTTGTAAGACGAGCGTAACTCTGAGAGTCATTCTTAGGACCCTGACTTAAAAATTAAACCACTGACTGCTCTTCTAAGGGACATGGTGTCTCAAACTGTTTATAATCTGGTTCTGGGGACCTGATGGATGGATGCCTTGTGGGCACAGCATGCATGTGGTGCACAGATGTACATGCAAGCAAAATGCCCATACAAGTAAAATAGGATTAAACATTTTTAAAGTTTGGGGCTGGAGATACAGCTCAGCAGTTGGAAACACTGACTGCTATTTCAGAAGACCCAGGTTCAAATCCCAGCACCCATATGATAGCCCACAACTGTGTGTAATGCCCAGATCTGACACCCTCACACAGACATTCATGCAGGCAAAATATCAATGCACATAAAATAAAATAAAAACCCAAGGCACAAAAACAACAATTTTTTTATTTTCAAAAGTTAAAGCACTTAGATATGTTGTTATGCTAAGTGTTCAGTGATTATGTCATGCCATGGTTTCATGTCTGTTGCTGTGATAAAAACATCCTGTGAAATGCAGCTTGAAGGAGAAATTTTACTTGGCTCACAATTCTAGGTTACAGGCCATCACTACAGGAACTGAAGGCAGCAGGAACTTTATATATGTAATGTATGTATGTATGTATGTATGTATGTATGTATGTATGTATGTAATATCTGGTCACATTACATCCTCAATCAAGAGCAGAAGGCCTTGATTTAACACATGCATGCTTATGCTAGGCCTCCTTTCTCTACATAATACAGAATTCCCTAACCAGAAGATGGTGCCTCCCACAGTGGGTACACTAATCATGATAATATCCTGCAAACATGTCTTTAGGCCAATTTAACATAGACTAGTTCCTCACTGAGACTCCCTTCCTAGATGATTCTAGAAATTTAATTCAATTTAATTGAAAGTTAAAATTAACCATCATAGACTTGCTTGAATTCTATAAGCCACTCAAGAAAATTCATTGTATCCCAAAAGGGCTAATCCCACTTTATAGCCAGTCTTCTGTACAGACACACGTGCAGACAAAACACTCATCTACATAAAATATAAATAAATACGTGTTAAAATTAAACGACCCAGGCTTGTGATTAGTGTCTGCATTAAGTAGGGCTCCATCTTGAGACTTAGCCTCCTGGCTGCCTGACCTGGTGTTATCTTCTGGGAGACTGTGTCACCATCGAGTCACTGCTTAATTGGCATGTGGAGAAATGCACCCACAGGTAGCTGGAGTCAAACTGATCCGCGTCAGAGGGCTGCAGTAGGGGAAGGTAAGTTTGAGTCTGAGTGCTTTTCTCTACAGTCACCAGTGTTTAAAGCTTAAAGTCTGGCATAAACAAGGCAAGAATAAGAGATAAAATAGTTGTAAAGTGAGCAGATACTGGGTTTCTCCGCTCAAAAGGAGCAGAAGCATCAGTCATTGTGAAAACAGAGTAGAAGATGACAGGCATCAAGCAGCACTTCTGAGGCCCATGCCCTGCCCTCCTGTCATTTCCAATCCAAGCTTTCTAAGAACTTGAAGGGAGGCTTTGAGAGCTTGTCCTGGAAGCAGCCACTTCACTCACTAGCTAGAACATCACCAAGACTACTGTGAGGGAAACTGGAAGGAACAACCGAGTCATGCGCCCAGGAGGAGGAGAAGGTGTTGACCATCATTGTCAGCCTGTGCAGAGTATGTCCTGGTGAGGAGCATGAGGTGAGAAACTAGCAGTATACATGGGAAATTAAGTACAATCTGAGAAATGGGTTGTTGGTGTTTTCTATGGCAGATGGGTCTGTTGCCACTTCTTCCCTTTAAGACAGTGTCCTCAGCAGGGACATTACCCCCTCCCAGCATGTTTGTCCTGGAGGTATTTTTGGTTGTGACTGGCATTTAGTTGGTGTAAAAAGCAAGATGTTGCCAAATGCCTTATGGTGCAATAGAAAAGGACTGCCTGAGGCAGTCTCCGTGACAGGTTACGGCACTGCTTCAAAGAAGAAGAGCCAAGTGCTGTGGTTTCCATTGCAGAGAAGGAAAGGGGCACAGCAGAGAATGTTTGTGGGGCTGGGAAGGTGATGGCACCACCATTACGAGCTCACACTGTTCTCGCAAAGGACCCAGGTTCAGTTGCCAGTGCTCATCCTGGGCAACTCACAACGGCCGGTAACTCCACCTCCAGGAGATTCGGTGCCCTCTTCTGGCCTCCAGTGGGCACAGCATGCACATGCACAGCCCCACACAATACAGACATAAACACATAATTTAAATATTTTAAAAGAATGTTTTATACAAGCACTGGCATCATATCTTACTGGAATATAAAATGATAACACCTAAAGACAGTTTTCAATATTTCAGGACAGAGCCCCCACATAAAGTCCAACCTGCTCTCGGGAAGCCTTCAGAGCCTGTGGCGGGCAGTCACTGGCCCGCTTTTTGATTTCCAAGGAGACCCAGCTCAGCAAGGAGGAACCCTCATTTTAGGTCCAGGTGAGCATCAAGGGCAGGCCACTTTCCAGTGCCCTCTACAAGTCTAAGAAGCACCCACTTGTCTTACATCCTAGAACACCATGAAACGGGAGTCTTGGGCCAATGAGGTGGCATGCTTTGGTAAGGAGCATCTCTCATCTTCAGAGGCTTCTGTGTGTTGATGTTTGTATTTGGTGAGGATCCCCATAGCTCCTGAGTGAGGGCAGGGATTTGAGACACAGAAAGTAAGCTATGAGTTGCTAATTGATACATGACTGTTATAGTCTTTGAAAAGTTCAACAGGGTTAGAGAGACTGCTCAGTATTTACAAACACTGGACAAGGGCCCTACATTTAGTTCCCACACCTATATCATGTGACTCACAACCACTTGTACCTTTTATTCCTGGGGATGTGACTGCCTCTTCTGGCCTCCTTGGGCACCTACCTGTACTCATATGTACAAACCTCTCCCCTCACACACACACAAACACACAAAAATACACCTAATTAAAAATAAAATAGGGCTGGAGAGATGGCTCAGTGTTTAAGAGCACTGACTGCTCTTCAGAGGTCCTGAGTTCAAATCCCAGCAACCACATGGTGGTTCACAACCATCTGTAATGAAATCTGATGCCTTCTTCTGGTGTGTCTGAAGAGAGCAACTGTGTACTCACATACATGAAATAAATAAATAAATCTTTAAAAAAATAAAAATAAAATAAATCTTAAAAGAATAAAATGCTCACTTTGACAACACGTATTCTAATTGGAACAATATAAAGATTAGCATGGTCCCTGCACCAAGGTTGGCATATAATTCACAAAGGATTCCATATTTTTCCTTGGGCGCTGAAAGAAATCTGGAAATCTCCCATGAAGGAGATGGGGAATCCATATGTGCATAGCAATTCCAGGCTCAACAAAGCCATCTGGCCCGAGGGAATAGGAGTGCTCAAGAGCAGAGAGCAGATCGCTGTACATTTGTCCAGAAAGCACTACGAGGGTGAAGATTCACCAAACAAGCTTCGCATGTTGATAACCAGTGTCTCTGTTACCACATTCAAAAGTCTTCAGACAAAAACAGATAAAAAAGCCAGACAGTGCTGGCAGCTCACGCCTTTAATTCTAGCACTTCAAAGGCAGAGGCAGTGGATCTCTGAGTTTGAGGCCTGCCTGGTCCACAGAATAAGTTCCAGGACAGCAAAAACTAAAAAGCTAAAAGAATAATAAGTAAGTAAATCTACAGACGGCGTAGATGAGAATATGGAATAAAGTTATGGCGTTCGATGGGGCCAGCTAGATAGCTTCCCAGGAAAGGGCACTTGCTGCTCACCCTTGAACCCTAACCCTAACCCTTTTGTAAATGAAAGAGTCTTTATTTTACTAACCAAACAAAGAGAACCACAGTTTTGGAAACCAAGCCTGTGGCAGTGTGGGCCCTTTCCGAAATGGGAATCGTCACATGCCACGGACGTCAATAACTTCATTGACCGTATCTTGGCCAGAGATATCTGTCTCCATCCTGGTCAGTGTGGAAAAGCTAGCTATCTCCACATTCAAGTTCTGCTGGGCAGATTTTTCTTCTTTCTTCAGTCTCTTTAAAGTCGTACCTGCTAGTGAACATGCCTTCCAAGAATTATTAAATTAGCACTTCTTTAAGTCCTGGAAGGACTGGAAGTGCCGGAAGGAGAGGTCTGACTGAGGGGTTTAGTTCTTTACAGCAGGCATGCTTATAGCCGTCTCAAATTCAGATCAGATTAATTTAGAAAGAAGCCCTTTGGAGCTGGAGTTGTATCTCAGTGGCAGGTATATGCTTCCTGGGCTCAGCACCAATAAGTCAGTAAATAAATGAGCCCACTTTCTGAGTCCTGTAAATTTACCCACTGAACCACTTGGAAGCTTGTTTTTGGTGCTGGGAATTGAGCCCACTAGGGCAAGGCTGTGTGTCCACACCACATCCTCAGTTCAGAATTCCTACCCTTCCCTTCCCTTGTTTGTTTGTTTGTTTGTTTATTCATTCATTTATTTCTCCCTATGTATCCATTGCTGTTCTAGAACTCACTATGTGGACCAGATTGGCCTCAAACTCAGGGATTCGGGTTGGGGATTTAGCTCAGTGGTAGAGCGCTTGCCTAGAAAGCGCAAGGTCCTGGGTTCGATCCCCAGCTCCGAAAAAAAGAAAAAGAAAAAGAAAAAACAAAAAAAAAAAAAAACAAAAAAACCTCAGGGATTCACCTGCCTCTGCCTTTTTTTTTTTTTTTTCTTTTTTTCTTTTTTTCGGAGCTGGGGACCGAACTCAGGGCCTTGCGCTTGCTAGGCAAGCGCTCTACCACTGAGCTAAATCCCCAACCCCCTGCCTCTGCCTTTTTGAAATAGATTTTTTTTTTTTGCTTTGTTTTGCAACAAGTTCTTACTGAACTGTAACTGGCTCTGCAAAGCAGACCAGCCACAAACTCACAGATCTTCCCATCTTTGCCTCCTGAACACTGCCATCGATCATTTTGCCTTTCTTTGTTTATTTAGTATGTATATGGGTGAGCATATACGGGACAGGACACGTGTGCCTTGGTACATAGGAAAGCCAGAGAACAACTTGTTCTGTCCTTCCATGATGTGGGTCCTGGGGATCAAACTCAGGCTGTCAGACTTAGAGGCAAACACCTTTACCCCCTGAGACATCTCATCAGCCCATGTTCTTTTCATTCTGTGTGGTGCTGGTATCCTGCTAGGGCCTGTGCACGCTGCGCGGGTGCTTCTAATACTGAGCTACAGCCCATCTTCCAGAGTCATAGTTTTTAGTAACTAGTTTGCATTCCCAGACCTGGAAGGTTTTTTGTTTTTGTTTTGGGTTTTTGTTTTTGTTTTTGTTTTTTTCCCGTGTCTGATCTCATGTCACTGAGTCACTTGGCTGTTGTCTTCGTTAGGGTTCTATTACTGTGAAGAGACACCATGACCACTGCAACTCTTAGACAGGAAAACATTTAATTGGGAGCTGGCTTATAATTCAGAGGTTTATCGGCACAGCAGGAAGCATAACAGGCAGGCAGATATGGTACTGAAGACACAGCTGAGAGTTCTACATCTGGATGGGCAAGAAGAGTCACTCAGCCTGGTTCTGAAACCTCAAAGCCCACCCCCATTGACACACTTCCTTCAACAAGGCCACACGTCCTAATCCTTTCAAATAATCCCACTCCCTATGAATCTAAGGGGGGCATTTCCATTGAAACCACCACAGCCAGGTCTTCAGGGGATGAAGAATTAAACCTGTTACTGTAGGTCTGGCCAGTGGATGTAATGGTAGACACAATGCCATTTGATCTAAGGTTTCAAGCTAAATTCTTGTTCTGAGAATATGGTGGCACACATCTTTAATCCCAACGCTTTGGAGGCAAAGACAGGAGGGTCTTTGTGAGGTCAAGGCCAGCCTGGTCTACAGTGAGTTCCAGCTTGCTAGGGATATATAACAGAAAGAGCCTGTCTCAAAACAAACAGAAACTCTGGTCTTGTGTTTAAAATGGAATTAACAGGAATTAGATGATAAATTATAACTGAGTGGATTATAATTATAATTATAAATTATAATTGAGTGGATGTAGGAGGATTGTGGGTGTCTAGGTATTCTATAGCTAATTGGTTTCTCCTAGGTTAGTTATAAAATATCTGGATGACCCAGATCCTAATGAGTGAGGTAGCCCCTAGCCCAGGAGTAAATATTTTGAAGCAAGCAAATTTTATGAAGTGAGGTTTATTAGTACATGTGCTTAGAAAATAGATGCAATTTCCCAGCTGATGCGTTTATTAGTCCCAGATTCCACCTGTCTGGTTGGATGTTTTATTTAATTATACTTGATGAAACTGAATAGGAGGTTAAATTTAGGATGGTGTCCCTCGGAACTCATAACATATTAAGTAACACTCTTATTCAGCCATTGCCTTGTCGTGGTTAATTGCCGTGATGCAGAATTACGGTGGCATTACATAGGGAATATAAGGGACTCCAGGTAATTAGTTTTCCCTCTGGTCTAATTAGGAGTTGAAATGCTTCCTTGATCCTGATAAGCAGTGACTCTAAAGACTAGAGTGATGTCTGCCCTCAGCGGTCTGTCCTTGCTCTCTTCTAGGTAACAACATCCACTTTGTGCACCGAGACAGGAATAGGCTGGATCACAAACCCATAAACTCTGTCTTACAGCTTGTGGGGGTTCAACCGGTGAACTTCTTGAGCAGACCTGCAGTCATCCACGTGTGACTTCACGTGGGACCTTCCACTTGTGAATGGGCCCTTGAGACATGAACCAAAATGCCAGGCACCACGGCTGCACGGGGTTATGAAACACAGAGCTTATGTGCCTAGAGAACTACCTGCTGAGGGGCATCAGCTGTCAGGAATGGAATAGACAGTTTATATTTTATAGCTTCTATAATTTTATACAAAATATACTAAAGAGTCAAATGTTATAAAACTATTACTACCATTGTTAATATCATTTTATGAATATCCAGTCTTTTGGCAACTACAATATAAGAAGGGAGTGCTGGGAAGATCACTCAGTGGTTAAGAGTGCCTGCTTCTCTTGCAGAAGACCCAGGACCCAGGTTTGGTCCCCAAAACCCACATGGTAACTCACAATTGTCTGTCACTCCAATTCCATGGGATCTAACACCTATGGCCTCGGGCACCAGGTACACATGTGGTACACATGCATACACGTAGACAACACTCATACACATAAAACAATAAGTAAATCTTCTAAGAAATACATATGTGTGTGTGTGTGTAGGGGAGGGAAGTGAAGAAGGGGCTAGATATGATGGCATAGGCTTGTAATCCTAGCCCTGAGAAATGGAGACAGGGGTGCAGCCTGAGCTGCATAGAGAGAGAGCCTCTCTGAGAAAAACGGTCAGTTAACGGAAGGAGGAATGCATAGAGAAAATCAAAAGCAACTCAAGAAAAGTTGCATACATAAGTATAACCACATATGAACATGTACCTTTTTTTTTTTTTGAATGCTTGGAGAAAAAATGGTAAACACAGAACAGCACTGCCAATAGGCCTGTGTGTGTCTGTGGTGAAAGTATGGATATTTGTTTGCTTTCCAAGCTCTGTATCTCACGATCTTGGCTGAGTTGGGGGTGGGTCAGGAAAGAATCTTTAAACATTAAAGTGCAAATGCCTGCCTATGTTAAACTCCTTGCAGGTGCAGGTGATTTCTTGCACAGAGGTTGCCTCCCAAGTGAGGATTTGTTGAACCTCTTACGGACAACAGAATGCCTGGTCAGCACACACCCACTACCTGTTACCCTAGGATTGTTTTAGTGGAATAAGTTTGGTTTGGGGGCCATGCTGGGAATAAAAACCAAAGTTTTTATGCATCTGAGCACATTCTGTTATCACTGAGCTACATCCCCATCCCTGATCATATTTTAAATATCTAGGACAAAGGGCGCCTAGAATGTATATAACTCTAGATTCTTTTCCTAGCAGTGCTCGCACACGCACATGCGCGCGCGCACACACACACACACACACACACACACACACACACACGCACATGCACAATGCTTTTTAAAAGGCAATATTATGATTTTTGGAAAAAAACCTTTGTAATGAAAATGCATGCTATGTGATAGTATGTTAGTCCACACTTAGGATCTCAGTACAGGCAGAGGAGTCTGTGAGACTGGAGTAGATACTGAGCTCCTGGCCAGTCTGGGTTATGTATGATGAAATTATATTTCAAAAATAACAAAAAGAAGTGAGCAGCTAGATATGGTGATGCGTGAGGAGGCAGAGGTAGGAGGGTCTCTGTGAGTTCCAAGACAGCCAGGGCTACATAGAGACCCTGTCTCAAAAACGAAAGATTTAAAGACAAATGTGCACTGGGTTAGGTCATACATTTGTAGACATCTGCTTTTTCTCACCCCCAAATCTGTCTTATTTGGAAAACTATTTTCATATTTTACCTTTCAAGAATCTTAGTTTTGTCCCAGAAATTCCCATGAAATGTATCATAAGATCAAACCACTGGTAATCCTTAGTAACTGTAGTACTACTAGGGCCTTATACTTTTATATAAAACATATTAAGTCACAAAACTGTTTCAATGTATTTTTACACGAGTATATACAGACAGTCATGTTTTTAAATCAATAAAAAGTGAGTATTTGCAGAACTTAAAATTAAATTTTTTGTTTGGATTGTTTTATTTGTTTGGGGGTTATTTGGGGTAAGAGAAAACAGTGTCCATGGAGAGAGGGCTCAGATATTAAAGAGCACATGCTCCTCTTATAGAGGTCCTAACTTCTTTTCTTTGGCACCCATATCAGGCCCCTCACAAATGCCTAAAACTAAAGTTCCAGAGTATCTGACCACATCAACACCTGCACACGGTGTGCATATTTGTACTCTGATACATTCACATAAAACATAATGAGTAAATGTTAAAGCAACAGCAACTACAAACCTTTCTAACGTAGGCTGGTCTTGAACTCTCAAGCCTCTGTTCCTAGCTCTCTAAGTGCTGGGATTATAGGCATGTGCTGTCACACCCAGCCTGTTCCTTTTTGAACACAAAAGAGAGAGTAATAACCAGATTCCTTTCTGCCAGTTCTAGGTAAAATTTATTCCAAGGTCCAGCCTCGGCTTGGAGAGGGGTTCCTGAGAGATGGGGTTGTGTGGGAGCAGCAGCTAAACAAATGACTGGAAGTCAAACGTGGGTTTCAAGCTGCCAGCCTATGTTCTGTTTGAACAGTTTTCAGACTGTGTTCTGCTTTCTCTGGAGATTGCCAGACAGCTCTCTGCTTGAGATGGCTTTTTTATAATTCTAAAAAATTTTCTGTATTGCACATCTCTTGCAGACCAAAAGCCCAGTCTTTTATTTTACATATCAATTCAGTGATTACCCCAGGTTCTCTTTGATTATCCTGTGAATCAGCATCCCATGACACCAGCTCCTTGATTCTTAGAGACAGCAAGCACAAACATAGACAATAAGTTAGCCCGTTCCCCCCACACACCCATCACCCAATTGACTTTCCTACAAGGCTGGGGCCTGGACCTAAACTCCCTCGGTCCCAGGCTGACCTTGAACTCAGGAATCTGTCTGCTTTTGTAAGCATAAACAAAAATCTTAGCTGGGTGAGATCTTGCCCCAGGATCACTACTCCCTAAATCTCTTTATCTCCTTCCTCAGTATTCTTCGGATAAGTTGTCTCGTAGTGCAGCTGCCTCTGTTCCTTAGATCTGTGATACCCCTTATACAATTTATATTGTATCCTTATATTTTTACATAGTTGAGAAATTATATATTTTTCAAACTCATGTTTTTAGTTTTCTTTCCCACAGCCTTAAGGGCTGTCTGAAGGTCACAGTGTTCTGCTATTTTGCTGAGACATAGACACAGCCATGCTTCCTGGACTCAGTGCTGTCTCTGATTATCATGGAGTCATTAATTTTGGCAGAGAGGTCATTCTTCGAAGGAGGAATGTGAAAATATCTACACTATTATACAAACCTATATTCAGAACGACCATCAGCATTCATGAAGGTCCACGCCCTGCTGGCTGTGTTCCAGGGGTCGGGAGCACGTCATTCCATCCCTTCCATGGCTGGACATCAGATGTGTGTATTTGAAAATCTAAGTGTTCTTTGTGTGGGTTTAGGGACGTGCAGTTCCATGACTGTGCAGGTGATTGCCACCCAAACAAATACACGTAATACCAAGGCACCAGCCCCCTGCGCAAGGATGACACATAAATTTATAACACATCTCATATTTTTGGTAGATATGCACTAGGTGCTAAAAAAGGCATTTGATTGAGTTTTTACTTTGAGTTTGAGATGCCAAGGGGATTAGCATCATGGTGAGGAGCATGGTGGCACATAGACAAGGGTTGGAGCTGAGATCTGTGGATCCCGGTCTGCAGGCAGAGCGATGAAACCTCAGAGTCCATCCCCCAGTGACCCAGTTCCTCTAACAAGACCACAGCTCCTAACCCATCTAATTCTTTCAAACATTTCCATTCCCTGGTGACTAAGCATTCAAATACATGAGCCTAAGGGAGCCATTCTTATTCATACTACCATAGGTAGCATGCACCTGTTGTCCCAGTTACTTGGGAGACAGTTCATTCATGGGAGCTCAGGACCAGCCTGGGCGTGTGTGTGTGTGTGTGTGTGTGTGTGTGTGTGTGTTCGTGTGTACCTATATTATAAAATTAACTGTAATGCACTAATGCACACTGAACTTCCCAGGTCCAAGTCATGACTATACGAGAATTTAAATCCTGAAACCCTTTCTGTGAAAAACATAGAAATTGTACATAAAACAACAATATAATATTGGCGGGGGGTGGGGGTGGGATTGGCTCAGTGTTTGTCTACTATGTTCAAGGCACTGGGTTCATACCCAGTGTCACCAAATAAAACAAGTGTAAGCTTGAAGTGAGTCTTAACTACCAGGAGACCCCCCCAAATGAGACACGAGAACAGAGTTTGATGCAAGCAAGAGGTTTATTTTTCTGGTGCGTCGGGGTTGATCTTTAATTGGTCCCTCGTGGTGAGTGACTAGAAGGCGACCCCAAATGGCTCTAAAAGTTTTTATACTTTTTAGGGGTACAGGTTACGTCAGCAAGGTCACAGTTTAAACTTATTGGCTGAGCATATTGACCTTTGAATCTATTGGCTAGCAAGCATATGACATGCATTCGAACTCTGTCTGGGACCAGAGGGTCAGGTGACTATGTCAGTACATTCTTTGGCTTTTCAAGAATGTCCCTGCTCCTCCCAGGAACTGTGGGTGGAGAATGGAACTTGGTCTAGCCTTGACCCAAGGCGGTGGGTGTAAGGCTGGCAAAAGCCCCTAGGGTCCTTCACAGGAATCCCACAACCTTCCTACTTTCTACCAGGCCAAGCTTCTTAATAGCTCTTACACTTCAGTAAGAACTAGGGTCCTTCACAAGAATGCATTTTGTGGTGCTCTATCTCACCAGATCTTACCCATACAGTCTGCACACTCTGTGGAATTACTATTATAACCCTCATCAACAACACACATTTCACAGAGGACATTTCTTACGAGAAATTCCAGAAGGGCCACAAACAACCAGAAAGCACGCTGATGACAGTGTATACAGAAAGCTACAGGCACATGGGAAGCAGGAATTCATCCCCGGCTTATAAGAAAGCTGTCCTTTAGCCAGTTCAAACACCTGAGACGGTAGAGTTAGAACTACGACCTGGGGCCTGAGACTCGTGGGCTGCAGCCTTCTTAGAACAGTCAGATCTCTCCATGGGTCCTGACCCCATGAGGGAATTCACCGGGAACATTCTGCAGTGAACCGCTGTGGAAAGGAAAAAACCTCCATGACATGGCAGCAAGTTTTGAAAAGCATTGCGGAAAGCAAGAACATCACGGTTGCTGCAGTTCCTGCTACTCAAGGAGCTGAGGCAAGATCATCTCTTGAGCCCACAGGTTGCAGAGCATCCCTGGCAACAGCAGATCTCAACGAATAAAGGAAAACAAAATGAATCAGGCTGGTCTATAGTATAAATCGTAGCTCAGTGTTACTACCTGCCTCAATGGTTTATATTCCCAGATGAAAGATCACACACACACACACACACACACACACACACACACACACACACACACACACACAGAGCCTTTATATTTATATCTTAATATGCCTTAAGCAGCACAAGAGCTGGGCAACTTCCTAACCTCAGTGCTGTTAGAATCTACCTCCCACTGATAACTCCGAGTCACTACTTACTAATTTATGTTCAGTCTTGGCTGCTCTTAACTCCAATCAGTCAGCCCTCTGGGCCACATTTTCTTGGCCCAGAGTCCCAAGGCGCTTTCCCTGTTTCTCTACCCCATGGCAGCTCTAGTCTCTGCCCTCACTCCCAAGGTAGGCTGACTCCCTTTATCTCCAGCTTCCTCAAGGTCTCAAGCCCTGGAACCCCAAATCTTGCCTATCTCCCTTCTCCCCAGCTATCGGCTGATGGCATCTTTATTTACCAATCAGAATCAACTGTGGGTGGGTTCCCAGAAGCTACAGGCAAACCCTATTAGCATTAGAATGCAAACAGCCACACTGGTCTACAGCTCAGTAAGTTTTTGTCTAGCCTATGTGAAGCCCTAGGTTCTTTCCTTACCACTGGGGGAAAAAATCATGCTCAGATTTTTGTTTTAGGGGATGGGTGGGTGGCTTCATGGTAGAATGCTTGCTGAGCATGTACAACATCCCCGAGTTCCATTCTTAGAAGCAAAGTAAATTAAGAATAAAGGAATGGCTGCTACGGAGACTTGGGACAGACTTGGTAATCCACAAACACTGGCTCCTTAACTTCTACCACACAGCTGAGGGAGACTCTGACTATGTAGGTCTGGGGGAGAAAATTTCTAAGGATGTGTCAGGTCTATTTTCAAAATCAAGTTATTTTCAGCCGTGTGTTCCAGGGCTGGGATGTGACTCAGTGGTGGATGCTTGCCTGGCATGAATGGATGGATAGATCATTTAAGACATTCACTTGGCGTACATACATCTTGTAAAAGATAATTTTCAAATTAGGTTAAAGAATTTGGGCTGGAAAGATGGCTCAGTGGCTAAGAGCACTGACTGCTCTTCCAGAGGTCCTGAGTTCAATTCCCAGCAACCACATAATGATCTAAATGGGATCTGATGCCCCCTTTGTTGTGTCTGAAGACAGCAACAGTGTACTCACGTACATAAAATAAATTAAAAAAAAAAATTCATTGGGGGCTGGAGAGATGGCTCAGTGGTTAAGAGCACCGACTGCTCTTCCCGAGGTCCTGAGTTCAAATCCCAGCAACCACATGGTGGCTCACAACCATCTGTAATGGGATCTGATGCCCTCTTCTGGTGTGTCTGAAGACAGCAACAGTGTACTCACATACATAAATTTAAAAAAAATTTCATCTTAGCTAGGCATGGTCACACACACACCTTTAATACCAGCATGCAGGAGGCAGAGGCAGCTAGATTTCTCTGAGTTTGAAGCCAGTCTACTCTACATAGTGAGTTTCAGGACACCTAGGTTACATAGTGAGACCATGAAAACAAAACAAAACAAAACAAAACAAAATGGAAAAAAAAACAAACAAACCAAACCAAAGGATGACAACTACAAAAAACAAAAAACAAAAAACAAAAACTAAACTAAACAATCCAAATTCCCCACAATTCCTAAGGAGCTGGTAAGATGACTCAGTAAGGGAAACAAGCTAGTCACCAAACCTGAAAACCTGGTTTCAGTACCTGTGCCTGACATGGTAGAAAGGGGGAACCAACTCCTGCAAGTTGTCTCTAACCACACATGCACTGTGGTGTGTACAAGCACATATGTAAATACATGCACATACATACCCTAAGTATTTTTTTTAATTACAAAAAAACCAAAGATGATTCTTAGAAAAATATCAGTGGCGTTTTGATTTTAGGCACAGGTTCAGACAAAAGGAAACAGACTAAATGATAAAAATGTTTAAGCATAATTCCTGCTTATTCTTAGCTAAGAATTTGTCAATATTAAGAGCACTCACTGATCTTCAGAGGACCCATACCCAGTTCCCAAACCTATGTCAGGCAACTCACAAAGGTAACTGCAGCTCCAGAGGAGCCTCTTAAGGGCTCCTCAGGAACTCCATGTGTATGTGCATACACTCAGACGCACGTAAATAATTTTAAATAAAATCCCAATAATAAACCAGGCATGGGGTACACACCTGTAATACCAGCACTGTGTATGTTTTCAGAGTCTACCTCACACAGAAGCCAGACAAGAAGCTGGAGATGGCAACGGCTACACTGTCACAGCTGTGAACTGGGGATGACCCAAATGTCCAGCACTAGGAAAATGGATGAGGACGTACATGGGTGTATCATATACACCCATGAAGAATAAACAAGAGGTGTGCATATCTGAGAGGCTGTGTCTTAGTTACTTTTCTCTTGCTGTGAGGAAAATCATGGCCAAGGGAACTTATGAGGAAAGCATTTAATATGGCTTATGGTTTCAGATCCTCCAACCGTCATGGTAGGGAGCATGGTGGTAGGCACATGCATGGTGATATTGGAGCAGTAGCTGAGAGGTCACATGTAAGACAATGAGGCAGAGAGCCAACTGGAATGGTATGGACTTTTGAAACCTCAAAACCCTCCCTTAGGGACATACCTCCTCCAATAAGGCCATACCTTCTTCAGTAAGGCCACACCTTCTAATCCTTCCAAAACAGTTCCACCAACTGGGGACCAAGTATTCAAATGTATGAGCTTTTGGGGGCCACCACCACAATCCCAGAAAGCAAAGCAGTTGCAGAAAAAAACCTTTATACACACACACACACACACACACACACACACACACACACACCACAAATATATATAAACTTCTATGTGTGTGTGTGTATGTGTGTATTGATTTTTTTTCTTTTTTGTCTTGTTTTGTGAGACAGGATCTCACTATGTAGCCCTGGCTGGCCTGGAGCTTACTATGTGGATTAGACTGATTTAAAATTCACAGAGATCTACCTACCTGTTTCCCAAGTGCTAAGATTAAATCCCTATGAACTGAGTTCAGTCCCTAGTACCCATGTGCTAAATTGAATAATGGAAATTTTTCTCTGGCAGTCTCTCAATGCCCGTGTGTGTACGCACGAGCGCGCGCGCGTGTGCGCGCACACACACACACACACACACACACACACACACACACACACACACGCTGTGTCAATGCATGTAATTACACGCAGATATATACTCACACACAAAAACAGATAAATGTAGTTTTAAAATAGAGGGCTAGGGAACACAGCTCAGCTGGTGGAGTAGTTAACATCCATCAAGCTCAGATCCCCAGTGCTGTATACGGCCACACAGGGTGACACATCTCTGTAGTGCAGATGGAGGCAGGAGGCAGAGAGGCAGATCAGAAGCTCAAAGTGTGAGACAAGGCTGGGCTACATGAGACCCTGACTCAGAGAGTATGAGAAAGACAACAAAAGCACAAGTTCTCCTTTACATGGTGCAGACTGTTCCACCAGAACTGGGACTGTAGCCGGTTGAGGCACTCCAAAAGGTCTGCTCTGAAGTGCTTCAAAGCAGCTCCCGGAAGCCACAGTGTGATTAGCCTTGTTCACCACAATGATGAAATGATGAAAGCATTTATGGAAGTCAAACGTGTTTCTAGAAAAGAGTTTCAAATATTACGCCAAATCTTCATACAGTGACGCAAGAATATAAGAGGTAGTCAGCGTGCTTTAAAAGATCCTTTAGTGATCATTACAAACTTGCCGTTAGTTTTACTCAAGTAGCAGTCTGGAACCCATGAGTCACTGACATTTTCAGATCTCAACCCGTCAGGACTTAAAATGCCATACAGGAACACGTTTACTGACTTAGTGTAAATAGGGAATAGCTTTTTATCTCCAAGTGCTGTGTGGGAACATAGGCCTGCACTCTCTTCTGTATAGAAGATAAGGCAGGAGGATGTCAGGCTCAAGACCAGACTGTGCCACTTATTGTCTTAAAACTGACAAAGAGGGCTAGTATTGTACCTCAGTGGTTGAGCTCTTGCCTAGCTTGCTGGTGACTGTAGATTTGGTCCCCCAGCACCTCAAATGCGTCTACCCACACAAACGATCCACATTTGTTAGGACTTTAGGAGATTAACTTGAGCTCCAGAGACCACCTGGCATGGAGATCTATCACCACATTTTTTTTTTTTTTTGGTTCTTTTTTTCGGAGCTGGGGACCGTATCACCACATTTAAACATAGGCATCTGACACTTTTGCAGGAGAGGGGAAAAAATGCATCACTTCCCTACACTGAGAACTGAGTTTGTGGATGGAGAACCCCAGGCATTCAATCAAATCACACAAAATCCACTAAAATCCCAGCACTTGGGGCAGAAGCAAACAGAGCTCTATGGAGTGCCAGGCCATCCAGGGTTGCAGTGATTATTGTCTCAAGCAAAACAACATATCTCCAAATCTAGTAGGAATGGGGATATAAGTTAGTGGTGGAACATTTAGAACATGGGATCAGCTCCTAGTGTTAGTAATCCCCCAATAGTATGTATCAAGTGTGTGTGTGTGTGTGTGTGTGTGTGTGTGTGTGTATGTATGTATACGTATATATATGTATGTATGTATATGTATATATATATATATATATATGCATGTTGGTATCTACCCTTACTTACCCTCAGTCCCAGCAGTCAGGAGGATCTGTAGAAAGCAATGTGTTTCCTACAAGGGAATGTAAGGGTGGGGGCAGGTGGATCCCTGAAGTTCATTAGCCAGCCAGCCACTGAAATAGATGGACTTCCAATTCAGTGAGGGACTCAGCCTCAAAACATAAAAGTGGAGGGGCTGGGGAGATGACTCGAAACACCGGCCGCTCTTCCAAAGGGTTCTATTCTATATGGTAGCTCACAACCGTCTGTAAACCCAGTTCCACAGGATTTAATGTCCTGATGTCCACAGGCTCCAGGCATGAGAGGTTCCCAGTCTAATGCAGGCGAAACACCCACACAGGTACAATTTTAAAAATTAAGAATTAATATAAAAAAGATGGAAATTAACTGGGGAAAGACATCTGTCAACCTATAGGTGCACCTGTCAACTGGCATAGGTGCATGTGTGTACCACACACACACACACACACACACACACACACACAGGAACAAAAAGTGAAGCACAGGCACATACAAGACATGTCTCTTTCACTAATTTTCAGAAGTAGATTTCCTATGTTAAGGGTCCCTTAACCTTTGGATTTTTTCTCCATAACCTCTAATTTTGGTTTAAGGGATTCACTGCTCACATGACTGCATTTAAAAGTAGAATAGGGGCTGGGATGGTTCAGCATTTGTGTCCAGAGTTCGTTTCCCAGAGCATATGTGGTGGATTACAACCTCTTAGAACCCAGGCTCCAGGGATTTGAGACCTTCTCCTGGCCTCTGTGAGCAAATGGAAACCCAAGGGTGGCTAGGATTTCCTCAAGAGGAGACTTTAATAAAAAAAAAGACACAGAGAAAAATCACTGTATTCGAATTGGTAGCTCTCTTCTCAAACTAAAAAGTCTGCAAGAATGTTCTTCCTAGTCACAACAGTTGATGAAGAATAAGTTGCTTTTACTTTTCTACAACCTCAGAAGAGACTTGAAATCGATGCCTTTCGGTTACTTCCTTGTCAATAAGGAGTTAGACAAGAATGTCTTTCTTGTTCTGTAATAGTTGGCAGGAAAGATGTGTGTAGTGTGGGTAAAGGAGGGGTTAGCTATCTCTAATTACCTGATTATCTTTGCTGATTAGGGCTGCGAAGCTTGTTGTGTCCTGCCCTGGGGGGAGGAGGCCTGGCACGGCAGCTGGGCCCACAGGCAGCGTCAACTTGGATCTGCAGCCACTTTTGCAGAGTTCAAGAAAGACTGTCGGATTCCAGTGTGTTTAGAGGACCAGGGCTCAGCCAGGAGAGCTGATCCAACTCGGTCAGGATGAGAGCGCCAGACATAAATTTCAGAAGCCAAAATATTATGCCAGAAGATGCATCTGATATGGAGAGCAGCAAGCAAAGCAAGGAGAGGCAATCAGAGGCAGGGGAATGTCTAGATAGAGGTCTGACATAGGGAATCATGCACCTGTCGTCATGGAGGGTTCTTAGCTCACGGTCTACTGCTGTGATATACCAGAGGAGCTGGGTATTTTAAGCAAACAAACAAACAAACAAACAAACAAAGACAAGGTTTGTTTATCTCACACTGTTGGAAGTTCACTAACATTGTACTAAGCCAAGGGTAGCGGCACATACCTTAAATCCCAGCACTTGAGGCTTAGCACCTGCATGGACTGGAGAATTGGCGAGGACCTCCTGGTAGACAGCTTAACATGACTGCAGTGTAAGAGTGTAAGAGTAGTAAGTGTCACATGCAGAAGAGAGATTGGGGGGAGGGGGGAGTGCCAACCTCTCCTATGATAACCCAACCCTTTGAGGGGCTAACCTCCTCCTTAGTCCTTATAAGGGTGGTGCCCCAAGACCTCCTGACTTTCCAGTAATCTCTTCTCTTAAAGGTTTCATCATGTCAGTATCCCATGAAGGACACCAAGCCCCCAACATACAAATCTTTGGGAGATATGGTCAAATCATATTGAACCACAACCAGTAGTATTTTTTTAAATTTATTTTTATCTGAGTACACTGTAGCTGTCAGACACACAAGAAGAGGACATCGTATCCCATGTGGTTGCTGGGAATTGAACTCAGAACCTCTGGAAGAGCAGTCAGTGCTCTTAACTGCTGAGCCATCTCTCTAGCCCCAACCAGTAGTATTTTTTTTTTTTTGGTTCTTTTTTTTGGAGCTGGGGACCGAACCCAGGGCCTTGCACTTCCTAGGCAAGCGCTCTACCACGGGGCTAAATCCCCAACCCCCCAGTAGTATTTTTAAAAGACTCATTGGGAGCCCTACATGATATCAGATGGAGCTTTAGGTCACCCTGGTCTACATAGTGAGTCCAGGACAGAGCTACATAGAACCAATCTCAAAACAAAAAAAACAAACCAAATAAACAAAAAAATTTAAAAATTAATTTGGTTCTATAACTTATTTTGGGCAGTGGTTAGGTACCATATGTATATTTATTTTTTCCTGTATGTAGTTTTATAACTCACTGAACAGACACCTACTGCGTTAGATTTCTATTCCTGTGAGAAAACACCTGAGGTAATCAACTTAAAAAGAAGAAAAGGGAGCTGGAGAGATGGCTCAGCGGTTAAGAGCACTGACTGCTCTTCCAAAGGTCCTGAGTTCAATTCCCAGCAACCACATGGTGGCTCACAACCATCTGTAATGGGATCCCATGCCCTCTTCTGGTGTGTCTGAAGACAGCTACAGTGTACACATATTAGATAAAATAAATACGGGGGCTGGAGAGATGGCTCAGTGGTTAAGAGCACCGACTGCTCTTCCTGAGGTCCTGAGTTCAAATCCCAGCAACCACATGGTGGCTCACAACCATCTGTAATGAGATCTGATGCCCTCTTCTGGTGCATCTGAAGGCAGCTACAGTGTACTCATATACAATAAAATAAAATCTTAAAAAAATAAATTTATTAGATAAAATAAATACTTCTTAAAAAAAAAGAAAGGGTATTTTGGCTTGCAGTTTCAGGTGCTTAAACTTGGTTGGCCCATTGCTTTGGGGCCATTGGTGAGACAATAGATTATGGCAAGAATAACGTGTAGAATGAAGCTGCTAACATTATAGCCAAGAAAAAGGAAAGAATCCCATGTCTCATGCCTCCAGTAACTGACCCTTTGACACATGGGCCTTCGGAACCAGCAAAATCCTGTGCAATCTTTGTATTGACCGTCTGCTGATTATACTTTTTTTAAAAAAAATTTACTTCGAGAGCTCAGTGTGGTAGCACATGCCTTTAATCTCAGCACTTGGGAGGCAGAAGCAGGCTGATTTTTGTAAGTTCAAGGACAGCTTGGTCTACAAAGCAAGTTCCAGGACAGCCAGGGTTATTCTACAGAAAAACCCTGTCTCAAAAAGCCTCCCGCCCCAGATTTACTTTGAGTCAGACATCGTGTACTCCTCCCAGCACTTGGGAGTCAGAGGCAGGCATTTATTTATGAGTTTGAGGCCATCCTGATCGACATAGCTGGTTCCAAGATTCAGGACAACTAGAGCTATCTAGTGAGACCCTGTCTCACGAAAAAAAATTTTTACTTTGGGTTTTAAGATATTATCTCACTATATATCCAGTTGACCTGGAATTCACAAAGTAGCCCAGGTTGGCCCTAGATTACAGTGTTTCTCCTGCTTCTTCCCAAGGACCTGGATTAAAAGTGTGTGTTCTAGGGGTTGGGGATTTAGCTCAGCGGTAGAGCGCTTGCCTAACAAGTGCAAGGCCCTGAGTTTGGTCCCCAGCTCCGAAAAAAAAAGGTGTATGTTCTCATGCCCAGCAGGGACAAGTTTATTTATTAAAAAATTTTAAATGTTTTTATGTGCGTTGGTGTCTGCCTGCATGTGTGTCTGTGTGATGGTGTCAGATCCCCTGGAACTGGAGGAGTGCAGATAGGAGTGAGTTGCCATGTGGGAATCCTTTTTAACCTGGGTCTCCTGAAAGAGCAGTCAGTGAGCATAACACAGGGCCGTCTCTCTAGCCACATGGGGCCAGTTTATTTTTAACAGATACAGACTTTCTATTTAAAAGAAATACATTCTCCACTTTGGAACCTTTACAGCAAATGGTTCGTTGGAATTTGTGTGTGTGTGTGTGTGTGTGTGTGTGTGTGTGTTCACATGCGGACACCTGTTAGGTGTCTTCCACTGATTCAGCTAGACCATTACCACCAGCACTGGAAACCCTCCTGTTTTTGTTTCCCCAGTGCTGGGATTATAGATACTTATCCAGCTTTGCACATGGGTACTGGGAATCCAGATTCAGGTCCTCTTTCTTACATGGCAGACTCTTTACCCACTGAGCTGTCCGGAAGCCAGCCGAGGCTAAAACCAGATCCTAGCCTGGAACTCTTTTGTTTTAAAAAAAGATTTATCTTATTTCTGTATGCTGGCAGGTAGTTACATGTGAATGAAGGTGCCTAGGTAGCCAGATCCTCAAGCTGGAGTTACAGGCAGTTATGACCAGCCGGACCTGGGTGCTAGAAACCAAACTGAGGTACCCTGCAATAGCAGCATTCATTGTTTACTGCTCAGTCACCTCTCCAGCCCTTGCCTGAAATTCTTGACTCTCAGCTGCTGAGAGATTTCAGTATTCCAGAGGGAGGGGCTTCTCCTCAGGTACCCATAATATTCCCTGTCCTCACTGCCATGGATAGCCTTGGACCAAAAGTTGTCTCAGGCGCTTTCAAAGGCTATAATTCTAGGACCAGTGACCAAACAATGAGCAACAATGTACTCATGTAAGCAAACTCAGGTTCTTTCCTGAATCGCCAAATTCTCAGAACCCAGAGGTCAGCTTGCTGAGGAGAGAAATCAGACAGTTAAGGAAATGTCACACACACAACGAAAATGTATTTTCTGCCACTGTCTAAACATGACAGGAAAACAAAACAAAGAGAGCTTGAGGTTACATTTACTTGTTTCTTTAGTATGTGTGGAGGGGATTTGTGTCAAAGACAGCTTGTGGGAACTGGTTCTCTTCTAATAAGTGGGTTCCCAGGGATTGATCTCAGGTTGTCATACTTGTTGGCAAGTGCCTTTCCCCTTGTGCCACGACTTTCCCCCAGCGACTGAGATAGGATCTGGTTGTAACCTTGGCTGGCTTCTCATGAAGCAGAGGATGACCCTTGAAGTCCTGTTTTCCTAAGCCCCCACCTTCAAGTGCAGATATTACGGGCGGTGTAGCCATACCCAGACGATGAATACGCTTAGTACATGGGCTTCTAGTTCCCAAGACATGTCTGAATAATTAGGGGGAGTAATCAAAAGCCTTGCTTTTAAAAATATTACTTCAGCAGGATCATAACTATGTATTTGCAAACAGGAAAACGTGTACACGGTATAACTATGTACACCTAAGCTTTCCCCCTTTATTAACTGTGCATTTTGCTAGGATTTCTAGCTTGAATCTAGCCAAAACATTCTATTTGAACGTGAGAGAAAACCAGCTGATGTATGGAAACTACTTGGCTTTAGACATTTAACTAAGCCAGTCTCAAAAAGGAACGAGGGCCAGGAGTGTGGCTTACTGGTAGATCACTTGTCCAGCACAAGCAAGGTTTGAGTCCCAAAAGCTCAAAAAAATGGAACACTCAAGAGACAGAGAGGGAGGAGGAGGGGAGGGAGGGAGGGAGGGAGGGAGGGAGGGAGGGAGGGAGGGAGGGAGAGAGAGAGAGAGAGAGAGAGAGAGAGAGAGAGAGAGAGAGAGAGAGAGAGAGAGAATATATCTAGTTAGTTAGGTTCCTGTGGTGGCTCATGCCTGGAATCCCAGCACTGGAGAGGCAGATGCCATTTGACCCCAGTCTGGGCTGTGTAGTGGGGTATACAATAACCTGTTAGAATACTTTCTTCCACGTACTCTTGTGGATTGCAGTGGGGATTTAAAAAAAATAAAAGATCTATTCTTAAAATTTCTGACTGTGACTTCTGGTGGCCCTTCTACTATGAGTCCTTGGAACAGTGTGAAGGACTTTCTCTTCCTGGGCAAATGTTTTTGCTACCACTAAAAACATTTTAAATGCAAGACCTTCGTTGACAACCTTATGGAACGCGGAAAGATGAACAAGCAGGTTCTTAAGGGCCCCTGGCTAAGGAAGGCCGTCCCACATCTTATCTTTTCCTACTTAGCAGGCTAAAAGGCTTCAAAACAAAAGAAAAAAAAAAAAAAAAAAAAAAAAAAACCCGACCCTAAGGGGGAGGAACTCTGCATTTCTGAGAGGTTCCTTGGGGGGGAGTGGAGGAGGGGCTGAAATGTATCCCTCTGACTCTTGATTTCCCTTTCAGACTGGACGTTAAATCACTGTTGATAACAGGCCCCCCGATGGGGAGTTTGGGACCACCGACTCTAAAGGCTGCTTCCAGTCTCCTCGCCCGAGGAGATGCTACCGTGGAGCTGGGCTCTTCAAAATGGCAGCTGTGGTCAAGTTCCAGAAAGATCTGACGTCTTTTTAACCCAGTAGCAAAATATGGGGCTGTATCCCTGCAGACCCAAAGGAGAAAAGTCCGAGGGCTCAGATGGCCACGTGCTCCAACACCTCGTGCTTAATCGGACCGTGGGCACCTCGGCTACCTACAGTAAGAGTTAGCGCAGCTCCTGGGTTCCGAGGTGAGGTGTCGGAAGGTGCAAACCACCGCGGTAAATCGCGTCTTCAGGTGTTTTTTTGTTTTTTGTTTTTTTTAACCGACGCTACGAAGCCCTCGTTGCTCTGTTCGGATAGGTGGGAAAACAGCGCTGGTCTGAACTTCTAAGTTCTGAGGTCCACTCTGCCTTGCGTCCACAGAGCTGCGGACCGTTTCAGCAGGCTACACTCTCCTAGCAGGCGGCCATAACAAGGCTCCCTTGGCGCGAACTACAAGGAAACTCAAGAAACACTTAAAAACAGGAAAAAAAAATCCATCTCAAAGATCCGGAGTGGAGTTTTTAGGGTAGGGCTGTGCAGGAACTTGGGGACTCACTCGAGGAACTGGGGATTGGGGCGTCCCACCTGGACGCAGGAGACAAAAGTTAAGGGGGTCCCACCAAGGGGGTCGCCAACACGCTTTCTGCCCGATTGGCGGAAGCGTTCAGACTTTTCTTTATGGCGTCACCGAGTACCTGCCTGTAGGAAGGCTCCAGTTGCGTGACGTCACGCCGCAGTGACCAATGAACGGCCCGAGCCGGCAGGCCCCGAGGAGGGTTGTGGGCCCTTCTTTTTGTGAATGAAGCTCCACGGAACATCCCTCCTGGGGGTCCCCGGGAGCCGCGGCCCGCTGAGCTCGGACGCCCCGGCAGCAGCGTCCCAGGGAGCGCGCGCTTTGCTCCAGCCACCGGCCAGCGCTGTGGGGCCCCTGGGACGCGGGCAGCGGGAGACGCAGCGCGAGGACCCGGGCCGGGTTGCCGGGCCATGGTCGCGGTCCCCTGACGGGCCGCGGCCGCCTCCATGAAGCGTAAGAGCGAGCGGCGCTCGGCTTGGGCCACCGCGCCCCCCTGCTCACGCCGCAGCTCGTCCTCCTCTCCCGGTGTGAAGAAGAGCCGCAGCTCCACGCCGCAGGAGCTGCACCGCCTGGAGCAGCAGGACGACCTGTACCTGGACATCACGGGTGAGCCCCGCCACACCCCCACGAGGCTCGCGCCTCCTGGAGCCTCTAGCCGCCCGCGCGCCTGCCGTAGCAACTTTACGGGAGAAGGGCCGTGGGGTGACCTCTGCAAGTGCGCCCGGCCTCGGGAGCGGGGCGGCCCTGCCCTCGAACCCACCCCATCCCGGGATAAGCCGGCGCGGTTGTCCCCACGCGAGTCCGAGCCTCTGTTGAGTCTCGCTGATCTTTGCTGTCCCGAGGGCCCAAAGCCCCGCTGAGCCTTAGTAACGCGTGGGATCCCGCTCGAGCTCCTGGCGGTCCGGCACCCCCCTCCCCCCTCCCCCCTCCCCAAGCCATCGCGCCTTCCCCGGCCTCCTAAGAGTTCTTTGCCCTCCCTCCTGTGCCTCCTGAAAGGTGTCAGGTTGATGGCGTTTGAACCACCCAGCATGCTAGGAGCTCAGAGGTGTCACTTTTGAGAAATCCCCGCCAGCCGGAGCAGGTAGAAAAGCCGCTTTCGAGGGTGATTTTTCTTAGTGCCTCAAACGAAGGAAATCCATTTGGCAGCTGCTCGGTTTGCCGGGATTGATGTAGGAAGCCAGAGCTTGCATTCCGTGTACTGATGTACGTGGAAATGCGTTGTCAGCTGCATAGCTGTCTGCGCGGATGAGGGAAGGTGCCGCGTTTTCTGGGGCAGATGGTGTCCACCTCTTCGTGGGGTTTTAAGAAAAGGTTTTCAGGCCTTGAACTTGGGCTTTGCTAGGTGAACTCGATTGGTGACAACATTTATTTATTTAGGAAGTGTTTAGACATAAAATTTTAGTAGAAAGTATATTCTAGTTTGATGGGCAACTAGAAAGTAAGACCGATTTTTAAAGGAACTGAGAGGAAAGGGAAGGTTTCTTAGCGTTGAAGGAGGAAGAGGAAGGAGTTTTAACTACAGCCCCTGACTCGTGTCTGCCCAGGTCTACCGGTGAGTGACCCTGCAGGAGGAGACACCAGCTTGCCCAGGTTCCTTCCAAAGACTTCGTGCTGGTGGCACTGTACATTCCTTCTGCTGCTTTTTGTATGGGGCAAACTTATCCTTGTATATCTCTAAGGATTCACAGAGTATATTGAGAAAAGTTGGTGGCAAAGACAAAGGATTACCCTCTAAATGTAACCAATGTTGCCAAGTTCTCTGAGTCTTTCCAGAAATATCCCGGACCAGCACACATATATATCTGTTCTTTGCAAACCCATGCAGGATGGTACAGGGTTGATTTTTGCGTGGCTCCGCACAATACTTCGTAGCAGAATGCTAGCCTCCAATTGGTATGTTCCAAGTCTCACTTGATTTTAACTACTACATAGGCTAAAGGGTGTGCGGCTTTAAAGGAATAAACTATAAAAATGTTTATGGATTTCAACGCATTTGTAGATTTAAATGTTTTAAGAACATTTTAGACAGTTTTCTGTTGAATATTTTGGTGGTTGTTTTCAACAAGAAAAGTTGTAAGGCTGGGTGTGGTAGCCCAGGCCTTTAATTGTACTGCTCTGGAGGCAATCAGATTGATCTTTGTGAACTCAAGGTCAGCCTGGTCTACTTGGTGAGTTCTAGGACAGTTAGGTCCACTTAGAGAGAACTTGTCTCAAAACACCAAAAATACAAAGGGAAAAGGAAAAATTTGTAAGATTTAGGTGGTTGTTCTCATCAAGAAAAATTGTTAGTGGCCCTGAAGCTGACATTCAGGGCTTTTGTGCGTGCTAGGCTCCTCAGCTCTGAGCTATGACCCAGCAAAAGGCTATTGACCTCGGTCATTGGGGGAGATCTTTCTCTTTCCTGGGGATAACGTGTTAAAGACTTCTGAGGACGTCTTCAAAGAAAGAACTTTTAAAAAGGTCAATAGGGAAGGAGCTGGTGCATTTTGTGCACAAAATCAAGCTACTTGTCAGTTACAAGTCTTGATAATGGATTGGTCCAGATTTAGTGCCAGATACTAAACTAACTCCAGGGGACAAGGCTTTCAGCCCCTCAGTTCAGCTTCCTGAAAGAAAGAAAAAAAAAAAGAACCAACCAGACATAAAAGCCCAAGATACTAAAACAGTCTGTTTCTGTGTTATTTGCAAAACAAACTGAAGTAATTGATTTTTTAATCTAAATTATTTAATTTTATGTGTATGTGTGCCTGAGTGCATGTATGTGCCCCGCATGGATGTAGTTTGGGAGGCAAGACGCCTCGCCTCCCTCCTGGAACTGGAGTTACAGGTGGTTAGGTGCTGAGAACCAAATTTGGGCCCTCTGCAAGAGTAGAGCCATTTCTCAGCACCCCCCCACCCCACTTTCAAAACATTGGGTCTCATTATATAGCTTAGCCCAACTTGGAACTCACTTAAACCACACCAGCCTTAAACCTGAGATCCTGCCATCTCAGCCTCCTCAGTGCAGAAGTGAAAGGCATCAGCCAGCTACCATGTAAAGTTGCAGAGCTCAGATTACTTTTAATCTTATTTTTTTAGTGTGAGGTAGTAATGGAAGGAGGGAGGTGTAAGGCTCTGCACTTAACAAATGCATAAGTTTGCGTTTTTCCTTAGATCGTTGTTTTGTTGTTATTTGCTTTTTGAGACAGGGTCTTACTATATAGCAAGCTGGTCTGGGACTCTGGGTAGACAAGGGTGACCTTGAACTCACAGAGGTCTATTACCAAAATGAGATCTATGAACAGTTAAGTCTTTTTATTTTCTTTTAATTCGTCACTTTTAAAAAATTGCTCTTTACATGTGTTGGGGAAGGGAAATGGGGGGAGGTCACACACACCCAGAGACAGGATATTTCACTGTACGCATAAATCAGAGGACAGCCTATGGGAACTGGTTCACTTCAACCATGTTAGTTTCCCAAATTGAACTAAGGTCATCAGTCTTGGCTGCAGGCTCTCTTACCAGCTGAGCCATCAGGATGTTCTCTGTGTAACTGCCTGGTGCTGTTCTATTGCATGGCTGAATCATGATCTCTTTAGTAGTATAGTAATAAGTTACGATTTGGGAATATGTTGGGTTCTGTTGCAAATGGCTGCAGAAGCGACTGTGGACGGAGTCTTCGTATTTCAGTATAGGAAATCTATTTTTTTTCCTTTTCTTTTATTGGATGTCTTTTTTTTTTTTTTCTATTGTTCGGAGCTGGGGACCGAACCCAGGGCCTTGCGCTTGCTGGGCAAGCGCTCTACCACTGAGCTAAATCCCCAACCCTGTCTTCGTACTTTAGACATGTGAATTTTAGTGGTGAAAATGCTGAGCCAGCATTACATGGCTTCAGTAGACTTTTGGACCTGCATGCACATTGCTGCCACGCACATTCATGTGCAGGTCTTTGCAGGAACAGCTCCTTTGGGTGCATAGCTTGTTGGGATGTGTGGTAACTCCATAGTCACACCTCGGGCAGCTGCCAGACTCCTGAAAAATGCTTTTACTGTCAGCTTCCCTACCTTTGAGGTGCCAGTCATCTCTACATCATCTTTACTAACACTTGCTCCTGAACAGGGAGACTTTTGTAGAAGACACGGTTTGGAGATATTAAGGCATATTGTCTGTTTTGCCTGCTCTGCCCCTAAGGCTTTCCTAAAACATGCAGTGTAGCAGAGAGTGACCTTGAATGTCTGTCTAAGCCTTTTACTTCCTCGGGTGCCAGAAGTTGAAAGCATAAATCATTGTGCTTGGTGTCATGTGATGCTGGGGACTAAACCAACGGGGTCATGCATCCTAGGCAAGCACTGAGCTACATCTCTAGCCCTAAACTTTTTTACCCCTAAAGACTTTTTTTTTCTTCAAGACAGGGTTTCTCTGTCTAGTCCTGGGTATCCTGGCACTAGACCAGCCTGGCCTCTGGCTCACAGAGTTTGGCCTGCCTCTGCCTCTTGAGTGCTGCAATTAAAGGCGTGTGCCACCAATGCCCAGCAACCCTTGATATTTTTATAGCAGCCTGTTAAATCTGTAAATTGAATTTCTGCAGAAGCCGGGGTCTTTGACTGTGTGCTGGTCATATTAGATGTTTGTGTGATCACTTTGTTTTGCCTAGGGGCTAACTATAACTAGTCTCATTGCTGTGCTGGGGTTGGGGGTTAACTCCTACCAGGAGCAGACTTACTCAGTAGAGGTTTAATTCCCATCCCATTGCAATAGGTATATTTTGTTGTTACTGGTTTTGTTTTGTTTTGTTTTAAACTTGAACTGTATTTCTGATGCGCCGTGAAAACCAAATCTCCCAAAGATGGTGAACAGTGTAGCTAATGCCCTGAGATACTAAAAATACCAGAGGAAGCTTCTATTACTTAAGGAACCAGAGAGAAAAGAGGACATGAGTTTCTAGTGTATTGAAAAACTGTAAGACTCAAAATTGGGGAAATCTATGAGAAAAATCGGTTGGAGAAAGGCAGGAATTTTATCTCCCTATGAACCTCTTCGGTGCCAGAGTTCCAAAGCTTTTTTCAATTATCAAATCATTTAAACAGAGCCTTCCATTAACTGAGCGTGCAAAGCTTCCTCATTTTGTTAATTATAAGGGCAGTCTCCCCTGTCCAAGAGCATTTGCTTTGTTAGAGGTAGGCTGTGATGGCAGTCTTTCTGTGTGGAGGCTTTGAACCTGATATGTAGACCAGCCTTGAACTCCCAGAAATTTGTCTGCCTCTGCCTCTGCCTCCTGAGCACTGAGATTAAGGTGTGAGTAACCACTGCCCATCAGCTGAGGACATTTTTAAACAATCCAGCACAGCTGCAAAATCTGATCATTTGCAGGGTCTCACAGTCGATACAGAACTTTGACTTATTTCACTATTTTGTCATTTAAGTTTCTAATTATTGAAGAAAATTAGTAAACAGCTACTATTGGCTGACTCAGGACTTTATTTTATTTGTGTTTGTTTTTAGAGACAGAGTCTTATTCATGTAGGTAAGTATACCTTGAAATTGATAGGTAGACAAGGATGGCTTCGAACTTCTTACTCTCTTGTTTTCACCTCCGTAGTGCTTTGATTACAGGCCTGGTTCATTCAGTGCTCTGGTTCAAGCCAAGAGCCTTCTACTAGGCGAGCTCTTTACTGACTGAGCTACATCCGAAGCCCCTGTTTTAAGTTTGTTTGTTTAAGTTTCTTTATTTTCCCTCCTTCTAAGTTTCCCAGTGTCTGCCATGATTTAGAGTATATCATAATAACTTGCTGGAGAAACTAGTTGGGGTCATGCTAATCTGGTCATTTCCAAGCACTGGTTATTGGCAGCCTAGACTCCTCACCAAATGAGAGCAGCCAAAGCAGCACCCCCCCCCCCCCCCCCCTTTAGGATCTTTAAAATTCACAGCAGATGTCATTGGCTGGGGAAATTTTTCATCAATTCAAGAAGTGTTTATTGAATGCTTACTCTGTAAAATCCTCATGCATATTCATTGTTTGCCCCTTGGAAGTGTATTTTTCTGGATAGAAGAGGAGATACAGTTACACAGAACACAGAGGACAAAATAAATCCATTTCCATTGCTTCTGTTGTAGCTGAGGTGGCCAAGTTTCAGGAACCAAAGCTCCTCAAAATGTCCGTCTGTCCTTCCTCCTGCCCTGTGCTCCTGCAGGAATTTGTTGCATCCTGTGAACTCGTCTTCACTTCTCTGTTCCTAGCTCTATGCATCTTCTAACTCTGGCAGCTCCACCCCACACACAGGCAAAGAGTTAAGCCTCAAATGTTATTTCTTTTATGGGTCTAGAGTGGCCAGGCAAATAGGTGAGGGGAAAGTGGTGCAGGACCAGTCCTAAAGCCAGGGAATCACCAGTCAGTGGTCATTGTCTGTCTCTGGGCCCAAAAGTGATTTTGGAGAGAGCTGAGCCAAAACCACGCTGTGAATTCCTAGGATGTAGGTAGAAGGCCATGCATGGTGCATGTCGATGACGGTTCTGGAAAAATTCTGATTGTGAGTTATAGGAAAGGTGCTTTGTGGGTGTGCAGTTTTTAGCATTTTAAATTATGTTAATCATTTCTCCCGTGTGTGGGGTTGTGCATTTGTTTGGGAGTGGGTGGACATATGACAGACAGAGGACAACTTGCAGGAGCTAGTTTTTTTCTTTTACTGTGTGAGTCCTAGAACTCAGGCCATCAGCTTGGGCAGCAAGCAGTTTATTCATGGATCCATCTTCCCAGCCGTGTGTGTGTGTGTGTGTGTGTGTGTGTGTGTGTGTGTGTGTGTGTTTAAGAAGATTTATTTAATTATTATATATAAGTACACTGTAGCTGTTTTCAGACAGACCAAAAAGGGCATCAGATTTCATTACAGATGGTTGTGAGCCACCATGTCGTTGCAGGGATTTGAACTCAGGACCTTTGGAAGAGCAGTCAGTGCTCTTAACTGCTGAGCCATCTCTCTAAATTACTTGGCATGTTGGACATTTACCAGGCAATGTCCAACTTAGGCAAGCAGGCATGTGATGATGGTCTCTTGGTGGCTGGTACCTGCAAATTGAATTTTGAACTGAAAAATTAGTGGAGTTGGACAAATACACAACACAAAAACAATATGCAGGTCCTCTCTGCCTAGTGCTGTTTCCCAAATTGACCACACTCACAGGCCCAACTTTCAGACATGTCGTTTATTCAACAACACCCATTGAATAATGTCTTCAGGTGCAAGAAATACAGACATGTTACCAGTACATCTCTGTTCTCCTGTGTTTGTTTTTGTGTTGAGAAAACAGAACTTGGAGGGCGAGGGTGAAAGAGAGAGGGTGGTAAGCGTGTGCTTTGCTTGAAATCCACGGGGCAGGTTTTGAAGAGTGAGGTCTCAGACCAAGCTTATGGAAGGCTGAAGTACTCGGGAGGAACCTTACTTGGTCCCTGCTAGTCACTTGGACTGGGCCCAGACCGATTGTTACAACTTTTTGGAGCCTTGATTCTGTAGTGTATCAAAGATGAAGTAAAGGGAGCATTGGGAACATGCATGACCTGGTCTCCAAATGTCTGGATTGAGGCTTCATTACCTAGGTAACAATGGTGTAGTGACACCAGGTGACAGCAATGAGGTGGAGGTCATTATGCTTGAAAGCTCCTCCCAGCTGAGAAGCCACAGTCCCCTCCCAGTCTGTGAATCAGCACAGAGGCAGTGAGTGCTGTTGTGCTGACAGCTGCTACACTGCTGGCACAGGATGCATCAGAGTCAGCCATGAGGCCAGCCTTCAGAGGCACTTGAGTGTCCTTTAAAGACTTCAAAGAGCACTAATACACCAAAGCTCTGGTTTCACATCTGAGCTGGTATCCTGGAGTGCTTAGAGGTTGTTAGTTTACTGTGTCTTAATGCAGAAGCTTCCTGCAGAAGCCACAGGTAGAAGGTTTTAGAAAGCAAAACTAGATACTGAGCCAACGATCATTTCTTCAGAATTGTTAATTCCAAGCGTGATTGTGCCCTAGCATGTCTTAGTATTCCACAGATAGCCACTCAGTGCTTTGATCTGGGGTTGTTTACAGGGGTGAGGTAGGGGCATTCTACGACAGACATGGATAACAGAGGCCCTTCCATTACCTCATGGTAGCAGAGACATGCTATGTGTGAGGGTCAAAAGCTAGAAATAGATTTTAAAAATTTATCATGAGTTAAATTTTTTTCTTTACATTGATGTGTGTGTGAGTGCACATACTCTCTTATGTATGAGGTTAGAGGAGAACTTATGTGAGCCTGTTCTCTTACTTGGGAGACTCTAGAATACCAGTTATGAGGATTGAACTTAAATGGCAGGTTTATCTGCTCAGTCATCTTCCCAGCCCCGAATTAATGCCTTGTTTTTATATTATTTGAGGTAGGGTATTCCTATGTAGCCCTGATTGGCCAGGAGCTTACTAAGTGGACCAGGCCGATTTTAGACTCACAGAGTTCCTCTTGCCTCTGCCTCACAAGTGCTAGAATTAAAGATGTACTTTGTTGCTGTAATTTCCAACCCCAATAAGCCCATGGGAAAAACACACAATCCAGGCTGGAGAGGTTAAGAGCGCTGACTGCTCTTCCAGAGGTCCTGAGTTCAGTTCCCAGCAACAACCATGGTAGATCACAACCATCTTAAAGAGGGCAACCCCTCTTGAGGAAGCAGAATTAACATCAGAATACAAACATCAGGACAACCCACAACAGGACTTCATTATTTTGGCTAAGGTTTAACAATTTATGTTTTTAAATCTGCACATAAAAGTGCTGGGAAAGTTCATTTTGGTAGACAGCATTTTATTTTCCTTCATACCCTAGCTGCAGAATATTTTTCACCCAAGTCAGTCCTCCAAGATGTTTTCTATTGGAATTTTTCTTTTTAATTTTGGGAGCAAAGAACTGGACATATTGTTTATGTGAACATCTCAAAGCTATTTGTCACCTAGAAGGCACCTTTACCACTTGTATAAGCAGGATCAGAAAGTGAAGAAACTGTGCTAGACACAGAGAACTGGAGTCTGTATGTGCATGAGCACTGTGTCTGCCAAGGCCAGAAGTAGGTGTCAGATCCCCTGGACCAGGAGGCACAGAATATTGTGGGGTTCTGGGACTAGAATCTGGGGTGCTCTCAAGCCCCCATAGTTTCTAGTGGGTTTTTTGTCTTGTTATTAGGTGACCTGGCTTCAATATTATGCAGAGATTATTGTAGAAAAACACTTCCAGAAAATAAAGCTGATTACAAAAACAGGGCAGAGAGACTCAGCACTTAGGACGATTCCCAGCACCTATGTCAGGCTAGGTTCTTACAACTTCAGCTCTGGCTTCCTCAGAACCTGCACACATTTGATACACACACCTATGTACACAAAGACACATAGTTAAAAATTAGAAATAAATCTTAAGAACTGATTTTAACCTTCTCAAAGGTGTGTGTGTGTGCACGTGTGCACATGCATGAACATTTGGTTTTCTCATTCCACATTGTGTGTCCCAGGTATTGAACTCAGTCTTTTGGGCTTTACAACAAGTTATGCCATCTTACTGGCCCTCAAAGTCAGGGCTCTTGAAGTGTGATGCTTACATTTCGTCTGGGCCCTGTTTTGATGGAAATTTTAACTCCCCCCCCCCCCCCGCCCCTCTCTCTTGCTTTTCATGAATACTGCACCAACAAAGGTAGTCAGATCCTTGGCTACTTTGTGCTTCTTTCTGATACTTTTACACAGTAAAACCTAATGTGTGAGTTGTGGCTCTTGGTTGTGTGTTTCTGCTTGTCCTTGGTTTAGTTTGCGGTGACAATCAGCTCTGACTGTAGATCACTTTGTTTACAACTGAAGCTCAGTCTGCTCTTCCTATGAAGAGAGGAGTTGATTTCTGGGTAGGCATAATACCAACTGTGATCTCCGGGTATTTTTTATTACGAATGCCAAGTGGTGGATATTTTTGGTAGTACCAAAATTTGTCTTTAAAAATTGAAGAACTTAAAATGTGATTCCTGAATTAATATTTACAATTAACTGATATAACAGCTATTCTTTTTGGTTTGTTTTGAGAGAGGGTCTTTAAAATAAATAGCTCTTGCTGCTTTCTAGGCATTTCTATGCCTACCTGGCAGGTTTGCATAGTTTATTCCATGAAGCATGAGGGAAATTTCATGAAATGCTAGTTTGAATTTGGGGCTCGGGGAAGGGCTTTTATGATATGTTTTGAGTTCATACAGGAAATCAAGTTGGGTGTTAGGGATGGATCCCAGAGCCTCTTGTATGATTGACAAGCTCTACCACAAAACTACAATATTACTCACATCTTTTTAAGTATTCTAATTTATTTTGATTTTCAAGCTAAGGGAGCCAGTGGTCCCATGCATATAATAATGTGTTTCAGTAATTTTTTTTATATATTTCTTCTTTTTTTTAGAAGAAATGTGTGTTTTTCCTTCGTGGAAATGGACCCTATATATTTGATAGCCTGAGGAGATAAGAAAAGGCCATCAGATCCCCTCAGTTGCAGTTTGACGATTGTGAGCCACCATGTGGGTGCTGGGAACACAGGTTCTCTGATCTTGAGCACTGAGCCATTGCTCTAGCTCTGTCTGGTTCTTTCTAGTTCTTAGTATTATTTATACCAGAGGAGCAGTTCTCTTAGAGGGTGCATTGTTCACCAGTCAGTAGATTTAGTCCCTCTGTCTGGAAAGCAGAGGAAAGCTGCCCTGGAATTAATTCTAGACCAGCATCACGCATGACTTCATGACTTCCCAGGTAGTTCACTTTTATCCCATTAAAATTCTGTTGGCAGCCTACTTTTCACAAAAGCAAAACATCTTGTTCCTGATGTCACTGGAATTTGTTGTTCCTTCAGGTTCTCATTTGAAAGTGAAATTACTCTCAGTTCTGCTGTGCAGTTTACGACATTGATCTTTTTATACCCAATCCATAATGCTTTAATATCATTTACAAATTTCGGATTCTGCAAAGCTCTCTATTTTAGGACCATCTCTGCTGAATCATTCTCTGAATTTTGCTCTTCTGTATGGATTATTCTATGGAATTAATGAATGTATCTGTTCAATAAGAATTTATCACACAATTGCAATGAGCAAGTATTTATTACTGAGGGGGAGGGGGCAGAGGACTGGAAGATTTATAATAGCGTGGCCCTCTCTCTGAACAGGGGGAGCAGTGGATTCTTAGTCATCTCAGAGAAGACAGCTAACAAGGACTTAACCACGTGGCTTTGTTCTCTTTAAAATATCAGTTTGAGACAGTTTTATGTTTGACGTGTCACTTGACAGTTCCCACATGATTTCAGTTATTTTCCCCAGTGTTTGGCAAAAAGGATCCATTTTAATGGTGTGTGTGTGTGTGTGTGTGTGTGTGTGTGTGTGTGTGTGTGTGTGTCTGTGTGTCTGTGTGTCTGTGTGATGTTTCATGTTTAAAAAAGTCATATTATGTTTTACTTTTGTTCTGATTTGATTTGACACAAGGGAATAGGGAATGGCTATTCATCAGATTGGCCTGTGGGTATGAGTGTGCGACTTCTTCTGGGCTAATGATTAATGTGGAAGAAAGCATCCCTTATCGTTGAACACAGAGCAGTAGATTAGTCATCCTAGTGAAGACAGGTAACAGCTGAATGGCTTCGGATCCCGCCTCCAGGCCCCCGCCTTGAGTTCCCTCAGTGATCTGTTATCTGGAAATGTAAGATGAAATAAGCCGTCCTCCCCAAGTTGCTCGTGGAAGAAGCCACAGATTATTAAATTGCTAAATATTTCAGTAACCACATTTGGTGTTTTGGGTGAAAAGCACCCCAACTTTCACATTCTTTTAGGGTGCTGAAGGAGAAGTGCTTTGACAAGAATGTGTGATGTAATTCAAATTATGTTCTTAACTCTATGAAAGATATTCTCAAACTGCATTTGGAGTTTATTGTTGAAGTACTAAGTAGCTTGTTGGAAGTGCCTCATAGGTGAGAGTGAATCATCCTAGGGTGCATTTCTTCCCCTTTTGGTATTGGAACATCAGCAAAGCTTAGTTTGTGAGGTAGGAACACAACTGAGTGTAGACTTCAGCTCCATGGTCAATGTGTTCTTATTTTAGATCACTGAATCTGAAAGGGCCTAAAGAACAAATTCAGGACACATTTGGATGCATTTTCCAGTTTCATCCTTGCCTTGGTTGCCAGGAGAACTGCAGCAGAGATCTCAGCAAGGGACCTGGGAAAGGTGTGACTGGTGCTGTCTGCATTGGATGCCTTGGGATGATGGGATACCTGGAAGTTAGAGCTGGATTTTCCAGAGTTCCCTTACTTCTTTCCTCCTTCCCTCCCTCCTGCCCTCCTGCCCTCCCCGCCTCCCTAATTAAAAAGTGTTTTTTGAGACAGAGTCTCATTATGTGTCCCTGGCTGGCCTGGAACTTGCTTTGTAGACCAGGCTAGCCTCAATTGTAGATCTGCCTGCCTCTTATTCCTGAGTGCTGGGGTTAAAGGTGTTTGCCACCACACTCAGCTATGTTACTTTAATTTAGTTCAAGCACACGCACACATGCAGGGGACAGTTATGCCCTGCCCTGAGGTCTTGGAGAATCAAACTCAGGCTGTCAGCCTTGGCAGCAGACTACAATCTTTTCTTATTTTCTCTCTAGAGCAGGAACTATTTGTTTATTCTGTCACTTTTCATTTAATTTTTGAGGCAGTTTTCAAGTGGCCAGGCTAGCTCCAGTTTTACTAGATAGATAGTCAAGAGTGATCTTGAACTTCTGATCCTTCTGCCACTGTCTGGGTGCTGTGATTTCAGATGTATTTCCTCAGGAGTTTTTCCTTAATTAAAACATTTTGATAATTTTTAAAATGAAGATGTGAGATAATTTGAGAAGTAACATTCTCTTGGACCCTCCACCTCATTAATTTTTTATCGTGAGAAAGAGTATGACTTATATAGCTCAGACTAGCCTCAAAATTATAATTCTCCTGCCTAAGACTGTCTAGTCCAGGGGTTGCAGGCATGTTTATTAAATTTTCTAATTGAAGCTTTGAGTTAAGGACTCCTACTTAGAATGATAATGGGGGCTGAAGTCCTTAGGCAGAAATGACTGGAAGGGGCTGCATCACCAAGGCCCATTCCAGTATGAGTGAATTTACTTATGTACACAGCAATCTGGAACACATGAACATAGCCTGCCAGCAGCTCAAATAAGTTGGAGAGTGTTCTTTCCAGGTGCCTCAGTTGGCCAAATCTCTTTTAGGCACCTCAGCTGGTTTCTTCTGCCAGGCAGCTTATCTGGGTTTAGTCTTCTTTGCAGCTTTGTTTGTGTGAGAGTCTTTGCAGCTTGGCTTCACTTTGTCTGAGATTTCTTTATTACTTCTTTATTACTCTTGTAGAGAGGGGTCTAGTGAATATGCTCAGTTTCGGGGACTTCCTGGGTTTTTGTTTGTTTGTTTGTTGTTGTCATTGTTTTGACACAGGGTTTCTCTGGAACTCTCGTTGTATATAGACAAGTCTGACTTCGAATTCAGAGATCTGCCTGCCTCTGCCTCGGAGTGCAGATGTATTAAAGATGTGAGCTTCACCAACTGTCTGCCTTTTACTTTCTTGTTTTTAAAAGCTTCCCTGCAGGATCTGATGTCCAATATGGATCCTGCAGGAAACTGTTACACAACAGTGCATTCCGGGGAAGGAGGGAGAGGGAAAAAACCAGTCTGCAGATTCTAGTCATTTGGGGCTGAAGAATCAGGTGTCATTAACAAGAAACCAGAGCCTCTGAAGAAAAACCTTTGGCTTTTGGAACAATCGATGCTGGTTAGCTAGGCTGAAGAATCAGCTGTGATTAATAAGAACAGCGTGTCTGAGGCTTATGAAGTCTTCTGTTAGGTGCATAAAGAATCAAGGTAAAGACGTGTAGGCAATAAGGACTTATTCTGTGGCTTTAAGGTTCTATTGACAGTTGTGTGAGGAACATCCAGAAGGCTGATGGGTAGACAGATCCTGACTGTGGTGAATGTGGTAAGACTGGAAGAATCAAACCATTGCCAAGGTGCAATGCCAGGAATGGGTCTCCATGGAGACTCAGCAGATACAGAGTCAAGTTCCATTTCCAGGAACTCATTGTTCTCAGCTAAATGGAGCGTGTGTGAGGGTCTGAAGCCAACCTTAAGTCTATTTTCTAACAAGCAGATAACTCTGTTAGGAACTCTTGGGACTACTGTAAGATGGACGCCTCCTGTGTTTAACCTCTCAGGACTGTGGTGGGCCGTGTGTCATACATAGCCCTGTATGAAGTCATGTAGCCAGCGAGGAGGGGACGTCTTCTACTGACCGAAGCCTTGCACGGTACCTTGTTTCTTCAGAAGAGTTCATTCTTTTTTAGTACAGGGAAAATAAACTTGTTACTGCTCACCCTGTCAGTTGTGTAATTGAACAAAGCTGAAGCTTTCTCCTGGGATCTGGATTCAGAGACTGAAGCCTTGACTTGGGAAGCATGAGAGATAATTTTTTTCCTTAGCCTACTGAATATTGGTTGGCAGCTTTAGAATTTACTGGATTAATTAGTTCTTCTCATCTTACCTAGCCCTTTAAGCCTGTTCTCTGGACTAAGGGTGCAGTTACTATTCTGGGTTCTTAACATAGTAATGTGTGTCAGCTTTCTGGTCACACTTGATGGTACTGCCTGAGAACCACTGAAAAAAGATAAAACCAACCTTAGTAATTTAGAAATATTTGCCTTTTTCAGGGACAAGTCTGAGCAACAGTGGGGACAAGAGTTGGAAGTTACAAAGCCTTAACAACTTGATATCAGAGTAAAGAGAGCTTATGGATAGCTCAGTGGTAGAGCACTTGTTTAGCATGCTCAAGACTCCGGGTCCAATCCCCAGTACCAAATACATACAATTTTCATGTTTCCTCTTTTAAAAATTAATTACCCTTATTTGTTGTGCATCTGTGTGTGGGTGGGTGTTACGCATACCACAAGCCCTTGGATCTGGTATTATTTGAATATATGGCTTCTTGGGTGTTGCTGGGTGTCAGGAGATCTTCACAATTCAGGTGTCAGGAGATGTTTCACATGGGCTATCCCCATATTGTCATATCAACTTGAGAAATATACAGAACGTTTGTTTGTTTGTTTGTTTGTTTGTTTGTTTGTTTGAGACAGGGTTTCTCTGTGTAGCCCAGGCTGACCTGGAACTTTGATCTAGCTGCCTCTGCCTCCCAAGTGCTGGGATTAAAGGTGTGCACTACCACTGCCCAGCATATATAGAGTTTTTTTTCCTCAAAAAAAAAAAAAAATCAAAGCATGCATAGTCTGTCTTAGGAAGCTTTGACTTCCCGGTTCCTGTGGAGCTGATGCAGCACAGAGGCTGTGGCAGGGAGCTAAATAACACTACAGGGAAATCAGTTGTAATTAAGTGACCTGTAAGTAAAGGTGCAGGTGCCTGGCGGAGCAGCACAGCTTGGCCATGTAGACTGATGATACAGGGCTCCCCACTTGCTCACTCTGCTGGGTATCGTGTTCTCAAGACACAAGCTTGGGGGGAAGCTCACTTGCGTGGATTTCACTGCCCCTAACCCACCTTGTCCTCTTAAACAAAAAAATCTTGCATATCATCTCATCCAAAATAGGCAGTTTGGTGTGGAATTCACTTCCCTGCGCTACTTAATTACTTCCCACCAGGCATTCACAGAAGTCATGCTGAGATGCAATAATGAGAAAGGAGAGAAATGAGCTGAGCTGAGGGCAAGCACAGTCAGTAATGCTTGCCCAGCATGCACAAAGCCTTGAATTCTATCCTGAGCACTGCAACAGCCAGTTAAGGTGGTGCATGCCTTTACTCAGCACCGGGAAGTTAGAGACGAACCTCAGAATCCAAGGTCAGGCTGAGACCCCGTGTCAAAGAACAGAGAGGCTTTTCCTCAGTCCTTGCTGTGTCTGCACATGTTCCACCCCTGAGTCACTTCTAACAGAATAGGCTAGTTCTATGGGGTCAGAGCTTGGAATTACCCAGATGTCACAGCCAAATGACATTGCAGTTGCTTTGTCTCTCTTGAGGCTTTTTGCTGTTACCTCATTTGTTAGGTCTGGGGCTGCCCTGAGGAGTCAGCCTTGGCCACCCGTTCTTAGTAGGGGCATAAACCAGGCATAGTGAAAAACATGAAAATAAATTGATTTAATGTGGCCACATCGAGACGAGATGCAGTGCCCATCCCGAGTTCTAGGGTTCTGATGGGGAAGTTGGGTTTAAACAGGTGTCGGAGTTGCCATAGTGGTGCACACCTTCAGTTCCAGCACTCTGGAAGCAGAAGCAGGTGGATCTATGGAAGTTCCAGACTAGGCAACCCTGGTTGAGGTATGGTCCCACCTATCATCGGCCAGGCTCCAATACCTCCCAGAAGACAGTTTGATTATCAGAGAGTTCCTCCTGGCTGTCACCAGACTTCAGTGTTTCCCTTTTCTCAACGTGGAATATCTGGGGAAATCCCAATTTCTTGGAATATATAGTCTGATAGCCAAAGGGAGGGGCACAGTGTCCCTAGACTATTTCCATTCCTGCCAAGATTGTGACCCTCCCTATGGTGAAGTGGGGGTGACTGCTGGACACTGAGAAGTTCGAGAGTCTAGTGCTTAGACCAGGATGGACTCTGTTAGGGTTTCCTTTTGTTCAGTTTGTCTTTCCTTCAGGTCATTAAACAGCTGATGGCTGAGTGCCTGTTGTGAATCTGTGCCAGGTGATTTTGAATAGGTTTGGCCCTCATCGACTCATGTGTTTGAATGCTTGGCTCAGGGATTTGCATTATTAGGAGGTGTGGCCTTGTTAGAGTGGGTGTGGCTTTGTTGAAGGAATTGTGTCACTGTGGGGGCAGGCTTTGAGGTCTCATACATAAGCTCAAGCTACTCCCAATGTGGAATCAGAGTCTCCTCCTGGCTGCCTGAAAAAGTCCCCTTCTGCTGCCTTCAGATCAAGGTGTAGAACTTGCTCCTCCAGCACCACGTCTGTTGGTACACTGCCATACTTAATAGTGGACTGACCCTCTGAAACTAAGCCAGCTCCAATCAAATGGGTTTTTTTGTTTTGTTTTGTTTTTATAAGAGTTGCTTTGGTCATGGTGTCTCTTCACAACAATGGGAATCCTAACTAAGACATACAGAATATGTCTAAAGAAAGCTATGAGGCTTAGTGCTGGGGAGTCAAGACTCATGCCACTCAGGCCTCCACAAGGCTGTGGGTCTCTCACTTCTCAACAGTTATAAGTTAGAACTGAGAGACCTGTTGCTTATAAGCCTGCTGCTATGCACTAGAGCTGCCAACAAGCAGAGTAGGCACAGGCACCATCTCAGCAGAGAGCCATGCTGGACAGTTTCAAAAGTGGAGTTTTAAGGAGCAAAGCCCGTATAGATGGAGCTCTATGGCAAGTCATCAGCAGAGCCACTTTGTCTCCGTATTTTTAATCTAGTTTACCTTTCAGATAGTAAATAGGTACATATATAAATGTGGCTAACATGTCAGGAAGAGCAGATAGTCCTCAGGAAAAATGGTTTAGAAGCTCTGGGAGTGTAGCATGGACTAGGTCCTAGCCGAGTATCAGTGCTGTCCCCTATCCACCGCTGCCCAGAGAACAGTTGGCTTCTTTAAACTTTCCTTTTCGAGACCTCAGCACCACAGTTCCTGCCTTATAAATTTTATTACTACTATTATTTTGAGTAAACAGTTTTGACTGAAAATAGGTAAAAATGTTATTTTTATTTTGAGACAGGTCTCTATTTTTGTAGCTCTGACTGTCCTGGAACCAGACTGGCTTCATACTCAGAGAGATCCACCTGCCTCTGCCTCCCAAGAGCTGGGATTAAGAGTACAGGGGCTGGGGATTTAGCTCAGTGGTAGAGCGCTTACCTAGGAAGCGCAAGGCCCTGGGTTCGGTCCCCAGCTCCGAAAAAAAGAACCAAAAAAAAAAAAAAAAAAGAGTACATACCACCACACCTGGCGGATAAAAATACTGAAATATCTTAAAATTACTGTGTTTTCTGGTAAATCTTTGTATCAGGGCATTTGTAGCCTAGGCTAGCCTTGGACTTAGCTGAGGATAACCCTAAACTTCTAATTCTACCTATGCTGTCCATAGGTGCTGGGATTATAGGTTTATATCTCACACCAGTTTTAGGTAGTTCTGGAGAGCCAGCCCCTGACTTCCTGCATCCCAAGCTCATTTTCTTTTCTAATTTTAGGTTGCAATATAATCTTAAGGTAATTATGTTAAGATTACTCTTCATTGTGTTTAATATAGAACACTTTGTTAGTACTTCTTCACCAGTCCAAAGTAGTGAAGATTCTTTTAGTTTTTTCAGTTTAATTTTTTTAGTTTATGTGTATGTGTGTGTGTTTGTTTGGTACTTCCCATATTCATGTGGGTATCCTTGAAGGCGGGAAGAGGACATTAGATTCCCTGGAACTGGTGTTGCAAGTGGTTATGTCCCACCTGATGTGGCTGCTGGGAACCAAACTCAGTTCCTCTGCAAGAGCAGTGCATCTCTTTTATTTATTTATTTATTTATTTATTTATTTATTTATTTATTTATTTATTATATATAAGTACACTGTAGTTGTCTTCAGACACACCAGAAGAGGGCATTGGATCTCATTACAGATGGTGGTTGCTGGGATTGAACTCAGGACCTCTGAAAGAGTAGTCAGTGCTCTTAACTGCTGAGCCACCTCTCCAGCCCCAGAAGTACAGTTCTTTTTAAGATTTTATTTTATTGTATATGAGTACACTGTAGCTGCCTTCAGACACACCAGAAGAGGGCATCAGATCTTATTACAGATGGTTGTGAGCCACCATGTGGTTGCTGGAATTTGAACTCAGGACCTCAGGAAGAGCAGTCAGTGCTCTTAACCACTGAGCCATCTCTCCAGCCCCCAAAAGTACAGTTCTTAACTGATGAACTGACTCTCCATCCCCTGAGATTCCTTCTTAAGCTATCTGTTTACCTCTGGCTCCTTTAAATACAGCTTACATACAATCAATCAAGTTTGAGTTTATCAAGCATATATACTCATGAGCCACTGCCCTGAACTTTCTTTCCATGGGGTTCCTTGTCCCATACCCACTCCATGAGCACGTCAATTTCTGTCTGGGCCAGTTTTGCCTGCAGTTGAACTTTTGTGTACAGAAGCTTGCAGTGCGAGCTTCTCTGCTTGAGCTCAAAGGTGTAGGTGTTTGTCTGAGCATCATGCACTTGCTCTCTTTGGTTGGAATAGTGTTCCACTGGGGAGTCTGCTCTCTTACTGATGGTCTCGGATTGCTTCCAGTTGTTGTCTATGATAAAGGTGCTGTGAATATTTTGTAGACACTTGGAACTTCTCTTGGGTATATATGTAGAGGTCAAAGTGAAAGTTAACTTGGAAGAAATTGCTGGGGTTGGGGATTTAGCTCAGTGGTAGAGCGCTTGCCTAGGAAGCGCAAGTCCCTGGGTTCGGTCCCCAGCTCCGAAAAAGAAAAGAACCAAAAAAAAAAAAAAAAAAAAAAAGAAAGAAAGAAATTGCCAACCATTTCTGTGGGGTTTTGTGTGTATCTGTGTGTGCACTTGTGTATAGCTGAGCCTGAAGGTGGGTGTAGAGGCCAGAGTCAATGTTGGGTGTCTTCTTGACTCACTTGCAGTTTCCACCCTCACACTAGCATATGGGGCTCTAAGGTATGGAGGCGTCTTTCCTGCGTCTCCCTCTTTGTTAGGGGTTGGTTAGGTTAGGTTAGGAGTTAGCTTAGGTTAGGTTAGGAGTTAGGTTAGGTTAGGTTAGGTTAGGAGTTAGCTTAGGTTAGGTTAGGAGTTAGGTTAGGTTAGGTTAGGTTAGGTTAGGTTAGGTTTGGTTCAAGAGTGTTTTAGTTTGCCTCTCTATTGCTATGATAAGACCATGACCCAAAGCAGCTTGGGGAGGAGGAAAAGGTTTATTTCACTTACATGTCACAGTGCACCATCCGTAGGGATGACCTACGGCGAGATCTGAAATAGGAATTGAAACAGAGACCACAGAGGGACTTACTTCATGAAGGGGCTTGCTCAGCCACCCTTTTACACAGACCAGGGATGGCACCCTCAGGGGTGGGGAGCTTCCACATTCATCAGCGGTTTAAAGAAATGTCTCAGATACCTTAGGCCAATCCGACTGGGACAGTTCTTCAGTTGAGGTCTTTCTGCCCAAGTGATTCCAGGTTTATGTCAAGTTGACTGAGAAAGGCACGGAGTTGGATTATCCTTCTGGTAAAGGGGACTTGGGAGGACCGAAGCAAAACTAAACCAGTCCAAGGAAAACAAAGGAGTGTGTGTGTGTGTGTGTGTGTGTGTGTGTGTGTGTGTGTGTGTGTGCGTGTGGTGTGTGCTATGAGGAGAAAGTGGATCCAAGATCAGTCAACATTATCAAGTTAGGTTAAGAAACACTGTGTTCTTTGCAATTTGGGTTAGGGCAGGTGTTTGGAAAGTCCCAAGGACATTGTTGGGTAAGGGGCTTCTTAAAATTCCACAGAATAATGAGCCTGATTAATCTATGACCTACGGGACATGGCTATAGTCAATCAGCTTTAGGTCTGAGCCCAGGGAGGCGTTCTTTCCCTGCCTGCAGTTTTCCTTTGAAGCCTTTGTTACCTGGAAGTCTTGTCTGCAGGAGGGTCAGGCTCCCACTTTGACACTTTTTCTGTGTTAACAGACATTAATATTATTTTATGGTTCTTAGGAGTATAGGCATATACTCATGGCTCTATTTCTTTCCCAACAAGTAGTAGTATTTCTAATTTTAGCCATTCTAGTGGACGGGAAGTGCTACTTCACTGTATTTTGCATTGCATCAGAGTAATTTGCATTGCTCTGATTTTGAGTACTTCTTTTTCACGAGCTACAGGCCATTTATTTTCTTTTGTTAACTATCTTCAAGTCTTTTGTCCCAGTTTTCATTTAAAAAAAATAATGTTGATGCATTAATCTGTGTGCGCCACAGAAGAAAAGCATCACAATATTAGCATGGTGATGTTTTTTAAATCACTGAATTTTCCTAAAGGAAAATTATTAGAATGGCCTAGAATTCTGACTTGTCCAAATCGTTGTTTTGAGAGACTTTAAACATAGGAGATAAAGTATAATTAAAACCTTTCTTCTAATAAGGAAAGGCTCAGCTTTCTAGTCTGTGGGTGCAAACTCTTATAGAGCTGGTGACTGAATGTGGGGGGTTAGCAAAAAAAAAAAAAGATAGCAATAGTAAAACGTCTCTAAAATGTGCAGCGAGCAAATATTGATTCAAAGTCAAACCAGAGTGACTGTGAGGTGTTGCTGGTGGTCCTTGCTTATGTCTACTGCGCTTGCCTCTCCATGGGCAGCACTAACCAACACTGCAAGGAGCACCTCAGATTGCAGGGGTTTACTGCACACACAGTTCTCTTTTCTCCCAGAAACATTGTTTAATTATGGAAAGCAAAGACTTTTAGTAATATTTTCTGCTCCCACCCTCAGCACACGTGTCAAATTGTCTGTCGCTGGATGATTGTGTTCTGGTAGAATGTTTGACTTTAAAAATTGCCGACTTGGGTCTGTTCAACAAAAATCTTCGAATGAGTTTTGCCTTGAGATTGGGACAGCATTGGCAGTTTCTGAAATCACTTTGAACTTATGCCATTTGTACTATATATTTATATAAAATGGTGTGTGTTCTCAGCACCAAAGACTGTAGAATCAAAATGTTAATGAACTCCGAAGAAATCTTTCAGATTCTTTGTGCCCTGAAGTATCAAATTATTTGCCCCAAAATTCTTTTGTTTGAAGACAGGGTTTCTCTGTGTAAAGTCCTGGTTGTTCTGGAACTCTCTTTGCAGACCAGGCTGGCCTTAAAGTCACAGAGATCCAACTTCCTCTGCCCCCCCCTCCCCTCCAGTGCTGGGTTTTTTTAACATACCTTTAGGTATGCACCACTATCACCCCCACCAAAAATTTATTCTTTATGTGAATGTAAAGAAGCACATCCATCTTATTAATATGTAACTTGGGTTTAGTCTTGAATAGTGAAATTTACACGTATGCCGAAGAATTGCTTAAAATTACTTTTCCTCCAGATTTACCAGTATGTATTTATTTGATTTGCACTTATTTTATACACCCATGTTTTACCTAGGTTAATATGAAAAAAATTCTGTGAGAAAGGTGGTTTCCTGTGAGAAAGAGGGTCTGAAATGAAGTGTTTTTGTTTTTTTTTTTTGTTTTGTTTTTTTCAAAATGTTCCTTCAGGCAAATCTTTGTTTTGAAGTGAGGTAAGTATTGACTTCCATCCTTTTCCCCTCTGGAGTTATTATTACTTACATAGAAAAATAAGAATTTGTCAAAGTTCCTGGCTTATAACCCTAGATGAGCATCCATCTGCCTAAAGTGCCCAGTCTGTCTCTTCTGTGACTTATCCCTAGGTCAGCTCTGGCCACTGTGCCAATGGTCATGTGACCTGCCCACACGCCCTGTCTTGAGTCAGTGGCCTCAAACTAGAGAGATTTGCCAGACTCCAGGATTAAAGGTGTGCATCATCACAGCCAGTTTGTAGCTAGATGTTTATGGCTGTGATTAATACCATGACCAAAAGCCACTTGGCGAGAAAAGGTTCATTTTTTAGCTTAAAACTTCCGGTCAAACAAACTCATCACTAAGGTGCTCATTGGTTACTCAGCCTGCTTTCTTATTAACTGAAAACCATCTGCCAGAGGCAGCTCCTCAGTGTAGATTCTCTCTCTAGATAATATGTTTACATCAGTGACAAGCATGCCCAGCTTTTAGGACTGTTGTTGTTGTTTTGTTAACACTGCTTCTGAAAAATCATGAATAAAAGGCAGTTTAATAATACATTTACCCTTGCTCTGGTTATACTGAAAGCCAGTTTTCAATCAGAAGATCTGTAAAGCTGTCAGTAACTAAACAAACCTTTCATTTCAGCAAGCAGGTACAAAAGAGAGGGAACACAGAGATCAGGTTCGCTTTGTGCAAACTGTGATATTTTACATATAAGACTGTTGTTATTCATGGGATTGGTACCAATTGACTGGTAATTATAGAAAGGAGTTGGGAGGGGACTAAATAGGTAACCAGACTTAAATCCCAAACATGCTATCTGAAATACTAGTCTTGCTAGACTCTGTGTGAGTATGTGTGTGTGCGTGCATGCATGCATACTTGCATGCGTGCGTGCCTGCCTGCCTGCCTGCCTGCCTGCCTGTCTGTCTCTCTCTGTGTCACTGTGTTGGTAATGGAGTTCCAGGCCTTTACTGAAGAGCAGCAGCACTGGACCATGCTTTTGCTGGATACTAAGGTCTTGTTTGTACCTGAGACAAGGTCTTGTGTATCCCCAACTGGCCTGGCCTCAACGTTTTTGTAGCCAAGTATGCTCTTGAACTCCTGTTCCTCCTGATTCCACTTCTCAAGGGCTGGGATTACAGGTGTGGGATACCATGCCCAGTTTTCTCTGGTACTGGGGCTCAGACTCAGGCTTTTTGCACAGGCAAACAACATCTCACTGAAGTGCATCTACAGCTGAAAGTAGATATGGACTGGAATTTTTCACATAGCCAGAGAGCACTTTACACATGCTGGGTAGATCCAGTGAAGCTTCAGGGGCCCCTTCTTCAAAAGAGAAAAGATAGGGGGAGTCAACATTTTCTCTCAGTCAGTGGCATAACTTCAGAAGTCACATGACAAGGCTAAAGGAGGGGACAGTAAGAACTTAGAGGTAGTAGACTAGAGGTAGCAACTGGCTAGAGGTACAGACACATTGTCCATTGAGATTGAGTGGCTGGAGCTTTGTCCTTGGTTCTGTATGGGTAGATCTTGGTCAGTGGAAGCTGACACTGCATATACTATACTGAACAGGGGGAGTTGAGCACACCCAGGGTGACAGGGAAAAAGACTTCCTTTCTACCAGAGGAATATGTTTTCCCATGGTAAACTAATTCCAAGATGTTCTCCGTAAGTGTAAGACTGTCAGGATATGGCTCACCAGCACAGCCTTCACTTGACAATGCTTGCAGCTGTTGGTTGCAAGTTAACTGGTTTACTTCTCAGCCCTGAAGAAACCAGCAAACTTACAAAGCCCAGGGCTTTTTTGTTGTTGTTGCTAGAGACCCAATCTAGGACCATACTAGATGAGTACTATGTATACACACAGGCCCCAAAGGCTGTTATTAAAAGGTTGTGTGCATCCGTGTATGTTTGTGGGGTTAGAAGATTCTCAGGAATTAGTTCTTTCCATGGTGTGGATCCCAGGAATTGAATTCAAGTCATTAGGTTTGATAGCAAGTGCCTTTAGCCATTGAGACATCTTGCTACCCTACTTCTTTTAGTTTGTAATTAGAGTTATTTTTAAAAGTCATTCATTCATTCACTCATTCATCCATCCATCCATCCATCCCTGAGGCTGGGTGTGGTGGCACATACCTTTAATTCCAGTACTCAGGGAGGAAAAGGCAGACTGATCTGTGTGGGTTAAGGGCTAGCCTGGTCTATGTGTTAAGTTCCAGGACAGCCAGGGGTATGTAGACTGACACTGTCCAAAAACAAAACAAAACAAAACAAAGCAAGCAAGGAAACAAAAACCAAAATCTTGGAATTTCAGTGTGAAATCTTGGATTTCAGTATGTGGAGAGGACCCTCTTCAGGCAGCCTCATGAAGTACTTCACATCTCATTCAGGATTTAGCTTTGAATAAACATCATTAGCCTTCAAGTTTAGTTTTCAAAATGTTGCCATTTTGAATAGATGTAATCCAAAGTTCAAACGCTGTAAAAAAGGCATAAATCTGTTACCCTCCTTTGTTTCATGCTGGTCACCTACTCTAACTGTGTCCACTGCTGACCAGTTTTCTGACTTAGATATCAGTAGTTGCATGTGCACACGTTTTAAGGCACACCTTAAAGCCCTGTTGTAGGGGATAGGAAGATAGCTCCATGGGTATGGGAGCTTGCATGAAGCCCTGATGACTTTAGGTTGATCACTTGAACCCACAAGGTGGCAGGAGAGGAAGGACCCCAGAGAGTGGTACTCTGCCGCACACAATAATGGGGAAAAAAAAAAAAACAAACCTCAAACTTTAAAATGGCATTTCTGTAATGCTTGCAATAACATAATTGAAACTGGATCTGCTTGGTGAATTTAGAATATTCTTTGCATTTCCTTGACTGGCTTATTGTTTGTTGCTGTGAAAACTACTGTAAGGAATGCACCAGTTTACCAGTGATTTCTCTGATGGTGCTTTGATTCTAGAAAAGTCCTCCCCAGTATAGAAAGTATAGAAAGAATCCCTGCCCCATACTGGTGTGTGTGTGTGTGTGTGTGTGTGTGTGTGTGTGTGTGTGTGTGTGTTTTCATGATCTCATTCTGATACATCTGAAATTCTAGAATAAGGTTAGGGAATATGCAGGACTTTGGGGGTCATAATAATGTGTCATTTTTAGGAAAATTTGTCATTTTCATTTTCATTCAAGGGAAGGGCATTGGCAACTTTCCACTTCTCAGTGCTTTTCTGAAAGTTTGGGAAAATTTGGAGAGGAAATAAAGTACCATAGACTCAGAACCATATGAGAGTCAACAAAAGTGGGATCAACTCTCCTGTGAGTTAACTTTTTCCTTTGAGATTAAGAACATAGGCTGAAAACTGAATGGTTACTAAGAAGCTCATCAAATATTTTGCTTTTATACTATCCCTAAACCTTTAACATAGAAAATGACCTGAGTGCTACATGTTTTTAATTAAAAATGTGTGTGCCCTACCGGCTATGTGTGGGAAGGTCAGAGGATAACTTTGTAGAGTGGGTTCTGGGCATTAAACTCTGGTTCTCAGGCTTGCATCATTGAGAGGCAAGTACTTTTTAACCTGTTAAGTTAGCTTAGCCCCCTACTTATTGAGGAATACTCACAGTAGCTTAGGTTAACCTTGAGTTTTCTTTAGCTGAGACTGACCTTGAACTCTTGATCTTCCTTGCTCTACTCTGCTACCAAGTGCTGGAATTATGTTCTTGCCCAACTCCAGCATTGCAAATTACCTTGCGATTTCTAAACTCTGGTGCAAGAGCCCAGCTGCAGGACTGTCTGATAAGAGCAGTGACACTTCGTTGTGTGGGTTGGGGAGCTCCCCCTGGTGGCAGGCAGCGGTGGTGAAGGTGGGCGGGAGTCCCGAGTCTGTGGCGAAGGCTGGCGCTGGCCTGGACCCTAAATCCCTCGTCACGCGTGCCTGGGTTGTACCGGCTAGCCGGTTTTGAGCTGGCCCAGTGTACCCGGAGCAGCTGGCTGAATCGCTCGCTCCCTTTGCAAGATATTTGGTCTCTGGCCGCGCGTGCCTATATGTCTGGTTTCTTCCTTTGCAGGATAGTTGGTCCTAGCTGCGTGTGCTCGTGGGCCAGGTTTCTTTCCCTCTCCCTCTGCAGGGCAGCTGATCTCTGGTCGCGAGTACCCGTGGGCCTGGCTTCTTTTGCAGGACGCTGGCCCCTGGCCGCCTCGGGGACGTCCCAGAGTTTGGACTTCCGGGGTTGGCTCCCAGTCTGCTGCTTGTCACCCGCCAGGGCGTTTCCGTGCCCATGCATGGGCGCGGCCCTTTAAACTTCACTGTTTTTTAGACTTCGGGGGTGTGGTCACACATTCTTTCTTCTTCCCGTCGCGGTCACCCAAGACCTGCCGGGTACTTCTCTTGCCCTGCTTTCCAGATGCTTTGGAGTCATGAGACGGGAGGGCGCAGGGACCCCTCTGATGGCCGAGGTGATCCGAGGTGAGTGCATAGGAGGGCAGGACTTAGGATGGCTGGAGGAGTGACTTTGCTGCCCCAGGAGCCCAACTGGCCTCCCTTCTGGGTCCAGTGACTTTGGGGGATGAACCTTAGTGTGCTTGTGACCCCTGTGTCCTACACCCTTTCCACCCACGCTGTGTGGGAGCGGGTGAAATTCCCAGTCAAGCCGCAGATCAAAGGTCATTTGTGGTTGGAAAGGGCAAAGCCCTGTCACCCATTTGAATGCAGCTGCAAAGAAGTTTGTTGCATTTACTAGGAGATTCTCGCAGCCGTTCTAAGAGTGGAGGTACAGCTTGAAAAGTTTAAATTTCCATTTGAGAAAAAGGACATCTCAGCTCTGGTTGTTTCTTACCACTAACAAGTCTAAAAAGAATAAAAATATTTCAAAGGCTGTCCTTGATTTCTGCCACATTTTGGGTGTAGGTATCTAATTGATGTTAAGATGTTGCCTTTTTCTGGGGGTTGGTGGGAGTAAGGGTGGATGGAGCCTTTGAACATCACTTCCCTTCTTGCTGTACTCCTCAGCCTCTGACTGTATTCATGCAACACAGATTCCACCCCAGTCTGGCCTTGCCTCATTCACCTTGATTTTAAGCAGCATTTTGTAAGAAACACAAAGCAGTGATTCTAATTTTTTTCTTAAATACATATCCATGAGAATAGTTACATAGACATACCTTCTTGTGTTCTATAGTTGAAAACAGCAATATTGAAAGCATTCTTTGCTTTTTTACTTTAAAAGATAGTTTCCTGCTGCATGTATTTTCAGTGTGTTCTCATAAACTTGAATCATGGTTATAGGCTAGCCATCAGAGGTATGCCGAATTTCCTGACATTTCTTAGTCCAGTTGCTGCAGAAACCAAAGCAGTACCACCACATGAAATACCACCTACCACCATGGGAACTTACCAAGATTAAGGCAATTTCTTCTTTGAAGCTTTGCTTATTTATTGATACTCAGCAAAGAAACTTTTTGAAATTATACATTGTCACCTCTGCCATCTGAAACATTGGGCTGGGGGCACAACAAAATTAAACAAGCCATCCTTGAATTCATTGGAAAGGAGTTGGGTCTTGACCTGGGACACCTGTTTAAGAACTTGAAGAAAAGAACGTTGCCGTTTTCCATTTCAGATCGCCTTTGTTTTGCCATTCTCTACAGCAGACCAAAGAGTGCATCAAACGAGCATTATTTCAGCATAGATAACGAGCTAGAGTATGAGAAGTAAGTATTGCCCCTTGGAAGACTCGAACTTTTAAAATTCCCTCTCAAGGAATCTCTAGGTATGTGACCCAGCCTTGAAAAAATGTCTGTCTGATGAACACTTACAGCTAGGTGCTGTTTCAGATTCTTAGTAATAAAATAGATCTTTGAGGATACAAAGAACCTGCATTTAAACCCTGATTTGATATTCTAATAGTTTACACTGCAGAGCTGTATGAAATATGAATGTGTAAAATACTGGTTTTGCTGGTGGAAAATGTGTGCAAGAACAAGTTTTTTAAATTGAGGTTAGTTATTCCATACCTGGTGGGTGCGTGAGTGCGTGCGTGCGTGTATAGGAGTATGTTAGGGGAAGATAGCAGGATCTGGTGCAAGCTAGCTGAGCTCTCCACTAATGAGGCGTACAACTCTAGCTCACTGTTGCATAATTTAGTAGGTATTGTTTTCCAGAATATTCCTTCTGTTGGTATTAGTAGGGCAGAGCTTAGAATTGTATGGCCAGTGTTAATGGGTTGGTGGATGCCCTCTTGCCATAATTTTAGGAGCATTTACATTCAGAGCAGCTAAAATATGTATACCTGTTTCTATTTATTTTTTTAAAGCTTCTATGCGGATTTTGGACCACTCAATCTGGCCATGGTTTACAGATATTGTTGCAAGATAAATAAGAAGCTCAAGGTAAATCTTCTAACTCCAGGTTTGACTGAAGTGATCACTTAGCAGTACTTTAGAGCAAGGCGGAGGAGACCTAGCTCCTGCTTAAAAGATTCAAAATTTGAAAGAGCACTTCCTCTGAGAAAGAGTGCTCCATTTGAGACCAGGTGAGCTAGTGCACACCTGACTTCTGAGCACTCGGGTGAGAAATCCCAAGTTCAAAGCAAGCCTGTGCTAGACAGCAAGATCTTATCTCTAGAAAACAGACAAAGTTTACCAAGACACCCGTTGCCTACTGAAGTATGTTTTAGGATGCCGTAAACACAGCAACGTTTAGAAGGTGTGGTGGAGTGCACCTGTAGTCTCAGCACTCTGCAAAGATTGCTATGAAATCACATGGTGCACAGCAACTGTATGAGACTGTGCAGCCTGACCCACATTGTGAGATTCTGTAAGTGGTGTTTCTCATTTGTGGTGGTGCTTAGAAATGTGTACTGTACTTTTCTGAGCCTGGAGAAATGGCTCATCAGTCACTGGATACTCTTTCAGAGACCCACATGTACGTCATAACTCTCTGTCACTGGAGTTCTAGAGGACATGATACCCTCTTCTGACCTGTGTGCATCTACAAACACTTAGTACATACATTATGCATGCAAGCAAAAACATATTAAAAATATTCTTTTTCCTAGACTTATACTGTTATACATTTGTTTCCTAGAGTTTTTTTCCGGGCTTTGAGACACACTTATGTACAACCCAGGCTGACCTAGATGTGTCTGCATCCCCTCATGCATACACCAACACATGTAGCTTGTGTTTTCTAATTTTAATGGAACGGCTTATATTGGATTCTTTGGTTCCAGTTTGTGTTGAAGAAACTCAAACAAAACTAACCTGAAGCAAAAGGCAGTTACTTTACTAACTCCCGGTCTGACCTAATGGGAACTGAAGCAGACAAGGGAAATGTTCCCTGCTTTGCCCAGCGTTCCTCCTGCCTCCCTTTCAAAGAGAGTGCTGGTAAATGGTGGGGGGAAACAGACCTTGCCCTCTCTGAGCTGGAAACTCTTCAATGTGAACATTTTACACACATGGCCTGGGAGTAAAAGAACCAAGGATCCACAGTATGCCCTTGAGGACGCACGGTGTATTCTTCTGATTGAGCACAAACCCCATTCCTTTATTCAAAATGAAAGTCACTAACTGGACACTAGAGGAGTACCTAGCTGGGCATGGTGGTGTGTGCCTTTGATCTCAGCACTTGGGAGGCAGAAGCAGGTGGATCTCTGAGTTTGTGACCAGCATGATCTACACAATAAGTTCCAGGCCTAGATTACATAGTGAGACCATGTCTCAGATTTTAAAAAAGTACCTAGTCACTATAAACTGTCAAGTAGAAAATACTGAGTTTGTGACAAAATGGATTACAATGGATTGCCTACCAGAGAACTATGTAAAACCACATTTTTTTATTTTTATTTTTATTATTTTTTTTGCTTAACACCATTACAAATTTATGGGTAAGGGAGCTGTTTTTTCCCTCCTGAGCATCATCTGTATTCACTATATATTTAGACACAAGTGTAGACTTCTTCCTAGGCCTTCTCAACAAAGTAAACATCCATAGCCTTATGTTGTTGGGTTCCCTCCCCTATCCCCTTGTCAGAGACAGTCTTTTGTTCCCACAGGGCCAACAGGCTAAATAGAATTCCCTCTCCCATCTATTGTTCCTTTGCTTTAGTTTTGAAAGAGTGGGTCTATGCATGTGTGCACCTGTGCATGCACCCTCATGCCTAATCTGTTGGAGGCTTTTATTCTTCAGAACAAATGCGTGTGTTCCTTTCTAGTGACTTGCTGGAGGCACTGCAGGTGTTGAGCAACCAGCCTAACATCTCACTGCCCACCTAGCTTGTGAGATTGGCAGTGCCCTGGATGAAGAGGGTGCCAATGGCTGGCTGCGTTCTGTTTTTGTTTTTAATTGATTTAGGTCCCTTAGTTCATATAAACCACCATGGGAAAATATTGATTGATGCTGGAGACACTAGAACATTCAAACAAGCATGGGCCAGTGAGATAAGCAGTGTATTCAAACATGCTGGACATACTCTGTTGCAGCTTTACTGATGCATTTCACATTGGTGAAGAACCACTGGGGACCTGCTGGGTGATGGTGGCTTCTTGTCAAAGTACATACATCAAGAAGCATACACAGATCCCTAGTGTGTACTTAATTTTCATAAATTAAAAAGCCTTTCAGCTTCTGTCTTGTGGATTATCTTTGCTGTATATCCATTTACCTAGTGACTTCAGGACTAGAGTTGTTTGTTTTTTTTTCTTTTTCTTTCTTTTTTTTTTTTTTTTTTGGTTCTTTTTTTCGGAGCTAGGGACCGAACCCAGGGCCTTGCGCTTCCTAGGCAAGCGCTCTATTGTTTTTTTTTTCAAAGAAGTTGTTTTTATTTCATGTGTGTGAGTGTTCTTCATGCATGTATCTTCATGCATGTAGGTCTTTGCACCATGTATGTGCAGTGCCCTCAGATGTCAGAGCAACACTGGAACAGGAGTTAGAGACAGATGTAACAGGTGGGTTTCTGGGACTTTGGGGCCAGCCTGGTCTACCTAATTAGTTCAGGCAAGCCAGGGCAAATAGTGAGAACCCGATTCAAGAAACTGAAGATACAGGGATTCTTCAGGCAACTTCTCCAGCTTCCTACTTACATCGCCTGCTACAGGAAACCCTGTAGTGTTGATTTTTCAGATCGGAACATTTATCCAGTCTCCTTTGCCACTAGCTGTGGATACTGCTGTGATCTTATATCTCCTTAGAAAAACATGGCACTACTGTGTGACAGTGGCCTCCAGTGGGAACTCTGGATTCATCAGTCTTTGATCTTTCTTGGCTCTATCCATGGCTTTCTGAAATGACACGGAGGTGCCTGTCTTTAGGCGTGTATCTGTTTACATCCTCCTGCTCCCTTCTGTTTCAAAGAATTCTAATACCACAGTACAGCCCCTGGGATTTCAGGGCTTCGGGGTTGTTTGTTCTTAGAGTTTTAGTATCGAGGTTGCTTACATGTGAGATGTAGAATTTGTCACAAAGCAGAATTTTAGGAAACTTGAAGCAGTCAAGAAAATACTAACAGCAGTTTGTTTTGATGCAGTCCATTACAATGCTGAGGAAGAAAATTATCCATTTTACCGGCACTGATCAGAGAAAGCAAGCGAATGCCGCCTTCCTTATCGGGTGTTATATGGTAAGTGTCCCCAGGCCCAAAGGTCCGAAGTGTGCTCAGCGGTCCTGCTTTACAGTCAGGCCTGGTATTTTGAAACTACTCTTTCCTAAGATACTGTCTTGGTTTGTGTCTAGAGGGCATGTGTTTGTTTGCTTTTTGAAAATCATTCACCTCAGGAAGACTTACACTCATGCTGTGCGGGGAGCATGTGTGAGTCTCTGTGTAGAACTTAAAAAAGATTTTTTTTTAAGGTTTTGTGATTGATTACAATGGAAAAGGTTGATATCTTTTAGCCTTTAAGGTTAGCGAGTATGCCTCCCGAAGCTGGTTTTGTTAATTCATAATTTGTTTAGAGAGTTGTAAAGTCATTTTACTGCAGACCCAGTGTGTGTGAATGTTAGAAGATAGCCTTTGGGTTTCAGATTATCAAGCTTAGTGACAAGCAGCCTTACCTGCTAAGCCATCTCTCCAGATATCTCTATCCTCTTTAAAGATGTGTTTATTTG